>NC_080178.1:28285968-28601160 GCF_950295315.1 Erinaceus europaeus
AAGAAGTTCTCTCCTAGACAGGCTGGGAGTATGGATCGACCTGCCAACACCCATGTTCAGCGGGGAAACAATTACAGAAGCTGGACCTTCCACCTTCTGCATCCCACAATGACCTTAGGTCCATACTCCCAGAGGGTTAAAGAATAGGAAAGCTATCAGGGGAGGGGATGGGATACGGAGATCTGGTTGTGGGAATTGTGTGGAGTTGTACCCCTCTTATCCTATGGTTTTGTTAATGGCTCCTCTTTTAAATAAATAAAAAGTTTAAAAAAAAAGTAAATAAAAAATATTTTACAAAGAAGTTCTCTCCTCTTGGCTTTGCACATGTTCTAGCAGCTTATTCATTCTTCTCTCAGAACCTAGAGGTTCATATATCATTTCAATCAGACCTTTCTATGTCACTTTATCAAAAAGATCTGACTTATCTAAAATAGCTTCATTTCCTCTCTATCCCTTCACCATTCTCTTGGTTTTCTTCATGCTTATCACCACCCCACCTTTGATATATTGATGTCTCTGTTTAATGTATACCTGTAAGGTCCATGACAGCAGGAAGTTATGTCTCATTTACTGCAGTAAACCAACAAATATGGCAGGTGAAGGGAGGGGAAGTGGGAATGAGGAAGGCGAGGGGTAGTTTTTACAGTCTCCACTGTGGTCTCAGGAAAGGGAGAAGGCTGTTACCAATAGCAGTTGGTTTAGCCAATCAACAGGGGGTCATGTTACCTCTTCATAAGTCTATTCAAAGGTGCTTAAACTAGTTTCCTGGCCTCTAGACTAACATCTCCCACCTATCATCCACTTGACCACTAGAGAAGTTTTTCTGAAATACAGACTGGAAGAATGATCTTCCTGAAGGACTTTTAATGGGTACTCAGTTCTTAGCCTGGTGATTAAAGCTCTCAACAATTCTAATCTGCCTTCTGTATCTTTCACTGACAGTGAATCCTTCGTTACATCCTAACCACTGTATACCATGACCACCAGGGTCACTCACCATTAAGGGGTCACGGCTGTTCCCTGGCTTTTTCACACTGAACACCCTTTTCTCTTCCTGCTGTAACATCCCACTCACCCTTCAAGGTTCAGCTGAAGCAAGCTCTCCTCTATGACTTGCCCTCCCCCAGATCCAGTTCATTATCTCTTTTTCACAGGACTTTATCCAGACTCCCACTAAGGGCACCTGCACGTCATTTTTCACTTTGGTTACTAACCCCTCTGTCTCTCCACAGATATTCTTGAAGTCAGGAATTCACTGTAAGCCTTTATGTAGCCATCCCAAAGTCTATCGAAGTACTCTGTTTATAGTGAAATCTAAGAGGCTGAGAAACAGTTCAGTGGGAAAGCACATAGCTTACCATGCATGAGGCCTTGGGTTTGAGCCCCAGCACCATGTGGGAGCATCATGGACAACAATAAGGGACCACAATAGAATGGTGGAGCAGTGCTATGATGTCCCTTCCTCTCTTCAAAAGAATATAAGATGAAATTTGTGCCTGGAGGCAGCTCAGTGATATCATGCACACCTGAGCCCCTGAATCCTTCATTATGGCCTCACATAAAAAGGATAAAAAGCATAGTAGGAGTTAGGGAGGATGTCTGGGGAGGACCCAGAGAGGGTGCCTCCTTTACCATGCAGGTAACCCAGGTCTGAGCCCCTGGTACACCACATGGGAGTTCTACAGCACTGGGGGAAGGGCTCTGGTGCTGTGATGTCTCCCTCTCTGTCTGAAAAAGTAGGCTCAGAAACATGAAGCTCCAGCAGCAGCAGCAACAACAACAACAACACACACACAGTTGTTGTTGTTTTTAAATATTTATTTATCCCCTTGTTGTTTTTTATTGTTGTAGTTATTGTAGTAGTAGTTGTTGTTGTTGTTAGATAGGACAGAGAGAAATGGAGAGAGGAGGGGAAGACAGAGATGGGGAGAGGAAGATAGACACCTGCAGACCTGCTTCACTGCTTGTGAAGCGACTCCCCTGCAGGTGGGGAGCTGGGGGGCTCAAACTGGGATCCTTACACCGGTTCTTGTGCTTTGTGCCACCCATGCTGAATGCACTGCACTACCGCCCGACTCCCCCACACACATGGTTTTTAAACTAAAATTATAAGTTCTTGAGAAATTGAGAAATTTCCAGGTAAAGTACAACTATACTGATAGAAGGCTCTCCTGCTAAGGTAAATTTAAACTGTAAGTATGGCATTCCAGCCACACTGGTTACAATAAGCATGACAGCAAACCTCTGCCACCATGGTAAATCTGTGCTATCAAGCTTTACAAGAAATGGCTCGCGAGAAGAAGGTGATAGGATTCTCGTTGCCTCTCTGCTCTCCTTTTCAAATACTCAAAATGAGGACGAAGGAGAACGTTTAAAGAGAACAGAGGAATTCACTTGAGGGCTTCAGCCACTCATACCATCAATTATTTCTCTCACCGACACAGAGAAGCAGAAGCTGGCAGCATGCCTACCTCTTTCTGGTTTCAGAGGATTTGGCCGTCTTGATGGTGCTTCCGTCCTGGATGATGTCCCTTTCCTGTGAGGCGGGGGCATCTCGAGCCGGGAGTGGAAGGACCACTGTTTCCTGTGTCACGGGGACGACCTCCTCATCTGCTCCTTGCTGCCCCAGATGCTGCTTGGCATAGTCGAAGCCTTGCACAGGCTGCAAAGAGGGAACAGATCTGAAGTCATTCCAAAGTGTGGGTCTAGGACAGCTTTAGGGGAAGACAGGCAGAAAAGTATATGGGATAGGTCCTAGCCTCCTGACAGCAAAAATTAACTCACATCTCCATCCTAATTTCTCTCTGAAAAAAAGCAGACTCCACGTTAATTCCACCTAGCAACAGAATTGCTACAGATAAGACTCATTTGGGCAGTGAACAGAATTAACAAGCTGTAAATATGTGTGTAAAAGCTAACTTCTGATTTTTCTCTTCGATTTATTTGTTTATTTTGGATAGAGACGGGAATTGAGAAAAACAGGGGAGATAGAAAGGAAGACAGAAATTTGCAGGGTTTTATTTTATTTTTATTTATTTAAAGCTAATTTTGCTTAAGGATTTTAGACCACTAACCTTGTTGCTAATTAGGAACCCCTTACTGATATCTTAACCTGCATGATAGCAGTCTCGAAATATTTTGTCATGCCTTGACTCCACTCTCATATAGCTTCGTGTGTAATAATTGCTGTATGACTCTCGCAAGTCACTTGAACTCTGAACCTCAATTTTCTCATGTAGAAAATCTTCTCAACCTCCACCACTAAGGTGTATGACATGGAATTACAAATTTTAGAGCAGAGGGAAAGAAATGCACTACCACATCTGAGACAGGACACTCATTAATAATAAAACAGAATTTATGTAATCATTCTTGAATCCAGGCCTTTTCCTTAAGCAGGCCAGCTCTTCCATAATTCATTACTGAGAAATTAGCATGGATTTATTACACAATGTCTGAAATTTTAAGTGAACAGGGCAGCTGTGACCAAAACCCAGCAGACATCTCTTAGTGGGGTAATAAAAATCCAAGAAGCTTGTTTACACAAGTTCTGAGAGTGTCTGTATTCTGTCTGCCTCAGAGTCCATGGGCAGAGCCCCTACACCAGCTTGCCACTCTTGTATTCTGTTTTACATGCCAAAGCAACACAATGCACATTTGAGGCAGGACACTGGTGAACCAGAGTAGTAGCTTCAGAAACAAACTGCCTGGGCTCAAATCCTAGCTCTGTCACTTATTATCTAGGTGGTCTTGGGGGAGTTCCCAAAATTCACTGTAAATCAGTTTTATCATCTGTAAAATGGAGGAAATAACAGCGTGAACAGCATAGTGGTTTTTATATGTGAGAGATACTTAGTGGCTCAGGAGGTGATGCAGTTGTTTAGAATACTAGATTTATTTATATAATTTTTTTTCTTTATTCATTAATTCATTCATCACCAGAGCACTGTTCAGTTCTGACTTACGGTGGTGCGGGGGATTGAACCTGGGTCTTTGAAGCCTAAGGCATGAGAGTCTTTTGCATAACCATTATGCTATCTCCCACACATTATAGTATTAGATTTATAAAGGTGAGGTCCTAAATTCAATCCCTGCCATCACAGGTGTCAGAGTGATACTCTAGTTCTTATTCTCTCTACACAAAAAGTAAATAAATCTTTTTTTTTAAAAGAGTGATATTTAACCCCCCATAGGGATGTCATATGGATAAAATAAACAAATTGAGCCCCCAAATTTATCTGGGTGCGGGCACATAGTACCCAACCAGCATCAGCTAATAGTGTTTGCCTTCATACTAAACCATGTTATCATGTAGGCTCTGAGTACCAGTGACAACCTTGGTGGGAAAATTTAAAAAAAAAAAAAAAAAAACCTGGGTGGCAACACATTGATAAAGTATTAGACTCTCAAGTATGAGGTCCTAAGTTCAATCCCCAGCATCAAATATGCCAGAGTGAAACATTAGTTATCTCTCTATAAAAAAAAAATAATGTAAATTATAGATTGTAAAAAGAAACACAAAGAGAGAGAAGAAGAAGAAACCGAGGCTAAAAGTTAAGCAATTTACATAGCTGGTTTATGGTGAAGCCAAGATGTGAACCCATTACTAAAAGACCCAGAGTCAGAACATTTACTCACTGCTTGATTGTTGGTATGCATGAGACCCCTTCTGTTTCATTTGGTTTAAATCCCCCCTGCTTAACACTATTCTATTTACATAACCACTTCATTCTATTTACATAACCACTGTTAACAAGCACCACCCTCCCTCCAGGGCATTGGTGGTTCAGTGATAGGATTCTCGCCTGCTCCACCCCCTCCTTGTCACACTCTGATTTTCACCAGTCACTTTTCTCTCCACCCTCTCTATGTCACTTCCTGTTTCCACCCTACTTGGCAAGTATATATAAAGACAGCATTGTGAGTTTTACTTTACCTTGAGTTTAGCTTAGCTCGGCTTATATTGGGCTGCGTCCTGAATGAATAAAGAGATACTGCCTACAGCTCAACCATGAGTCCCTGGTCATCTGTTACCCGCCCGTGAAGCCAGCCCGGTGAAAACAACATAGCCCTGCGAAAACAACACTTGATGACTCTTCCAAGGCCTCTCTTTTCCTTCTGCAGTCTGCCATCTTGGTTGGGCATCCCCTAGCTTACTTGGTTCACCTCCTATGCTGAGACTACTGATCTCTCTGTGAGGAGTTGGGGTTTCCAGTGGCTGCTAAGCTTTCCAGGGAGGTTGGACTGGCTCTTGCACTCTCCCTCTTGTGTCTCACTCTCTCTGAATTTGGCCCTTCACCTTTATACTGGGGTGAAGTTATCTTCTGGATAATTCAGGTAACTGAGTTGATGATGGGTGAGCAGGAGAGATATTAAAGAATATCAAGCTTAAAAGACACTCACTGTTATTAAGGTAAGAATAACAAGCGGTGGGGGGCCGGGTGGTGGCGCACCTAGTTAGTACACATGTCACAGTGCACAAGGACCTGGGTTCAAACCCCCAGTCCCCACCTGCAGGGGGGATGTTTTGCAATTGGTGAAGCAGGTCTGCAGGTGTCTCTCTGTTTCTCCCTCTCTGTCTCCCCTTCCTGTCTCTTATTTCTAGCTGTCTCTATTCAATAAAGATAATACAAAAAATTTTTTTAAAGAATAACAATTGGGCAAATTCAGTATTTAAAGCCTTTAACACACTGGCCAAATGCCTAAATGAGGGCATCTGGGCCTCACAACAACCCCCTTAAGTAAGCAGGGAAATTTCACAGTGTTCATATTTCCGATGAGAGAGTGAAAGCTCAGAAAGGTTCAGTAACCTGCCCAAGGTCACACAGCTAAGAGATGAGAGACTTAAAACTAGCCCCATATTCTTCTGGTACATACTGGTGGTATCTTTGGCTTGAAAACCACTTGAGATGAACTGATTTCCCACTGGACACTCACTAGTGGTCTCTGACACTATTAATACAACATCATGAAGTATCTTTAGTTACTTGACTGAATTTTGTAAAATTATTCAGCTAATATAATTTTCAATGTCAAAGGTAGACATGTTGCTTAGACCTTTTAAAAAAAATCTTGGGGGCTGGGTGGTGGTGCACCTGATTGAGTGAACATGTTACAATACAGAAGGACACAGGTTCGAGCCCCCAGAAAGCTTTACAAGTGATGAAGCAGTGCTGCAGGTGCCTCTCTGCCTCTCTTCCTTTCTCCTACCCCCTTCCCTTTCGATTTCTGGCTGTCTCTATTCAATAAATAAATATTTTAAAAAATCTCACTAGGGGCCAAGCGGTGGTGCACTGGGTTAAGTGCACATAGTACAAAGCATAAGCACCATACAAGGATCCTGGTTCAAGGCCCCAGTTCCCCACCTGTGGGAGGGGGTTCACTTTACAAGTGGTGAAGCAGGTCTGCAGGTGTTTATCTTTCCCTCTCTCTATCTTACTTTCCCCTTTCAGTTTCTCTCTATCCTATAAAAAAATGGAAAAACTGGCCACCAGGAGCAGTGGATTCGTAGTACTGACTTTACCAAGCCCCAGTGATAATCCTGGAGGTAAAAAAAAAAAAAAATCTCACTTATGTATAGTATTTATTATGTACCAAAGTATTTGTATAAATCATTTAATCCTCACAACAACCTGTAAGTGGATACTATTATCACCCCCATTTCACAGATGAGAAGATTGAGGCCCAAAGATACTAAAGGCAACTCAATCAGACAGCATTTGAAAAAACACTGGGCATCTTGAGGAGGTAACTAGTCCGTTCAGAGCAGACGGTCATGCCAACCACTGCAGGTCCTCCAGGCTCTGACCCTTATCTGGAAATGACCTTGTTTCCCCTTAAAGATGCCTGCACCAGGAAGACATTTATATAAAGCAATTATACAAAGAGGAAAACTGGAGAAAAGGCAGTGAGCGCAAGAACAGAGTGAAAAGGAATGAATTAGGAGAAAGGAGGTGACAAGAGGCATGATGCCTGGCCCTTTCTGCCTTAGCAGCTCAACATTTCATGGATACTTGCAGGCACCCAGCTGATACCCAAAGTGACAGGGTCGTGTCTTTGGTACCTCACCTCTGAAGAAGTGTGAGCAAGCATGCCCTGCTCTCGCTCCCAGGAAAACCACACTCACCTCCTCTTAGCATGTTAAGTCTATTAGTGAGTCTCGGCGAGGATGCCCAGCAATGTCCTCTGGCACTGCAGCCTGCATTCTAAAGATGCTCAGTGTCCCTGGTGACCAGGAGACCCATCCATCTGGTCTATGAGTTGGTGGCAATAGCCAACTTTTGCCTTCTTCCTGTCCTTTGACATTAAATGAATTCTGCTCACATACATGCGGGTTGTGAGAAGTGATGCAGGCAGCTCTCGTCTCCCAAACACTGCAGTGTCCCCGGGTCGCAATAGCAGAGGGACTGCAGTAAGAAAGAGGCAGTTCCACCCTGCTGCTTTCCCGTGGTGAAGGGATTTTGAATATCAGTGCGGAGGACAGACTCATTGAACGCAAACGGCACGACCACACACCAGTGAGTCTAATCCCATGGAACATAAATTTGCTTGAGCTTCCACATCAGCCAGGTAGCACTTGAAACACAAAGCACCAGGTAGGAACGCGAAAGGAGTTATGAAAGCTCACAAACATTAATCTGTCCCTACCTGGGACAGCTTCCAAGCCAGAAGGTACACTGAAACCCTGTGCTGCCCAATTCATCTGGGTGAATTAATAAAAATGTTGGCTAAAGCTGTAGCACAAAGTTGCCATTTACGACCTCGGTGTGGCATGCTCTGCATTCCTGAGCTTGGCTACAATTAGATTCTGGTAATTACTGTTATGTCTGAAAGGCTCAGCTTGTAACTAAGCTGAGGTGGAAATGAAACATCTCTTCTTGGAACCGGTTCATTGTTTTTCACTGCTTAGGTAATTACCAGCAGGCTGTGTCTGAGAAGCAGGTGCCTTTGTGTCAGTGGAAAGGGAACAACATTCCTTGGGATTTGACTTTTCACTACACAATGTGTCTTATCAACATGCAGCTTCCGAATAGGTGACTGGGCCTCACAAACAAGAAAAGTCACTCAGTTATTCTGACTGAAGTGAAGTGTGACTATCCAGAGAGAAGGAGCAAGGATGAGCTCCATGTTGTGCATCCCAAATGGACATGAAGAACGAGGAGGGAGTTTACTATTTCATTTCTGCACAGTTTGACAAAGCCCAGAAGTTCAGGGCTAAAAGAGGATGCTGTCTAACTTAAGGGTGTGGGAAGGTTAATTATGCAAAAAGAGCCCAAAGACTCAGATGTGTACTGGAGGTCACCCCTCTGCTACTAATTATGCAACTTTGAACATGTCCTGCATCTCCTTTCCTTTGGGTTTCTTAGCTGTAAAATGAAATAATCAAACCTGCCCTGGCTCTGACCTATTCACAGGGCTGTTTCGATGAGCAAATGAGATGACAGACCTGAAAGAGCCAGCAACTTGTAAGGCATTATTTAAAAGATCGCTATTACCAGTTATCTTTCCTTCAGGGACTGTCGTGAAGGGGGCTACGTGACCTGGAAATCAGCCACTGGAATTTCCTTCATCCATTCACCTCCCAGGCATCAGGGGTGGGTGGTGCAGACATGGGAGGCTGTGGAGACTGGACTGGGTTCCTGAGCGCTGGACTGGATGGAGTCCAATGCCCACCCAGCCAGGGCTCTGTCATCTCCTACGCAGGGGCAATGTTTGGGGGGGGAAAAAAAGCCACTCAGACACATGAAAGGGGGAGAATTTTTTAGTATCTCCCATTTCTCAATGAGTTCTCTGTTAGTCTTGAGAGCTGGCCTGACCATCGGTTCTATTCCTTACTGAATATGCCATTTGGAAAGAGTTAACTTCCCTATAAAAGGAAGACGAGATGATCTCTAAGGCCCCTTTTAGGTCTATTTCATTCCTAGTTTTCTATGCTTCCATTTCATTTCTTCAACTGTAAAATGATGGCCTTTCCTCAGAGAGTGGTTGTGACAAAAAGGGTTACCGTATCTAATGTGCATACAAGCACTTAAGGCACAGAGTGAGCGTCCAATACATTAGCTATGGCACCCTTGTTATAAAACTAAAGGGAGACATTCCCTTTGAAAATGAGGATCCATGAGAATGTTTCTGAAGGTATTTTTTAGTGGCCCCAAGAGCCACTAGGGGAAAGGCAGGAAGAATCCCTGCACCTCTCCCCACCCCACCCCATGCTCCCCAATACCTTTGCTCTCTGAGGCAGGTTCATCACAGTGTCTGGTTTAAAGTCGTTCTTGTTCTTCCGGCAGAGCACAGCAGTGATGATGATGATGATGACCGTGACCACAGCGATGGGTGCCAGCACTGCAGCGATGATCCACAGGTTGTTGGGTGGGTTCTTCACTACAGCTGTGGGGAAGAGCCAGTGGGATTCATGTGACAGGAGGAAGGGGAAAGCCACCTCTCAGGCCCAACCCCAACTCATGAGGAGGTTTGAGTACAGGAAGGCTCTGGCTTGATACAAGTGACTCAAGAAGTCTGTGGATGTTTTCTCATTTGGGAAAAAAAAAAAAGTGACATCAAGGAGCCACCAGGTCCCAGATGCCAGCATGATGCCGACCAGACTTCCCTGGTCTGACGACCCCACCAATGTGTCCTGGAGCTCCGCTTCCCCAGAGACCCACCCTACTAGAGAAAGAGAGAGGCAGGCTGGGAGTATAGATTGACCACTCAACGCCCATGTTCAGTGGGGAAGCAATTACAGAAGCCAGACCTTCCACCTTCTGCAACCCACAACAACCCTGGGTCCATGCTCCCAGAGGGATAGAGAATGGGAAAGCTATCAGGGGAGGGGATGGGATAAGGAGATCGGGTGGTGGGAACTGTGTGGAGTTGTACCCCTCCTACCCTATGGTTTTGTTCATGTCTCTTTTCTTAAATAAAAAAAGAAAAGGAAAGAAAAGGAAAAAATGGAATTATCCCATTTGGAACACAGTCTGGAGATTTCTCAGAACACCAAAAAAGGACCTACCCTGTGACCCAGCAATTTCTCTCCTAGGGATTTACCCAAAGGAAACATAAACACCTATAATATCTCTGTATACCTATGTTCATAGCAGCACAATTTGCAATAGCTAAAAACCTGGATGCAACCTAGGTGTCCAACAACTAAAAAAAATATGATGTTTACAGGGTAAACTATTACTTGGCTGTTAAAAATGATAAAGTTGTCTCCTTTGCATCATTTTGAATGGAACTTGAAGACATCCTGTTAAATGAAATAAGCCAAAATAGGAAAGACAACTACTGAATGATCTCTCTTATAAGCAGGACTTGATAGATAAGGACAGAGAAGGAGAACACAAAGTGAAACATGGACTGGGAACAGTATCTTGCATCAAAGCAAAGAACTCTGGGGAATGAGGGGGAGGGAGGGGCAGAAGAGAACTTTGGGTCCCTAGTGTATAATGAAACTGTACCCATGTGTCAATGATTCTGTAAATCATTAACCCCCAGCCCCCAATAAAAATGGAGGAAAAAAAGATTTTTTTACAATCAACAATGTTTATACACCATTCCCATATTAAGGAGCTACTCTCTTCCTTGATCTTTCTGGTCCTTCGGCCAGCCATGATATCATGTCCCCAGATAATAATTAGGATCCACCTGCATATCAGATTTCAGGCTGAGGCAAAAAACAAAACAAACAAAAAAAAAAAACTAGTATAGCCACATAACCTTTGGAATATAACTAAAATATGCCTACTAGCTATCTACAAAACGGAGACATCCCCCCACAAACACACTCTGCATCTGCACTATTCCAGCCTTTAGGTCCATGATTGGTCAACAATTTGTTTGGCTTTGTATGTTAACTCTCTGTTTAACCACCAGGTTCCAGATGCTAGCATGATGCCGACCAGACTTCCCTGGACAGACAACCCTACCAATATGTCCTGGAACTCCACTTCCCCAGAGCCCTGCCCCACTAGGAAAAGAGAGAGACAGGCTGGAGCAATGAAGTCACACATGCAAGAGGCCCCAGCTCCAACAAAAAAGATTCCACTGGCAAATACCACCTGGGGAAGGTCTGCAAACCAGTTCATTTTTTCCCTTGGTGCCAGTCACCCCCTGATTTCAGGGGGTACCTCGTTAGCCAGGATCTGCCTCTCCCCAGGAGGTACTTGGTTCTGGAATCCAATTCATACAAAAGAACTGCCTTCCCACTGCTTTTTATCAATTGGTGATTAATCACATTATTAACTTCTGAAAACAGCTCATTAGATAATGTGCTTCTGTTGACATTAAACATTTAATTGCTACTGCTTTTAGCATTTCTGTATTTATATATGTGAGTTTCGTGCCATTAACATTTTTTGAAGCTCACAGCTTCTGTGGAAAACATCAATATGCCTCTTTCTGGCTATTTTCTTTCTGGTGAAGAAAAATACACAGTGTGTCAGAACATCACACCATAAAAAAAGTTTAGGTGTGCACAGATACATATATTGTTCATACTTATTCATCAGCAATTAGATACTTTTTCAGTGGCAAGAACGAAAACTTTACATGTGTTCTATTTTTACTCTGATAATTTGTCTGTTTACTTATTTATTTTGGCATGGCCCTTTCTTGCCACTGTATGTAAAATTTCTCTGCCTCTACTTAAATAACAAAGAGAATAAATTTAACTTATAAACATTAATAAAGTCACTCAGCGGCCAAAGTGGTAGTAAAGTCAGATTCACTGAAGTCATCCAAGCCCAATACATTGGGATAATCAGCTAAAACTGCCAAGTCATGTACAGACACCTCTGTATGTGGATGGTTATTTAATTTGCAAAAATTGTAGTATAAGGAAACTAGGAGAAGACCTGTTCTGAGCTTTCACTGTGTGTTGGGCACCGTGAGAAACTCATTGCCTGCTATTCTTTTTTTTTAAATATTCATTTATTTATTCCATTTTGTTGCCCTTGTTTTCTTGGTAGTTATTATTGTTGTTGTTATTGATGTTGTTGTTGTTGGATAGGACAGAGAAAAATGAAGAGAGGAGCGGAAGACAGAGAGGGGGAAAGAAAGACAGACACTTGCAGACCTGCTTCACTGCTTGTGAAACGACTCCCCTGCAGGTGGGGAGCCGGGGGCTTGAACTGGGATCCTTACACCCATCCTTGCGCTTTGTGCCACCTGTGCTTAACCGCTGCGCTACCGCCCCACTCCCCTGTCACCTGCTATTCCTAGCCCCAACTGCAGACATGTAGATTAAGCCCTCAGGAGGTCAGACATTTTTATAAAGTTGCATCTCTGAAATACACAGTTAAAGTCAGTGTGCATACACTGGGCGGCTCATCAGAAAGGACTATGTCAAAGGGTCCACAGAATCTAGGCTCAGCTTAAATGCTTCTCAGGTGAAGCAACAGCTCAGAGGAGGAGGAAACCTCTCTCCCAGGTGTTTTTGAGACTGTCAGCACATCAGCGCCCATAACTGGTGTGAGTTCAGACTAGAGCGCCAACACCATGTAGGAGATTATACAGCAACAGAAATTATACAGAGATTATACAGAGGAAGCCAGGTGTTGTGGTGTTCACCCTGCCCCCCCCCCCCACCTCATTGCTGTCTTTCTGTCTGAATGAAACAGTGGCCCAGAGCAGTGAAATCACACATGTGAAAGGCCTGAGTTCCACAGGGGGAAAAAAAGTTGCTAAAGAAATAAATTAGTTTCACCAAAAAGTCTCTTGCTTTCTTGAAATGGATTTTCTTAAATTGTGACCAGGGTTATCGCTAGGACTCCGTTGCTCCTGGTGACCTTTTATCTATTTGGTTTTAATATATTTATATTATTTTTATTCATATTTCTTTTATTTATATTTTATTTATTATTCTTTTTCCTTTTTGATAGAGGCAGAGAAATTGAGAGGGGAGGAGAAGAGAGAGAGAGAGGGGAGGGAGGCAGAGAGAGACCTGCAACACTGCTTTGCCATTTGTAAAATGTCCCCCCACCCTACCCCTGCAGTTCAAGACCAGGAGCCTGAACCGGGTCCTTGTGAATGGTACCATGTGAGCTCTACCAGGTATGCCATCACCAGGTCTTCTAAATGTCATTTTTTGAGATGAAAGTCTAATGGCCACCTCCTGCTCTCTGGTCTGCATTTGCACAGGGGACAGATACCCCTAGGCCCTCAGTTATCTAACTACTCTGCAGGACCTCTTATTCCAGATGCTACAAATGCTGCAGGTGGAAACCTCCATCCGGAATGCAGCTGCTATAGAAGTCATTGCCTCCCGTTACCCAGAGGTAACAGACCAAGTGGACAACTGCACACTCCTTTGCAGAGCCCTGCATACTGACACCTGTGGGACACAGAGAATGCCAACAGCATCCCTCTAGAGAGACTTGGTGTTTATTCAGCACTGTGACTCTTTTCAGAGTACTGGCTTCAGGTTCACGTTACAGTCTGATTTCAAGGCTATTAGGAGATTGGGGTTGAATGTCTATCTATTTCTTTTTCCCACAGGCCTTGGTTTCCTCTTCATCTACCCCAGGGATGGAGGCGTTTCCCAGGGTCTCATATTTTCTCCAGGGGTTTCTTTCCTTAATACAACTACTTCATCCTTAAAATCTATACTGTGACCTCTAGCCTCTCTCCAGAGAGCCAGCCTGAGTCCCCAACGCCATCCTTCAATATTCCATCAACACACCTGGAAACACATCCAGCAACTTGTCTTAGCTCATTATCTTACCTTACACTCAACATGATCCAAAATGAATAGATTACCTTCTCCCTTCTGAAAATGTGTCTCCTTTCTGTTTTCATTAACAGCACCCTACTCTTTGAACTATATGGTTCTTGTCTTTCAAATCACCCTTCCTTCTTTGTTCTCCCCTCTCTAGTTCTTTTTGCCTTACAGAAGAGACACTCAGCTACCACTTAATAAGAACTTGATAGGTGTCCCAAGATTGTACTAAGTCCTACACATTCCACAATGATCTCTTTCAATTCTCCAAATAGTTCTGTGAGGTTGTTGTTTTGTTTTGTTTGTTTGTTTTGTTTTTCACATGATCATTTTACAGGTGAGGAAAAGGAAGGTCAGAGGGGATCATTAATTTACCTCTAAACTCCACAGCTAGAAAGTGGGAGACATGGGGCATGAATTCAAGCTTATCTTACAGCCATAGCTCTGTGGTGTCCTCCAACCGTGTGCCCCATTCAGAGACATTTAACAAAGAGGAACCCTTTGCCATCACAAGAAGAGAGCCAGACAGCAGCCAGAGTTGGATAGTCAAATATGGATAAGATGAAATACCTCCAGGGCCAGGCGATGGCACACCTGGTTAAGTGCACACATTACAGTGCACAAGGACCCAGGTTCAAGTCCCTGGTCCCCATCTTCAGGGGGAAAGCTTCATGAGTGCTGAAGCAGGGCTGCAGATGTCTCTCTCCCTCTCTATCTCTCCCTCCCTCTCAATATCTCTGTCTCTATCCAACAATAAATTAATTTTTTAAAAAAGATGCAATACCTCCTCTCAAGAAAAAGAGAGAACTCTTTATTATGATAATGTCAATGGAAACCTCTAGAGTTGAGAAAATGGAGGGGGGGGAGTGTGCCTTGGAGGTCAAAGGTTTCAGAAAAATAAGGGGTATGAAGAATGACTCCTCTGTTGGTATGTTTCTAAATTCTGCTTTTAAAACCCCTTCTGTTACATTGCTTAAAGTTGTGGTCTATTTACATGGTCATTCTGTTACATTGGTTTAATCCTCACTCCCCCTGCCTCTGGGACATTGGTTTGGCCCTGGCTCCTCCTGCCTCTGGGACATTTGGTTTAGTCCTTGCTGGTTGGCGCTTCTTTCTCACCCCACCTCCCTCGCCCCCTATCGTATGTATTTCCTTGGTTCCTGACTCTTCCACAGGAGGAAAGAGATGCAGGACAGAATTGGGTTGTGATTAGATTAGATTAGTTTGTTGAACCACTTCCCCGCTCATGAATAAAGATTGAACTGTGTTCTCAGCTCAGCCATGAGTCTCTGGTCGTCTCTGTCTCCCGCCCACGAAGCCAGCCTGGCAAAATGACAAAAACCTATATCGTGCAGGCTCCCCAAACAGCTCCAGAGCCAGTGGTAGGAGGGCGAGGAGGGGAGAGTGAGAGCAGGTTGCCATCAGCGTAGGTGTGTGTGTGTTTGCACAGGTGCGCGCGCAGCACACTTACAGATGGAAACAGGGAGGACCAAGTTTGTTCAAAGAAAAAAGTTGAAGAACAAGAGGTTTGGAGTGACTCACAACACAATCTGAATGAAAGCTCTCTGAATCACAGCCAAGCTTCGGTTATGTCCAGATAAGTTTTAGATTCCCATTTATAAAAGGTTCTATGTGCCTTTTAATCTGATCTGACCACTCTCTCTCCCGCCCAGATTCTCAGTCCTTCCTCTGTTCCCGATCAACCTTCATCAGCAAGGTTCTCCATACCTCAACCTCTTCTCTGAACACTCCATTCACCTCCTGTCTACACAATCCAGCCCTGTATTTTCTTCCCTTCCTAAAAACAAGGCCTGGAGTAGAAGTAAGGGGGGGGTGTCACAGAACTGAAAGGTCAGAGAAGAGGATGGGGTGGGCCAGGAGATGTGATGGCAAGGAAAGGAAGAAGACACTGAGCAAAGGGAAAATCTCCATTAAATGGTGGGGTGCTAGTTGGGGGTCCAGAGATGACTGCTGGGGGGGGGAGAGGCCAGGATCTAGAATTAAAAAGAAAACAGAGGAAATGGTCTGGGAATAGCAACAAGCAACAAGCAGGAGGGAAACCCGGTGGTCTTATGCTATTCCGCTAGTTGGTCTGCTCCTCCATTCTCAGTGCCTACTGCTATAACCACTCTCAAATCCCCTCAGAGGCAACGTCAACTTCTGCGAGCAATTTTACTTCATTCTGTCCCCCAACCCTGAGTAGAGACATCAGAGGAAACATCCTCAAACTTTGATTAGCAGTGGAGGGGAGGGATGGGATGAAGAATTCTGATGTTGGGAATTGGGTGAAGTTGTACCCCTCTTATCCTATGGTTTAGTCAATGTTTCCTTTTTATAAATAAAAAATTAAAGAAATTATGTTAAGTGAGCTAAGTCAGAAAGATAAAGACGAGTATGGGATGATCCCACTCATAAACAGAAGTTGAGAAAGAAGAACAGAAAGGGAAATTCAAAGCAGGAGTTGACTGAATTTGGAGTAGGGCACCAAAGAAAAAACCCTGGGTGGAGGGTGAGGGTGAATGTTCAGCTTCATGGGGGGGGGGGGAGAGGGGGGGGGACACTGTCTTTTGGTGGTGGGAATGGTGTTTATGTATACTACTATCAACTTGCAAAAATAAAGAAAGAAAATTAAAAAAAGAAAAAATAATAATAACAGAGGGGACGTCCATGCTACTCCAAAGTAGGGTCAAGAGTTAGATCTGTCAGCACCCATATTCAGTGGGGAAGCAATTCCAGAATCCAGACCTTCCACCTTCCGCATCCCACAATGACCTTGGGTCCATACTCCCAGAGGGTTAAAGAGTAGGAAAGCTATCAGGGGAGAGGATGGGATACGGAGTTCTGGTGGTGGGAACTGTGTGGAGTTGTATCCTCTTATCCTATGGTTTTGTCAATGTTTCCTTTTTATAAATAAAATTTAAAAAGAAAAAAAAGTGCCCTCTGCTTCCCTTCTGATGCTAATGATGACATGTCCCTGCTCCTTGCTGAGTCTGAGCCCTCCACTGGTGTGCCTCCCAGCACGACTTAAGAACTTCGCTAGGCTGGGGAGACAGTATAGTTGTTATTTAAAAGATTTTCATGCCTGGGGCTCTGAGGTGCCAGGTTCAATCCCTAGCACCACCATAAATCAGAGCCCAGCAGTGCTCTGGTGAGAAGAAAAAAGAAAAAGCAAACATTTCACACCTCCAGTTCTTGGCCCTCTCTCTTCTGCACTATCCATTTCTTTTACTATAGTCACCTGATTTCTCCCACATACCCTACCAGCAAATGCTCCATTCCTCTTTAATCCTTTCGCTATCACTACCCTCACTCTCTCTTTAGTCCACTCCAGTCAAGCTGCTTCCATCATCTTTTCCCTGAAACCACTGCTACTAAGATCATCAACTTCCATTTCACCAAATTCTGGTCAACCTCTGCATAGTACTTCCTCTCTTAAAAAAAAAAAAAAAAAAAAAGACATTGGCAAGATTCATCAGAAGATTCACCTCCTTTACATATTGCAGGGGCCCAGATGCTTCTGGGTTCCTTCCCATCACCTCCATGCCCCTTGCTGGTTCAGTCTCCTTCCTCCTGTTCCCAGCTAACTACAGGGCTGATCTGGTTAATTTTGCCTATCCCCTTAGCTCTAAACATCACCCACATAGATGACTTCTAAGTTTCTATATCCTGAGCTCTATGTAAATGCTTAATAGATGCCAACCTATCATGTTGGAAGTCAAACATTCTCACTCTAGGTATCATAAGCCTTTTTTCTTTCCCACCTTCTGCATCAGCAACTAGTGCTCAGCAAACCCCCGGAAGTCCCCTTCACTACTTCTGGCCACACACAGAATCCACTGTCATACCCCATCAGCTCTGTCATTCTTTAACTCTAAAGTTAAAAGAATGAAAACATCAGCTTGAGAGCAGTGGAACTGTGCATGCACAGGTCCATGTGCCATTAAAAGAAAACACATGGCGGGGGTGGGAGGCGAGGCAGTGGTACACCGAGTTGAGTGCACACACTACCATGCATGAGGACCTGGGTTCCCTATTTGCAGGGGGGGAAGTTTCACAAGCAGTGAAACAGGTCTGCAGGTGTCTCTCCCTCTCTCTGTGTGTGTCTATCTCCCCTTCCCCTCTCAATTTCTTTTCTTTTTCTTCTTCTCCTCCTTCTTCTTCCTCTTCTTCCACTTCTTCCTCTTCCTCTTTCTTTTTTTTAAAAAATATTTATTTATTTATTCCCTTTTGTTGCCCTTGTTGTTTTTTATTGTTGTAGTCATTTCTGGATAGGACAGAGAGAAATGGAGAGAAGAAGGGAAGACAGAGAGAGGGAGAGAAAGATAGACACCTGCAGACCTGCTTCACTGCTTGTGAAGCAACCCCCCTGAAGATGGGGAGCCGGGGGTTCAAACCGGATCCTTGTGCCAGTCCTTGAGTTTTGCGCCATCTGTACTTAACTCGCTGCACTACCGCTCGACTTCCCCTCCTCCTCTTTCTTTTTCTTCTTCAGAGCACTGTTGAACTATGTGTTATACTGGTATAAAAAAATCAATTCTGGGGGGCCAGGTGGTGGCGCACGCACCAGGTTAAGTGCACACATTACAGTGCGCAAGGACCTAGGCTCAAACCCCTGGTTCCCACCTGCAGGGGGAAAGCTTCACAAGTGGTGAAGCTGTGCTGCAGGTGTTTCTCTGTTTCTCTCCCTTTCTACCTCCCCCTCCCCTCTCAATTTCCCTGTCTCTATCCAATAATAAATAAATAAAATAAAAATAGAAGATTTAAAAAAAATTTTTTTAAATCAATTCTGGGACTTTGGAGCCTTTGACACCAAAGTCTTTTTGCATAACCATTGTGCTATCTCTCCCAGCCACCCCTCTCAATTTCAATCCTATTTAGTAAAAGAAAGGGGTAAGGGGATAAATAGCATAATGGTTATGCAAAGAGACTCTCTTGCCTGAGGGTTAGAAGTCCCAGGTTCAATCCCCCACCAGATGGCTGCTGGGGAGTGGTGGATTTGTAGTGCCGGCGACCTTCCTGTGGTGCATCCCGTGAGTACCCATTCATTGGGGAAACTGACGATCCTTCCTAGCCGACTGAATCCACATGGATCCCAGTCACTTTCAAAGCCAGCAACAAGCAGCTCAACCTGACGCTGTTGACTGGCTACGGAAGAAGGGCAAACGCTAGAAGAAGAAGTGCAGGCAATGAATCCCAGTGATAACCAGGTTGTAAATAAAAAAATAAATAAATGGAGAAGGAAAAGAGGTGACTGCCCCCTGCACACACACACACACACACACACACACACACACACACACACACGTTTGAATATCCTAAAATTTGAAGTCAGACAGATCCAGAACCATACCTTGGTAACCTAAACAGTAGTTCTGTCAATGATGTGCCTTGGCTTCTTATCTAAAATCTGGAGCTGAATTGAGTTATCCGTGAGAGGACAAAGTGAGAAAAACTTTGTAAAGAAGTAAGCATATTGGTTCAGGGAGTGGCACATACAGTACAAATACTACCATGTGCAAGGACCCAGGTTCAAGCCTCTGGTCCTCACCTGCAAGGGGGAAGCTTCACAAATGGTAAAGCAGTGCTGTAGGTGTCATTCTCTCCCTCTTATCTCCCCTTCCCCTCTCAGTTTCCCTGTCCTATCAAATAAAAGAATTTAAAAAATAAAGGAAAAAAATGGCTGCTGGGAGCTGTGGATTCATCGTGCAGGCACCGAGCTGAGCAATAACCTTGGTGGCAATAATTAAAAAAATAAATTAAATAAAATATAAAAAATAAGTATAATTACTGTTATAAGGCAGGAGAAGTCACTTAAAGATGGAGTTAGCATTTAAATTTTTTTCAGATTTTTTTTTTAATATTTATTCTCTTTTGTTGCCCTTGTTGTTTTATTATTGTTGTTGTTGTTGGATAGGACAGAGAGAAATGAAAATAGGAGGGGAAGACAGAGAGGGAGAGAGAAAGATAGACACCTGCAGACCTGCTTCACTGCTTGTGAAGTGACTCCCTGGCATGTGGGGAGCCAAGGGCTCGAACCAGGATCCTTACGCAGATCCTTGTGCTTTGTGCCATGTGTGGTTAACCTGCTACACTACTGACTCCCTAAAAAATATTTTTATTTATTATTGGATAGAGATAGAGAGAAATGGGGAGGTAGAAAGAGAGAAAAAAAATAGAGAGATGCCTACATCCCTGCTTCCCTACACATGAAGCTTTCCCCCTGCAGGTGGGGACCAGGGACTTGAACCTGGGTCCTTGTGAACTGTAATGTGTATGCTTAACCAGGTGTGCCACCACTTGGCCTCCTGGATTTATCATTTTCAATACACATTCTTTAGGGCGGGAGAGATAGCTTAGCAAGTAGGACACATGTCTTGCCATGCATGCCTACTCCAGACTCAAATCCTGGCATCACATGGGAGTTACTATGGCACTGGAGTGAACCCCAGTCTGTGGTGTCTCTCCCATGCTATCTGAATGGGGGGGGGGGGGAAATGACCCAAAGCAGTGAAATTGCAAAAAGAAGAAAAAAAAAGGCTCTGTTCATTCTTTCTAGATGCTCCTTAAGAGCAAATTCTCTTTCTTTCAACCTTTTATCCACATCCTCTTTGAAGCAAATCCTCACAACCTATTCCTTTATGTCTATAATAACTCCTTTTCTTTTCTACTCCTGAAAGACAGGGACAAGATCTACTTCTCATGTCCTCCAACACCAAACATCTCATGTAGGAGTCTATAAATGCTTACTGAATCAAATGAACTTTCAGTCCACAACAGATAAATATAATCTCAGCTCTGGTGATTTTTTCCAGCTATTCAGCAGACTATATAGAGAAGTAAATGTGGATAGGACTTGAAGTCAAAGAGACATCATTATCATCCTAACAAACAAAATACAGCCCTTATCCAAATCTTACTGCTTTAAATAACAGCCAATTCCTGAGCCTTCTAGAACAGAAATACACTAGTTCTGAGTCCACTGACATGAGTTTGGGGAATCGCTCTGATCTGGCAGGATGCATTTTACGGCATTAGTGATAAAGACTGTCCCCTTACGGTCAGCTTGCAGAAGGACGACGTGATGTAAGGTCAAGGCCATCCTTTGGGAGTCAATGGTGCTGAGGATCTTGGCAGCTGCAGTCCCCAGCAAAGGTTTCCCGTTGTACAAGGTATAGTAAGTCAGCTCCGCTGGGTCCTTGGGTCCTGGCACCCGCTGCATCTTCACCATCTTTCAGAAAAAAAGAGAAAGGTCATGTTTCCAGGGCATCTTGCATTGGTCCTGCTATCCCCCCAGGGTGATCAGCAGCCTCCTTTTCCCGAGTGCTGAAGTAGAGTAACTGTGGGCTAAGTGGTCCACAATGTATTAATTTCAGACATCAATTTTTGTGTACCTTTCCGTCACTAACGTCTCAAGGAGCCCTGCTGTCACTAGGGGGAGAGGAAGAGAAGGAAAAAAAGGTTTTGAAAATACGAACATCTGGAGAGAACAGGTTAAGGCTGGAGAAGAAATCATGGAAATGGTGAAGTTTCCTAGCCTCCGGAGAACTCTGGCCTCATTTGAAAATAGGCCTTCACATTAATTCAGGGCATACTGAGTGACTCTCAAACAAGATTTCTGAATTCAAATTATTATAACCGCCAGAGAGGAAAAAACAAACAAACTTAAAGGCCTGTAATTCGAACTGATTCTGATAAAAGCAGTGTATGGAAAAATCAAAGGTTTTTTTTTTAACCCCCAAGTAGCCTTTGTTGTTTTTTTCTCACTGAGTAAGTTACACATATTCACAAAATAAAATTCAAAAACACAGGAAAGAAAGAAACTAAAAAACAACCTGTAATCTGTCCACTGCAATCTAACCATTACTATTATTTTGAAATATTTGCTTCTTTGTTTTTTCAAGCAAAACTATTATATTCCATTTTACATACATACTGTCTATATAGTGTCAGGTCATGCTATCTTTATTTACATCATTAAATGGCATTGTGTATAATAAGAACATAAACAGTAGGGGCCAGGCAGTGACACACCTGGTTAAGAGCACACATTACAGTGCGCCTACAGGGGGTGTTTTATAACTGGTGAAGCAGGGCTGCAGGTGTCTCTCTGTTTCTTTCCCTCTCTATCTCCCCTTGCCTCTCAATTTCCCTGTCTCTTTCCAGTAATAAATAAATAAAAATATTTTAAGAAGAACATAAATAATAATTTCTACATAGCATTCCAATATACGCCTAATAAGCTTATTTAGCAAATCTCTTGTATTAAACACATACATGATTACTAATTTATCAGTATTACATATAACAACTGAAAATCATTATTTTTTAAATATTTGTTTATTTTATTTTCCCTTTTGTTGCCCTTGTTGTTTTATTGTTGTTGTAGTTATTATTGATGTTGTCGTTGTTGGATAGGACAGAGAAATGGAGAGAGATGGGGAAGGCAGAGAGGGGGAGAGAAAGATAGACACCTGCAGACCTGCTTCACCACCTGTGAAGCGGGAGCTGGGGGCTCAAACCAGAATTCTTATGCTGGTCCTTGGGCTTGGTGCCATGAGTGCTTAACCCACTGCGCTACTGCCCAACCCCTGACTCACTATTAATGTACTTTAAAACATAAACTGTCCTACATACTGTTGTCTGTCTCATCAGTTTAACCCTTCCTTCATCTTTTAGCATTTGGGATACTACAAACTTGTTACTATTATCATTAACAACTGATAAACTGGTTGTATTTAGTAGTTTTTTCCAAAGTATATATTTGAGATTATGAATTTCATAAGCTATTATATTACAAATATTGTTTATCACTGCATTGCTCAAACAACAGAAACAAATTGAAAACTCAAATGAATTGTGGTATATTTACACAATGAAATATTATATAGCATATGTGAATGATATACTACATAGTATAACAGTATGAGTGAAACAAAAGCCTAACATTGAACAAATGAAAAAGCCAGATTATGATATTCGAAACCAGGCAAAACTATGTGATATACTGTCTAAAGACATACATATGAATTGTAAAATCTATACAGAAAATATTTGTTAAATCACTAACAATTTTTTTTATAAAGGAAAATTAATGGGGGGTGCAGGAGGTAGTGCACTGGGTTAAGCACACATAGTATGAAATACAAGGATCCCAGTTCGAGCCCACGCTCCCCACCTGCAGGGAGGTCACTTCAAAGGCGATGAAGCAGGTCTGCTGGTGTCTATCTTTCTCCCTCTCTATCTTCCCCTGTCCTCTCAATTTCTCTCTTTCCTATCAAAAAAAAAAAAAAGATGAAAAAAAATGGCCACAGGAGCCATAGATTTGTAGTGCATACACAGAGCCCCAATGATAACCCATAGTGGTAAAAAAAAAAAAAAAAAAAAAAAAAAAAAAAAAAAAAAAACAGGCATGCTTTAATACAAAACTTGGAAGTGTATTTGTATAATATAAGGGAAGAAGTCAGTATAATCAGAAAAGACTCAAAGTTTTTGAGGTAAGACAAGGGTAATGTTCTTACCTCTGGGACTGTGAGTTCATTTTGTTAAGTGTTCTTAAATTTTTATTTTTAAGCATTTGTATGCATGTTATATATAACGATTAGATAATACTAAACCCAAGTCAAAGTTAATTTTTAGGGCTTTGGATATAGCTCAACAGTTAGACCATGTCTCACATATATAAGGATGTGAATTCAGTGTAGATAAAAAGATCTGGGGCTGGAGAGTTAGCATAATTATTATGCAAAAGACCCTCACGTCTGAGGCTCTGAAGTCCCAGGTTAAATCCCCAGCACCATCATAAGACAGATCAGAGCCGAACAGTGCTCTGGTCTTAGTATCTCTTCTTCTCTTCCTTTCTCTCTCCCTTTCTCCATCTCTCTTGTTAAAATAAAATTTTAAAAAGCATCTAACCAGATTGCTCCCCACCTGCAGTGGGGACACTTCAGGAACAGTGAAGCAGGTCTGCAGGTGTCTATCTCTCTCCTCTCTATCTCTTCCCCTCTCAATTTCTCTCTTTCCTAATGAATAAAAAATAGAAAGAGAGGGCCAGGCGGTAGCTCTGTGGGTTAAGTGCACATGGTGCAAAGCGCAGGAACTGGCAGAAGGATCCCAGTTCGAGCCCCTGGCTCCCCACCTGCAAGAGGGTTGCCTCACAAGCAGTGAAGCAGGTCTGCAGGTGTCTTTCTCACCCCCTCTCTGTCTTCCCCTTCTCTCTCCATTTCTCTCTGTCCTATCCAATAACAATGACATCAATAACAACAATAATAATAATGACAACAATGATAAACAACAAGGGCAACAAAAAGGGAAAAATAAGCTTCAGGAGCACTGAGCCCCAGAGTTAATCCTGGAAGAAGAAAGAAAGAAAGAAAGAAAGAAAGAAAGAAAGAAAGAAAGAAAGAAAAAATCTAACCAGATTGTGAGAACTACTGTGGGAGGCTTGCAGGGGGAAAGAGTTTTGGTGGAGATGACTTACACTGGCCTTGTATGGCTGTGAAATTAGACCCTTGAAATCTTAAAAATTTGTAAAACTGTTAAAACACTGGGGAAAAAAGGAGAAAAATATTCTAACCAGAAAAGATACCTAAGCAGCTAAAACATATAAAAATATCTAATAGGAAATTCAAATTAAGTACGTTAGACACTGATTAAGAACAGTTAAAGTGGGGGCAGGCAGTAGCACAGCAGGTTAAGCGCATGTGGCACAAAGCGCAAGGACCAGCATAAGGATCCCAGTTCAAGTCCCCAGCTCTCCACCTGTGGGGGAGTCGCTTCACAGGTGGTGAAGCTGGTCTGCAAGTGTCTATCTTTCTCTATCTTTCTCTATCTTTCTCTATCTTTCTCTATCTTTCTCTCCCTCTCTCTCTTCCCCTCTGTGGAACTATGTGAAAGCCTGGTAGAGCTTAGGGGAGCTCTCCCATCCTTGCGATGGAGGTCTGGGAAGACACCCCACTTGTCAGTCTCTCCCTTCTAGGGATGGAGCTAAGAGGGAAATGCTTTCCATGACTCAGTTTCCTCTTGTTAGTCTCTCAAAGCTTCACAAAAGCCTGCAACCTCTCTCACTTAGTTCACTCCCCTGCTAGCAGACCAAATGGCTGCCTGCTTATAAGTTCACTTAGAGTTCACTATGTTCACTATAAGTTCACCACCCTTTGATCATACACATAAGCATACTCCATCATAAGCCTTGCCAGTACCCTGGCAGTGAGACTCCACACTTTATTTCCTTGTCTTTGATGTTTATTATTTACATCAAGCTTTGCCCTTCTCTGCTTTATCTCACCTTACTGGTTTAACCACTATGTTTTTCTTAATACCTTTAGATAATTAACATGTCTTACATCATGGAAACTATTTTCTTTGACCTTTCTGTATCTCATCAATTCTTGTCATTCCTACCCCTCCCCACCATAGGTGTAGCTGACCTTTAGAACTCTGTAATTTCTGACATATTTGAAAGATGTCCTTTGTTCTGTTTGCTATAATACTCTGTGCTTACCCCAAATAAAGTGGAAGTTCATACCTGAACCTCTCCTGGCACTTCTTTTTGCATCACGCAGTCACTAGAACTGGTGACAAGAGGGCCAGTGGCTTACCTCGGGTTGTGAGGCCACCCACATGAGCACCAGAACCCCTCCTTTCTCAGTTTCTCTCTGTCCTATCCAACAGTGAACAACATCATCAGCAACAATAATAACCACAATAAGGCTACAACAACAAGGGCAACAAAAGGGGGAAAAATGGCCTCTATGAGCAGTGGATTCATGGTGCAGGCACTGAGCCCCAGCAATAACCCTGGAGGCAAAAAGAAGAAGAAGAAGAAAAAGGAGGAGGAGGAGAAGAACAGTTAAAGTTAAAATTGGAACACTAAGTGTTGATGAGATTATGGGGTAAAATATACAGTAGGTGATACACTTGGAAAACTTAGCTTCTTCTAGAACTAGCAGACACTGATTCTACTAACCAGCAATCTCACTTTCACATTCCGAAGAGGAATGAAAGAATATGATCTTAAAAGGACAAGTGGAAAGTTGTTCATTGTAACTTTGTCTATAATAGTAAAAAAAAAAAAACCAACAACAAACATAGAATAAGTCCATTAACAGGTAACACTGTGAATCACAAATTTAAAAATACCCATTAACAGAATAATGGAAAAATAAACTATGATGTAGTCATACAAGGTAATACTATTCAGCAATAAAAAGAACAGATTCCTGAATAATATAATGTCAGTAAGTCTTTAAAACACTACACTAAATAAAAAACTTTATAGAGAAGGTAATATACTATTGGATTCTGCTAAATTGCAAGTATATGGGTGCTGTATAATTTTTTTCAACTTTTCTATTAGTTTGATAATACTTACAGTAAAGTGTACTTATAATAAATTATTATAAATAATATTTATAGGAATAGTACTAAAGGGAAGGGTCTTATTGGCACTTGGATTTGAAATTCAGTATGTTAGACAAAATTAAGATGTCTTCATGAAGCCATTTTAAAAATTATTACATAATTTTTTTGAGATAAAGAGAGAGTGAGAAAGGGAGAGAGTGCCCAGAGTACCACTCAACTCTGGCATATGCACTGCCAAGGATCAAAATATAGACCAGGGCCCATAAGATAGAGCACATGTGCACATGTATCCATAAGTTAAGAGAAAATGTATACCTTAAAGTAAAAGTGCACAATACTTTGTAGTGACTCAATAAATGCAGCAAGCAAGTAGAAAGACCTAAAAAAAAAAGACACCATAAAGAACTTAATCAAATAGTTTCCACTTAGACCTAGATACCCTCCTCACCTACTTCCTACTTCACTTCCCTCAATCACTCTAAGACTAAGCTTGTCAGATAATGTAAGGACCACAAATGCTGGATAAGGGTAAGAGACTGGAATACTTTAATGATGGTTCTTTTGGTCACTATCAGGCCACCCCATTATTTGAGGCCCTAGTCAGGGAATTCTGGAATTCCCACATATATATGATGGGCATAAACCTCTAACAGATACCTCCTTCCACTATCACTGGTTATTTCCATGAGGAACAGTATCATAAACCATCTTGTGGGCCTCTACAGGATCTTGCCCTCAATGTAGAACAGCAATGGTAGTGAGTGCCCCACTCTCTAAAGGGAGGCTGGGTCAATATACTCTGCTACTTGAAGAAGACTGGTGCTGAAATGAATGCATCCCAGAATGCTCCTTGCAACGACCACAGAATGTGAGCTCAGACCTACAGGGATGCAGAGGTTACACAGGCTCCTTTGCTGAATATGGGCCTCAGATCAGATCAGTGGGGTTTACAGTTAACAGTATGTATATACTTTTCCCATGCCTGGGAGCTACTCTCTGTCCTGATCCAGCTTTCTAGTCCCTTTTCCAACTCTAACACTATCTCCCCAGACAATGTCTTTAGCCCACCTGCGTGTTAGCTGCCAGGCTCAGGCAAAAATCAGTAAAGTCATGGGCCCCTTGGAATATACTTAAAATAGACCTACTAACTTGTTCCAAAATGGAGACCCCAAATCTCATCTGCTATATTCTTACCTTTAGGTTCCTGATTATTAAATAATTTGTTCTGCTTTATATCTTAATGTTTTTCAGCCACCAAGTAGCAGATGCTACCATGATGCCAACCTGACTTCCCTGGG
Organism: Erinaceus europaeus; assembly: GCF_950295315.1. NCBI lineage: Eukaryota > Metazoa > Chordata > Mammalia > Eulipotyphla > Erinaceidae > Erinaceus > Erinaceus europaeus. The sequence continues at coordinate 28,313,341 of NC_080178.1, forward strand.
CAGATGATCTCAATGTCCTGGAATCCCACCCCTCCAGAGCCCTGCCCCATTAGGAAAAGATAGAAACAGGCTGGGAGTATGGATTGAACTGCCCAATGCCCATGTCCAGCAGATAAGCAATTACAGAAGACAGACCTTCCACCTTTTGCACCCCATAACAATCCTAGATCCATACTCCCAGAGGAATAAAGACTAGGAAAGCTTTCAGTAGAGGGGATGGGATGTGGAACTCTGGTAGTGGGAATTGTGTGGAATTGTACCCCTCTTATCCTATGGCCTTGTCAATCACTATTAAACCAATAATAATAATTAAAAAAACAAAAACCTGGAACCTCATGCACAGAAGTTCTTTGTTCTACCATTGAGCTAACTTTCTAGCCTTTTTTTTGAGATCGTTTTTTTTTTAATTTTATTTATTTTCCCTTTTGTTGCTCTTGTTGTCTTTTTATTGTTGTTGTAGTTATTGTTGTTGTTATAGATGTTGTCGTTAGATAGGACAGAGAAAAATGGAGAGAGGAGGGGAAGACAGAGAGGGGGAGAGATAGAGAGACACCTGCAGACTTGCTTCACCTCCTGTGAAACAACTCCTTGCAGGTGGGGAGCTGGGTGCTTGAACCAGGATCCTTATGCCAGTCCTTGTGCTTTGAGCCACGTGCGCTTAACCCTCTGCGCTACTGCCCGACTCCCTTTTTTGAGATCTTTTAGAGTCTTTAATATAGCCATATGTCTTGGGAGTCTTCTAGATGGGGTTCACAGGAGGTAGCCTTGCTCAGAATGATTTGACCAGAAAGTCTCTTTGCCTCTAGACACATTATAGGAGCATTGCCTGAACATTTACTGACAAATATTGCTTTTCTCCTTTCATCTTTCTGTTCACCTCTCTCCTCCAAACAAGTGTCTAGGAATGCATTCATGACCACCTAAGAGGCTTTTGTCTAAATGGCTCATTTGTGCTCCAGAAAGGTCATACCTGTTCACTATCACTGAAACTGCCCATTTCTCTGCACCCTCAACACAGGATGGATCATTTCACCATCTTTGGCAGGTGAAAATGAATTCTTGGGATAGTTAAAACTTGCCTTACTGTAGTTCACTATCACCTGCTGGCTAAACTGCTGACCTAGATAAAAATGTGGAATCGACAAGTCATTGCTGAGAGGAAGAAAGACTACTCTTTCCCAGAGACCCTTGTTTTTGGAAGGCATCATGAGCAAATAAGGATACAGACCTACTAGTGGGCCAGAAACAAAACCTGAGAGAAGATCTGGCGTCCTTTAAAACTTGAATTTTTTCACCTGGTTGCTTTCAGCTGTCTCTCTCTTTTCAAGCAATAAACTCCTATCGTAAGTCAGCAGGACAGTCTCAGGCCAGAGCCCAATATTAGTCTGAGAGACTTAGGGTCCCCCCATTACTTTAAGTACTAACTTAAAAGGTAAACGTGTCACTGGTTATATCTATTTCTTCTTTAGATTCAATTTCTCAAATATAGCCAGTAGAGAAGCATTTTTAAATTCTAGCTATCTACATGTACATATTCATGAAGATGGCTCATCTTTTTAGACTGAGCACAGAAGATCTCTAGGTAGAAGGCAGATGCAAGCCATATAGAGTGGACTTTATTTGGGAAACTTTGGCATGTTCTTCCTGCCACTTGTGGTAGAGAAGGTGGGGAGAGCTCTGGTACAGTCAGGTAGAAAGAAAATGAGCATTCAAGTACCTAATAACTTCACTCAGTTTCAGTTTACTAGCAAATTCTTCTCACTAGGATTTCTCCAACGGTGGTATTAGGTGATCTACAACCTCTATAAATTAGGGACTTTCAAAGATGAACCCTACTTGATGCATTCAGGTTTCCTAAGCAATGAAAGATGTCAAGCATACTAAATACTCAAGAAATACTCATCTCACTGGGCTCTTTAGGACATGTGGAATGATTTAGGTTTCTAGGTTTACAAATAACTCTAGGATTGTAGGATGGTTTTTCCCCCCCACTTAGCTGAAGCAAATCTCATTTCATTGTTTTAGTTCTTGTGATTTTCTTTCAGCTATTTGGAGCAGAGGCTCACAGACAGGGGAAATCACAAACCCAGCATACAAGATTAACCATCCTGGGATGGGGGGGGGGGGGCAGTGGCACATCCAGTTGAGCATACCCGTTATCATGCTCAAGGATCCAGGTTTAACTCCCCCCCAACCCCCACCTGCAGGTGAGAAGTGCCTGCTTTCATGAGAAGGGAAGCAGTGCTTGCATATGTCTCTCTTCCTCTCTCTATTTCCCTTCCCTTTTCAGCTTCTCTTCAACCTATCAAATATAAGAAAATAAAATAAGGTGGAGACACCATAATGGCTATACAGAAAAGACTTTCATGTCTGAGTTTCCAAATTCCTGGGTTATATCCCCCTGACCACCACCACCATAAGCCAGAGCTGAGCAGTGCTTTGGTCACTTTCTCTGTACTTCTCTCTCTCTCTCTCATTAAAATAAATAAAGTAAAGCAGAAAAAAAAAGTGTATCTTTTGATACAGATGTCGCAGGCCAGAAAGGCTTTTCGAATTATAGTAGAACTGAATAAGACAAGGGGCCACATGAGGGACCTGGAGTCTCTCTGAGAGGCATGAAGCTGATGAGTGGGAAAGTTTATTCCAGAAAATGGGTTGTTGGGGATATGATCTGCAAATGACTGCGGTCACTTCTATAATTTCCTTTAAAATGCTTCTTAGTATGACTCTAGGCCTGTGTGTCTGCGTTAAATTACTTACACGCAACTGTGGTCAATTTCTCATCAGGATTTCACACCGCCAGGGCATCGGGCTAGATCCTAACTATGAAGCCCACACCAAGAGGCAGCAAGCAAGAGACTTTCTGTAGCCTGATATCTTGTGAAGCTGGTGGCATTCCAGCTATGTGGATTGGCTGGAAGACCTGCTCTTGCCATGAACTGGATTAAAAACTTGGAGACCCTACCTTGGAGGATGGCTACTACCTCAGAAGAAGACTCAGGGAAGAGGAGACTGACTGCTTGTCCTTTATTTGGGAGGTGCAAGAAACTGACAAGCTGTAAGGCACACAGCGGACAATGGACACACTCTTAAACCACATCCTAAAGAGGGAAACTAAAATTCAATTCCATTGGAAATCTCTGGAAGTAACAGAGAGCATACAATTCTGATTTCTCCTAGTCAGGAAACAAGAGAGTGAGGGTATTTATACCACCACCACTGGCCAATTCACAGGCACTTTGGGCCAGTCATGGTGTGGGAAAAGTGGGTTCTAACATCTCAAGAGCAGTTTCCTACAATAAAGATACAGAGACTGACTATTTGAAACCCACAACCATGGCAAAGGGATTTGGGTAAGGCACCAGTAATTTCTGCTATAGGTCCCTCCCTAAAGAAATCCCTGTGTAATCATGGAGTTATCTATTATTACTTGACCAGAGCTCTGCTTAGCTCTGACTTACAGTATTGCTAAGAATGGAACTTGGGAACTCGAAGTCTGAGGCATAAAAATCTGTTGTGTAACCACTATACTATCTTCCCTATACCTTGTATCTATTTGCTATAAACTTAGAGAATTCTGTTGAAAGTAAGGGAAGGAGATATAGCATAATAGTTAGCAAAAAGAATTTCTTTTTAAAATTTTTTTAAATATTTATTTATTTTCCTTGTTGTTGTCCTTGTTTTTATTGTCATTAGAGTTATTGTTGCTATAGTCGTTGTTAGGACTGAGAGAAATGGAGAGAGGAAGAGAAGGCAGAGAGGGGGAGAGAAAGATAGACATCTGCAGACCTGCTTCACTGCTTGTGAAGTGACTCCCCTGTAGGTGGGGACCTGGAGGTGGCTCAAACCGGGATCCTGACGCCGGTCCTAGTGCTTTGCACCACATGTGCTTAACCCACTGTGCTACCGCTCAACTCCCACAAAAAGACTTTCATACCTGAGGCTTCAAAGTTCCCGGTTCAATCCCCAATACCACCATAAATTAGAATGGGAGAAAAGGAGGGAGGGACTATCTAGGTAAAGATAACAGAAACCTGCATCTCCTTTTGTTGTAGTAGAATAGTAAAATAGTAGGAAGAGTAAGTCTCACCTCCTCCATGAACCCCCATCAACTCTCACCTGCCCAACACACCCAAGAGCAGTGTTGATTAAATAGCTTGTCAGTTTCTACATGCTCAGTGGTTTCTCACAGACCTGCACAGTGTAGCTTCCCAGGGTGGTTGCCCGTTTAAACCGCCGGCCTTGTTGCTGGGACATCATGAAGAGCTGGGCCAGGCGCTGCTCCATGACCCGGGCAAAGCTCTGGTTGTGCAGGCCCACCAGCGAATTGTCCACACCTTGAAGCACTGTAGATGTTGAAGAAAGAGGGGGTGCTTAGAGGACAGACTTCGGGCTGACTTAGAAACCATAGCCACCAACCACTGACCCTGGACTGACCATTAAGAACCATGGGCACTACCTCGTGTTGAAACTTGGCCATTCTTACCTTACTGCACACTCACAATTGCCCCAATGGTTAGGAATCCCCTTCCATCTGTTACACATGCCAAAGAGGTTAAGTGACTTGTCTAAGGTGGTAGAGAGTAACCAGCACCGTCACAATTCAAATCCAACCACGTGTAGCTTCAAATATGAGCACTGGCATCCATGAGCTGTGACAAGTCTAACACTGTCAATTAAATAGGCCTTCTTTCAGATGGTCCATGTGGTTAACATATTTAGCTGAAGTGACAGTTAACTGGATTTCTGCTGGTTTCCACTGAGAAGCCAAGGCTCAGGATTACATTCCCATGATTTATTTTTCCTTCTCAGCAGCTTTGCTGAAGAATCTGAGCTCAGCCCCTCAAATCTGGTCAAACCACACCCCAAAGTTCCCCTGGGCCTCCTGGGTACCCTCCTATTTGAGAGCTTAATAGAAAAAGGGGTCTCTCCATCCCCACACGCCTAGCCCCCAGCTCCTGTCAGTTGTAGGACTTTAAACAAACCACTGGCCCTTCCTGTAAAAAAGCCTGCAGAAAGAGAATAAGAAAGTCTACATGACAGCAAACATTTCTTAATGGGCTCTAAGGCTGGAATGAAATGGGGTGTATAAAACTGCTTAGCATAGTGTTGTGTGTATAGAGAAGGTAAATGGAACTCCTTTCGTGCCCTCCCTCCTCCACTGCTGCTTCACCTACTCCAGGGGTGGCATCTGGAATCAATAGTAAAGGTGTTAATGATAGAACACCAGGTTAGAGCAGAGGCAGGTTTTAATGAATACTAGAGTCATTTTGTAATGCAGTGGTCACTTAACTATGGGAATGATTGACTCTTTCTAGCTACCCCCAAATGCCCAGTCATTCCCTCCAAATCCCTTGGGAAGCATACAGCATAATAGTTATGCAAAAAGACTTTTATGCCTGAGGCACCAAAGGTCCCAGTACTACCATAAGGCAGAGCTGAGCAGTGATCTGGTAGAAAAAAAAAAAAAAGTAAATTTCACTCTCTTAAAGAAAGGAACTGGGAGTGTAGAGCACAATGTTTGCTCCATTTAATAGTTTGTTGTACTACAGTCCAGTGAAGGGTCACGAATGCTACTCATCCACCAAGATATGGAAATTTTTTGAATATAAAGAACATGCTACACAGAGTCAGATCAGGCAACTAATGACAAGATACAAAGAATGATGTTTGAACTGATCAAGAGGGAAATAACCACAGCTGGATTTCAGAAATTGCTTATTTGAAGCCATAAATGCCAGATAATCCCCTTAAGGTGAGTAAAGTGGTTCTTTCCTTAGGGCCCCTGTGAGGGGTTCACATTCATGTGTCAGTAAATGAAAAACACTCCTGCACTGTTCCCGCCATAACAGGTCCCAGAGAATCCCTGGGACCCTCCTGACATGATCACAGGCTGAGGAAGGGTAAGCTTTACTCCTTCCCAGAGAGAAGAGTCTGTGTTCTTATTGGTTCAAACATGTCCATTTGGTAACATTACAGGACAAGGGGCCAGGTGGTGGCATACCCAGTTGAAGGCACATGTCACAATGCTTGAGGACCCGGGTTCAAGACCATGGTCCCTATCTGCAAGTGGGGAATTTCATGAGTGACCAAACAGTGCTGTGAGGGTCTATCTTTGTTTCTCTGTATTTACCTCTCCCCTCTCAATTTATCTCTGCCCTATCAAAAAGAGAAAGAGAGAGAGAGAAGTAAAAGGCTGCTGGGAACAGCGGGTTTGTTGTGCAGGCACTGAACCCCAGCAGTAAACTTGGTGGCACAAAAAATAAATTTAAAATAATAAAGTGAGGACTGGGTTGTGTGCACCCTCAGTTAAGCACACACAGCAAGGATCCAGTTCGAGCCAGCCCCTGAGAGGGAAAAAAAAAAAAAAGGAAAAATTGGTTACCAGAAAGGGTAGGTTCATAGTCCCAGCACCAAACCCCAGCAGTAACTGTGGTGGCAATAAAATTTTAAAACATAATAATAATTATAATGATGATGTTACAGAACCACCTGCTGAAAGGACTGCTTCTAAGGTGTCCTCAAGCAAGGGGAGCACACAGGGCAGTTAAGGAGCATCATCACAGATTACCTTATGGGCATCTTGGGAATGATTTAAGGGCAGATGGCTGAGAAACAGAATAGACAAGCCCTCTGGTGAGAAAAAGGTCCCAGAAGCAGATAGCAGTGATGCTTGCATGACAATGAGAATGCACAGAATGATACCACTGAATTGTACATTCAAAAACTGTTAAAGTGGTAAATTTCATGTTACATGTATTTTACCTCAGTTTTTTTATAATGAAAAAAAAAAAAGACCAGTCAGTATACACTCTGTCATTTGTACTCTATTTGGTTTTGTCTTTCTTGTTTTTAACTGATGCCAGAAATCAGACTCACCAATTCAAGGCATGTGCAGTACATGGAGCCACCTCCCCGGTCCCAAACCACAATTTCTTTCTTTTTTTTTTTTTTGTGAATTTAAAAAAATATATATTTTTGAGAGAGATTCAGAGACAGAGAGACACATAGAGAGAAATACCAGAGCACTGCTCAGCTCTGATTTATGGTGGTGTGGGGGATTGAACCTGGGACTTAGGAGCCTCAGGCATGAGAATCTGTTTGCATAACCATTATGCTATCTCCCCCGCCCCAAACCACAATTTCTTTTTTTTAAATTTATTTCTTTATTGGGGAATTAATGTTTTACATTCAACAGTAAATACAAAAATTTGTACATGCATAACATTCCCCAGTTTCCCATTTAACAATACAACCCCCACTATGTCATTTATCATCCTTCATGGACCTGTATTCTCCCCACCCACCCACCCCAGAGTCTTTTACTTGGGTGTAATATGCCAGTTCCATTTCAGGTTCTACTTGTGTTTTCTTTTCTGGTCTTGTTTTTCAACTTCTGCCTGAGAGTGAGATCATCCCATATTCATCCTTCTGTTTCTGACTTATTTCACTCAACATGATTTTTTCAAGGTCCATCCAAGATCGGCTGAAAACGGTGAAGTCACCATTTTTTTACAGCTGAGTAGTATTCCATTGTGTATATATACCAAAACTTGCTCAGCCACTCATCTGTGGTTGGACACCTGGGTTGTTCCCAGGTTTTGGTTATTACAAATTGTGCTGCCAAAAACATATGTGTACACAGATCTTTTTGGATGGATGCAAACCACAATTTCTGAATTGAGGGGGCAAAAAATCTGGGAGGACAGTGGTGGCTCACCTAGTCACATGCTTATGTTACATATAGTACACGAGGACCTAGGTTCAAGCCCCTGGTCACTCGAGGCTTCACAAGTGGTAGAACAGTACTGCAGGTGTCTCTTTCTCTCTCCTTCTCTATCTCTCCCTGAGAAAAATATGAAAAATAAAAGCGGCCAAGCATTGCTGCACCCAGTTGAGAGCACATGTTGCCATGTACAAAAAACTGGGTCTCCCTTTCTACATCTCTGTCTCCTCTCAATTTCTCTCTGTCTCATCAAATAAAAAATAAAGCAAAATAAAGGAAGCAAAAAAGGGTCAGGTGGTGGCATACCTGGTTGAGCACACACATTACCATGCTCAAGGAACCAGGTTCAAGCCCTCGATCCTCACCTACAGAGGGAAAGCTTCACAAGCAGTGAAGCAGTGCTGTAGGTGTCTCTTTGCCTCTCTCTCTCTCTCCCTCTCTACCCTCCTTCCCTCTCAACTTTTTTTCTATCCTATAAAATAAAATAGGTAAAGTTTTTTCTTTTTTTTAAATCTTAATGGGGGGTCAGGTGTAGATAGCAAAATGGTTATGCAAAGAGACTCTCACACCTGAGGCTCCCAAAGTCCCAGGTTCAGTCCCTGGCACCACCATAAGTCAGAGCTGAGCAGTGCTCTGGTATAAAAAAAAAGTAAAAATTAATAAATAAAATTTAAAATTTAATCTATACAACAAATAACACTCAATGTTTTAACAGCTGAAAGAATACCAAGCTCATCAGATAAACCAGGGACTATAAATGTCGGAAAAGGGCAAGAGATTAGCTCACTTAATAGTGGCATCTTTGGTAACTATCAGGCCACCCCATTACCTGGGTTCCAAGTCAGCATATCCTAGGGTTCTTCTGTAGACATGATAGGACTAGAGCTCTCACAGACCCCTCTCTCCACCATCATTGCTCTCTTCCATCAGGAATGTCACCATAAGCCCTTTCCTGGGTCTCTCCAGGACCTTAACACTCACTATAAAGTAGCAATGGTAGGAATTGCCCCACTTTCTTTTTTTTTAATTTATCTCTTTATTGGGGAATTAATGTTTTACATTCAACAGTAAATATAATAGTTTGTACATGCATAACATTCCCCAGTTTCCCATTTAACAATACTGCCCCACTTTCTGAAAGGAGATTGGGTCATCCTGCCACACAAGGAAGATTGTTTCTGAAATGACTACAGCCTAGAATGTTCCCAGTTGTGATCAGACTGACAGGGATTCAAAGGATATACAGGCTCCTGTACCAGATGTGAGCATACATGTGCCCTGGGTCAGACTGATGTGGTAAACAGTTAACTGTGTTTATATATTTTCTTCAAGTTTGGAAGATACTCTGCCCTAATCCAGCTTTCTAGTCCTATTCTAAACTCTGAATACATCTTCCCAGACAATATTTTTAGCTCATCTCCATATTAATTATCAAGCTGAGGCAAAAATCACTGAAATCATAGGCCCCGAGGAACATACCTAAAACAGATCTCCTAGCTTCTTACCACCCCAAAATTCCTATTCTCTCCTACTCTATTTCTACTTTCTGGTTCTATTTATTAAAAATTTTGTCCTGCTTCATAACGTACTGCTTTTCAGCCACCAAGTTGCAGATGCTACTAGGATTCCATCCTGAACTCCATGGGCAGACGACCTCACAAATATGCCACAGAACCTCACCTCTCCAGAGCCCTACCCCATTAGGGAAAGACAGAAACAGGCTAGGGGGGTGGATTGACCTTCCATGTCCATGTCCATGTTCAGCAGAGAAGCAATTACATAAGCCAGATCGCCTACCTTTTGTACCCCAAAAATAATTTTGGCTCATACTCCAGAGGGGGAGAAAATGTTAAGAGGAAGATGACTAGAGGACTCTCAAACCCAATTCCATCAGGACCCAGAGAGAAGAGAGAGAGAGAAAAAAAAAAAAAAAAAAGGGAAAGGAAAGGTATTTGGAAGCAGTAGTACGTACAGCTGTGACTTAAAATGGAAGAGAAGGCAGGACCATAGAAAAAAATGGGAAATAGACAGATGATAGATATAGAAATAATAGTCAACCCACATATGCGACCCCAGGAGAATGGGGACCCAGAACTCTGGTGGTTGGAACGGTATGGACTTTTACCTCTGCTATTTTTTAAATTTTGTAAATCACTAATAAAAATAAAATGAAAATAAAAATCTTAAAAAAAAGGAGAAGGCAGAGGAGGAGGAAGAGAAGAAAGAGAGAGAGAGAGAGAGAGAGAGAAAAAAAAGAATAAGAAAATTGGCTGTCAGGAACGGTGGATTTGTCATACAGGCACCAAATCCCAGTGATAATCCTGGTAGCAATTAAAATTTAATTAATTAATTAATTTAAAATTAAATAAATTTAAGAGAAAGAAAACCTTTAAAGAAGTTTTGGAGGCATTGGGAACCACTCACCGGGTTGATCATTTGTTTTTTAAACAATCCCAGCATCATGGTACAGGGCACTTGAGAGAAGTGCCTCCTTCTTTGCTAGACACATTCTCACCAGAGAAAGAAAAGAAGTGAAAAACAGGGAAATGTATTCCAGGATTGAGGCCCCTCTCCTGTTCCTGAGATATGTGCCAGGTATCTGGTTACATGGTGGCACACACACTGCCAAGCGTGAAGACCTGGGTTTGGGCCCCCAATCCCTACCTTCAGGGGGAAAGCTTCACAAGCAAGGAAGCAGTGTCGTAGGCATCCTTCTCTCTCTGTCTCTCCTTCCTCTGTCAATAGCCATCTATCCTATCAAAATTAATTAACTAATTAATTAATTGGGAAAATGGCTACCAGAAGTAGTGCATTCATTGTGCAGGCACCAAGCTCCAGCAATAACTCTAGTGGCAAGAAAAAAATATATATATATATGATACCCACATGAAAAAGGGTGTGTGCCCACATCTCTCACAATGACATGAAGCAGTGGAGGATTCCAGTGCGGGTACCCAGCAAGACAACAGCCCTTCAGTCAGCGCCCTAGCCACCCACCCTTAGCCACCTCTGACTCAACTTAGAGATGAGAAAGTCCCTGACTGTGTTCAACGAATGGAGATTTGTCCAGATGTGGTAGGTTATATCAGCAGAGACCATCGTCTCATCCTTTCTTCATTTATAGTCCGACTGGGTTCTGATACTCTGAGGACCAGGCGTGCCTCAAGCTAACCGTTTTATTCCTGACTGAATCCCACACATTGAGAGCAGAGAGCAGCTTGGTGCAAGAGTTAATGAAGAAGCTAGCTGCTCTTCATTCTAAAGGTGAGAACATGATGCCCTGAGGACCTGAGCAAGTTGCTCAAGGACAAATGAGGTTGGTAAGTAGCTGACACTAGAAGGCATCCAGCCATTGCTGATTCTGGGTATTTTGACTCTGAAGGTGAAATGAAGACATAGGAATAAACCTAAGACGAGCTCTCACCTCTGTCAGGCAGAATAGCAAATCTGTACTTCTCTCTCCTGCCCTGTCTCTACAACCCTGACAGCAGGGTCTGTGGTTAGCAGGGCAGCCCTTAGGTTCTCTGGTAAGAAGAGTTCAGATTTTTTTTCTTCTTTTCTTTTGTCACTAGAGTTATCACTGGGACTCCATATCAGCATTGCTCCCAGTGGCTTCTATTTTGTTTTTATGGGGCAGAGAAAAATTGAGAGGGGTTAGAGAGGGAGAGAAAGATGACACCTTCAGTCCTACTTCACAACTTGTGAAGCTTCCCCCCTGCAGGTGGGGAGTGGAGATTCAAACCTGAGTCCCTGTGCATGGTAATATGTATAGTCAACCAGATGTGCCAGCACTCAGCTTCTTTATGAAGGAGACTGCAAGAAGTCTCCCTACACCAGTGATTGCCCACCATGAAGGGGACACATGTACAGTGTGCAAAACCATATTTAATATGTGTTTAGATGGAAAAACAAATGAAACTATGTTTCGCAATCCAAACAAGAAAGTTGTTTCAAATGCTCTTGGCTACTAAGCATGGCAGGGTGATGTGATGAATGTCTGGGGGTAAAAGGCAGTGTAACCACTATTTGAAGGGCTGCAGGTGTGATCAGGATGAAGAAAGCTATCCTCATCTCTCAGTTAATGGTGGTAGAAGATCAGTGGTGGTTACCCACAGAAAAATGGTCACAAGCCCAAGGGAAGGGTCAAGGGTCATCTTGAGTCCAGGTCTAAGCCCCTCAAGAATTAACTAGCCAATGTAATCAGCTTCAAACACAGTGCTGGGAACTACAGGTTATTCTAATTACCAAGAGTCACAATAGTTATAATCAGGGGCTGGGTGGTGGCACACCTGGTTGAGCGCATATGTTGCAATGTACAAGGACCCAGGTTTGAGCCCCTAGTCCCCACCTGCAGGGGGAAAGCTTTGCAAGGGGTGAAGCAGCGTCACAGGTGCCTCTCTGTCTCTCTCACACCCTGTCACCCCCTTTCCACTTGATTTCTGGCTGTCTCTATCCAATAAATAAATACAGATAACTAAGAAATTTTAAAAATAGTTATAATCAAACAGGTTCCCTAAGTAAGTGAACAGGGGCTTCAATCTCAGGAACATCCTGAAAATAAGACCATGCATGAATGGAGTTCTAATTAAGGTGATGTCACTAAATTTACAGAGCAAGATACCGGTACAATAAGAAAGGATGACACAGAAAGTTTTCAAAGACAGCCCGTGTTTAAAAGTGAATGTAATGCCATTTAGTGTAATTTTTTTTCTTTTTTAAAATATTTATTTATTTATTTACCCTTTTGTTGCCCTTGTTTTTTTATTGTTGTTACTGATGTTGTCGTTGTTGGATAGGAAAGAAAGAAATGAAGAGAGGAGGGGAGAGAGAGAAGAGGAGAGAAAGACACCTGCAGACCTGCTTCACTGCCTGTGAGGTGACTCCCCTGCAGGTAGGGAGCCAGGGGCTCAAACTGGGAGCTCGAACCAGGATTCTTATGCCAGTCCTTGTGCTTCACACCACGTGCGCTTAAACCACTGCGCCACCGCCTAACCCCCAATGTAAAACTTTTCTTAAGATGTTATGTATATGATGAGAAATTGGCCACAGCACTGCTTTGTTCAGGCATAGGAAGTGCTAGGATCAAACTGGGGCCTTCTCCAAATGCCAAGTCTTACACTCTACTCCCTGGTGCTCTACCCCCAGAGCCATCACCCTGGCAGCTGCTTAATCTTTTTTTTTTTTTTCTTGTTTTAAACCAGAGCACAGCTCAGCTCATGCTTAAGATGGTGCAGGTGATTGAACCTGGGACCTCAGAGCCTCAGACATGATAATCCTTTGCAGAACCATTATGCTATGTCCCTGGTTCCACTGAATGTAAACTTTAAAGTTAGTACCAGGTATTGGGGAAGACTCTAAGTTAAGAAGCAGCACCCCTGCGGAGGGAACATGATTTTGCAAAGGTTACATAACCCGCAAGTTTCAAAAAATGTGTTGCTGGGTTAACACTGTCTCTCTCTCCTTGGGTATAAACTCTGATTTTTTTTTTCTAAAAAAAAAAAAAAAACATTTCTTTAGTTTGTCTTCTTAGCAGGTAAAATAATCTCTGAATACCCATGACTCTGCAGGGGAGAAAGAAATGCGATTTTCTGCAATTCTGGCAGTCTTGAGCAGTCTTCCTCCAGCAGTGATGTGTGCTCCTGAGTTAGTATTTTAGGCAGTCACTCATCTACTGCTTGTCTGGAAGAGCCAGCAAGTGGGGAGAAAAGGCAGCGGAAGAGAGGTCTGAGAAGGTGAGCTCGCCCAGGCACATCTGTTGAGACTTGCAGGATCTTCCTCCTTGTCGTGGGCTGAATTGTGTCCTCCTCCTTGCCTCAATTGGTAAATTGAAGTCCTATCCCCTGGTACCTGAGGATGTGACTGTATTTGGAGATAGAGCCTCACAGAGACAATGAAGGTAAATGAGATCATTAGGATGGCTCTTATCCAATTTGACTGGCATCCTTCTAAAAAGGGGAAAGTAGGTCACAGACAAACACTAAGGGAAAACCAAGTGAAGGCCAGAGGAAAGATGGCCATCTACAAGCCAAGGAATGAGACCTCAGAAGAAACCAACACCAACTCTGAGGAAATGAGTCCCTGCTATTTAACAACTCCCCATCCTTCAGCAATTCAAGCAAACTAAGGCTCCCCCACCTACCTCTCCACCTTCCAGCCGAACAGCTGAAACATCTGTTCTCTCTTTGCTTCTGAACTCTGCTTTTCTGATTTTCAGAGCCACTGTTTGGCTTTACACACACACACACACACACAGACACACACACACACACACACACACAGACACACACACACACACACTTTTTGCTGTTTTAAAAGATTCAGCTGAAAAATGTCAATTAAACAGAAAAAAAAGGCAACAAACACCCTTCCACTTCTATCCACCCTTGCTGTCAGGACACGCCTAGGTCCACAGACTTCATGTGGGTGTGGGACTTGTGCCAGAAGAGAGAAAAGTGCGTGCCCAGCATTCTTCTCCCTTGCATTTGGGTTTTGTAGGGCAGTGCAGAAACAACCGCCCACACAAATATATCCTGGCATCCACAGGCTAATGTGTATTTGCAAATTGGTCTACGCTTTGCAATAGGGAAGCCATTGGAAGGGAATTTAAAGGTAGTAGTTTTGCACTGTTTATCTAATAGTTATCTTATGTGATTACCTAATATCCACTGTTTATTTAACATTAACCTTCAGTGTGATATCTTTTCTTACCTCAGTTTACTCTACTCACTTCTAGTTCCTAGATGTAACACCCTCACAGAGGACCGAGGGAAAAAAAAAAAAAAAGGTCCAAGCCTATCACTGAATGGTGTTCATTTTCAAAACTAAGCCAACCTGATAAAGCAAAGGGGAAAATAAAATAAAAGAGGAGATTACCTGTAATTACCCAGTAGTCTCTGGTTGTTTCTGATATGTCAAGGTTGGGATATTCTAGTGCTAAAAAACAAGAAACACATCAAATTACATTCACAGGTTTTAAATGTGTTGTTAAGGGAAGTGGACATGAGTATCAAAATAGCAAGCCACTAAATTCTGCAAATTTTATCATTCGTGGGAACTCTAGGACACGCAGGTCAAAGCTATCTTGCTATTCAGAAAACTCAAACACTTAGGAAAGGACTAACTTTCACATGATTTTTTTTTTTTTGGCGGGAGGGTTGGTGGTTCCTGTTATTTAAGCTTTTTCATCAAAGCCTAAAATGGGACATATTCAATATAAAGACTAGAGGGCCCAGCAGCAACACAGCCAGTTGAGTGCACACATTATCATGTGCAAGGACCCCAGTTCAAGCCCCTATTTCCCACCTGCAGGAGGAAGCTTTCTACAAGTGATGAAACAGTGCTGCAGGTGTCTCTCTCTTCTCATTCTCTCATTCTCTCTCTCTCTCTCTCTCTCTCTCTCGGCATACAGGGTTATTGCTGGGGATCAGTGATGCATCATGAATCAATTGCTCCTGATGGTCATTTTTTTCCATTTTATTGGATAGAACAGAGAAACTGAGAAGGGAGGAGATAGAGGAAGAGAGAGAGAGAGAGAGAAAGATAGAAATCGGTAGATCTGCTTCACCACTTGTGAAGCTTCTCCCTTACAGGTGGGGAGCTAGGGGCTCAAACCTGGATTCTCGTGCAGGTCTTTGCACTTAGTGACATGTACGCTTAACCTGGTGAGCCACAGCCTGACCCCTTTTTTTTTCTTTCTCTTTATTTCCGTCTCAATTTCCCTCTCTCTCTCTCTCTCTCTCTCTCTCTCCAAAATAAATGAGACTCAAAGAGTCTGTGGTAACTATATAGCTTTCTCTTTAAAATTTATCTAACCACAGCCCAAAAGATGCTGTAAGTGGCTAGAACTTTGGTCTTCAAAATGCAGATTTCCTCCTAAGTTTAATCCCTAGCATCACTATGTGCTAGAATGATGTTCTTGCTTTTCTTTCTTTCTATCTTGTTGGTATATAAATAAATAAAATGTTTTTAAATTGTTCAGCCATCACTAACATCTCTTGAATGGGCTTCTATTGCCAAGGACCAAGTTTAGTAGCCACATGCTTATGAGTGGCCCTATTTCTTTCAGGTGTGGTGACCGTCAGTTAATACATACAAAGCTTATTATAACACCTGTCACACAATAGGCACTCAGTAAGTTTCACCTAGCGTCATTATTACAAGAATATCAAGATTATGGAAGGAAGTAAATTCACATGTTGCCATGTGACATAATATAACTTTTTGACATCATCTTTTTCCTTTTTTTCCTTTTTAACCTCTGTTGGGGAGCTCAGAGCCAGCACTACAAATCCATTGCTCCTGGTGACTTATTTTATTGAATAGGACAGAGAGAAATTGAGAGAGGAAGGAGAGGAAGGGAAAATAGAGAGGGAGGAAGAAAGACAGACACCTGCAGACAAGCTTCACCACTCACGAAGCTTCCCCCTGTAGATTGGGAGCAGGGACTCGAATTCGGATCTTTGCACAGGATCTTTCCTCATACTATGTGCACTTAAGTGGGTGCACCATCGCCCAGTCCCCTGACATCATCTTTTCCATAAAATCTAGGGTCATTATTCCTTAATTCCTTACCACACAGAAATTCACAATATCCTACCACTAAAAAAACATTTGAAACAAAATCTGAATGGCTACTGTGTGCTAAGTAAGTACAATTACACATTGTCACTCCATTCATTTACATCATCAAAAGCAACTATAAGAAAAAAATTAAGTACTTTTGCTAATAAGTGTTAAAAAATTTTAAAGGGGGAGTCGGGCGGTAGCACAGCAGGTTAACCACATGTGGCGCAAAGCGCAAGGACCGGCATAAGGATCCTGGTTCGAGCCCCTGGCTCCCCACCTGCAGGGGAGTAACTTCACAAGTGGTGAAGCAGGTCTGCAGGTGTCTTTCTCTCCCCATCTCTGTCTTCTCCTCCTCTCTCTATTTCTCTCTGTCCTATCCAACAACAATGACGTCAATAACAACAACAATAACTACAACAACAATAAAAAACAAAACAAACAAACAAAAATTTTAAAGGGGGTCAGACAGTGGTACACCTGATTAAGCGCACACATTACAGTGTGCAAGGATCCAGGCTCAAGCCCCTGGTCCCCACCTGCAGGGGGAAAGCTTCACCAGTGGTGAAACAGAGCTGCAGGTGTCTCTCCATCTCTCTTTCTCTCTATCTTCCCCTCTCAATTTCTCTGTCTCTATACAATACTAAATAAATAAATAGAACATTAAAAATTTTTAAATAGATTTTTTTATTTAAAAAGGAGGATGGATGGTGGCGATCCTGGTTGAACACACATTACAATGTGCAAGGACTTGGTCTCAAGCCTCCAATCCCCACCTGAAGAGAGGCTTCACAATCAGTGAAGCAGTGCTGCAAGTCGGTCTCCCCCCCCCCTTATGTCTCTCCTCTTGATTTTTCTTTGTCTCTACATATATACATATGCATATACATATACATATATATGACATATGCCACAGAAATGTCATACAAAAACCAAGAAATCCAGTCCAGGAGGTAGTGCGATAGGCAGAGTGCCCAAATGATAAGCATAAGTTCCCAAGTTCAGTCTCTGGCCCCGCACATACCAGAGTAATTTTCTGGTTCTTTCTTTCTCAAATAAATGAATGAATAAATAAACAAATACACTTGGAATTCCTCCCATAGAGAATGACAGGTTAGGGGCCAGGAGGTGGCACACTTGATTAAGTGCACAAGGACCCAGGTTCAAGTCCCTGGTCCCCACCATCAGGAGGAAAAGTTTCACAGGTAGTGAAGCAGGGCTGCAGGTGTCTCTCTCTATCTCTATCTCTATCTCCAACCTTCCCTTTTGATTTCTGACTGTCTCTAATAAATAAATAAAGATAATAAATATTTTTGTTTTAATGTTTTAAAAAGAGAGAATGTCAGTTTACACTCACAAAGAAACAAAAACAAAATGACAAAACTCTGACTGTCCAGTGACCTTCAGAAATGCACCAACTTTCAAATTTAAGAGCATAAACTTTTAGTTCCCCTTTGGCCACCAACTAAGTGTTTGGGTACAAAATGTAGGCTGCACTGCCTTTTGAAGTCTATGCACACTGCATGGCAAAGAGGATTATGTAACTAAAAAATAGAAGAAGATGAGGCTGCCAGCCTAGGAGGAATTCATCAAGGCAAGTCCTCATGCTGATTGCAAATGAGTTCTATGATGATAGCTAGAGCCAGGGCAGGGCTGAAGGCCCCAGGGACATTGACTGATAGCAGAAGTGGAGGAACCATAGCAACCCAGATTGTTGAGGGGACAGATGTCCAATCAAGCAGTAATCTCAGAAGACATTGTTTGGGTTCAAACCCCAGGTACCATAGTTCACTTGCTATATGAGAGCAGACATCTCATTAAACCTCTTGGGGCTTGTTTTCAAAATACAAAATAAGGCTGATTTTGCACTTGCCATGTAGGGTAAATTTATCTGATGTAATCTTACAATCTTGTAAACCACTATTAATCACAAATATATTTTTTTATTAAAAAAGAGAGAAGATGGGGGTCAGGCAGTAGCGTAGCGGGTTAAGCGCAGGTGGCGCAAAGCGCAAGGACTGGAGTAAGGATCCCGGTTTGAGCCCCCGGCTCCCCACCTGCAGGAGAGTCGCTTCACAGGCGGTGAAGCAGTTCTGCAGGTGTCTGTCTTTCTCTCCTCCTCTCTGTCTCCCCCTCCTCTCTCCATTTCTCTCTGTCCTATTGAACATGAACGACATCAACAATAGCAATAATAACCACAACAAGGCTACAACAACAAAGGCAACAAAAGGGGGGAAAAATAGCCTCCAGGAGCAGTGAATTCATGGTGCAGGCACTGAGCCCCAGCAATAACCCTGGAGGCAAAAAAAAAAAAAAAAGAGAGAGAGAGAGCAAAGTTTAGGGCCTCGTGGTAGCACACCCAGTTAAGCACACATATTACCAAGTGCAAGGACAAACCCCTCCTCCCCATATGCAGGGAATCTGCTTCCTGAGATGTTATCTTTCTCTCCCTCTATCTCCCAGTCCCCTCTCAATTTCTCTGTCTCCTATTTAATAAAAACTAGGAAAGAAAAAAAAAAGGATGGAGATCTAGGCAGCGGCACACCTGGTTAAGCGCAAGGACCTGTATAAGGCAAGTGTCGATCTTTCTCCCTCTCTATCTCCCCCTCCTCTCTCAATTTCTTTCTGTCCTACCCAATAAAATGGAAAACATAGCCACCAGGAACAGTGGATTCATAGTGCCAGCACTGAGACTCAGTAACGACCCTGGAGGCAAAAAAAAAAAAGAAGAAGAAGAAAGAAAGAAAGGAGGTAGGGAAGGAAAGAGAAAAAGAGAAAGAAGGGAGGGAGGGAGGAAGAGAGGGAAAGAAAAAGAAAGGCCACTGGGAGCAGTGGATTCATAGTGTCAGCGCGAACCACAGCAATAACCTTGGTGGCAAAAAACAAAAAGAGAAAGAGAAATTTATCTGAGACTAGAGCTGTGTGAAGGGTAAAGGCACCTACTAGGCCTTATTTTCAATGTGCAGTCAATTCAATTTGCATTTAACACATATTTTAGTTGGTGTTTCATAACAAAAGCCTTAGTATACAGCCTGACTTACAACAGAAGTGAATGGAGAAAGACCTTGGGGGAAATGACAGAGTCCTGTTTGTGTGCACATACTCACGTTCAGCAATGGTGAGAGGCGGGTAGGTGAGGTAGAACCCCACCAGCTCTGCAGAGAGCTGGCGGAGAAGGCTGCTGGCAACTGTGCCATTGAGGAAGGAGCTCCGATTGCCCACCACGTAAACCAGGGTGACTGTCTGCGAGGCGTTGGATGTGCTCAAAATCTGAATTGACACAGGAGGAAAGGGGAGGGAGACATGCCAAATAAGATGAGGGTCTGTTTTATGGAGGCCTTGGGAGGAGAAGTTTAAGCAGAAGTTGAGGATAGGAATGACAGGGAGGGGAAAAAGAGCAAGGAAGAGACAAGAATAACAACAGTGGTCATTTACTGATTGCTCTGTGCCAAGCATTATGCTAAGGGCACATTATCTCATTTAATCCTCACCACAACCTTAGGAAGTATATCCAGTTATGACTCCCATTTATAGGTAGGGAAACAGGCCCAGGATGATCAAGGGTCTTAACCAAGGTCACACAGCTAGTAAGTGAGAGAGCCAGGATTTAAACCAAGGTAGTCTTGTGGTCTGGGAGGTGGCTCAGTGGATAAAGCATTGGGCACTCAAGCATGAGGTCCTCAGTTCAATCCCCAGCAGCACGTGTACCAGAGTGATGTCTGGCTCTCCCCCTTCCTTTCTCATTTAATAAAATAAATAAACAAACAAACAAAGGTAGTCTTAACTATAGGTTTTAAACACTTGTACATATATCTTTTCCAAGGGATACTCAGGTTACTGTCATGGTTCTGGAAAAAAAAATAAGAGTAAAGGAATGTTTGGGGCCGGGTGGTGGTACACCCGGTTGAGTGCACGTTGCAGTGCGTAAGGACCCAGGTTCGAGCCCCGGGTCCCCACCTGCAGGGGGAAAGTTTCATAAGTGGTGAGGCACAGCTGTAGGTATCTCTCTGTCTCTTTCCCTCTCTATCACCCCCTTCCCTCTCAATTTCTGGCTGTTTCTATCCAAAAAATAAATATAATAAAAAAATTTTTAAAAAGAGTACAGGAATGTCAAAATGAAGAAAAAATTTTAACAGGTCGGATAAAGAAAATCTGAGTCAAATTTGTGGGCTTTTTTTTTTTTTTTGCACATCTCTGGCTTCACCACATCAGATCAATGATTTTTCATATACAGAGAGAGAAGGGTGGGGGGGAACAACACAGCACTGAAGCTTCTTTCAGTGCTGTGGGCATCAAGCTTGAACCTCAATCACACACATGACAAAACAGCACATTATCCAGGTAAGCTATTTTGTCCGTCCCAAACTTTTATGATAATTGAAAGCTGAAGAGACAGAGAATACACATAGCCTAGTATATACATAACCTAGTGATGAACAGGATGATAGAACCTGACTATAAAGGAATTCAGACACATACACCAGCTTCTTTAGCGAGCAATCACATTTCTTTGTAACCCATCTAGTCAATATAGTATCTGTAAACAGTACTGTGGAGTGGTGTGATTTTCTTCTAGCATTTCATCTAACAGTTTTTCAATTATCAGCAAAGGATATTTTGGGGGGATCTATGCAGGGACAGAAATATCCCACAGGTAAGATTTGGAAAACAGACATAACAGGAAGCTATTCACACAGGGTTCTATATTTCTGGCCTGCCCCTTCCCCCTCCAGAGCCATTTGCTACCCTCCATCTCATCATGCTCAGAGCCCCTTAAGGCAGGATTGTTAGAAGCAGTAGTTTTAAAGAATGTTAGAAGCAGTTTTAAAAGTTCTCTTTCATGCAGTTATTTGTTAAGTGCTTTTAGTATAAGTTGTTTGTGGTGTGAGATGGAAATTTCCTTGCCCTTTCCCCCTTGGAAAACAGGACCTAATCAGTAAAGGCCATCAGTTGCTTTGCAGGTTGCTTGAAGGACCCTGCATAGGGCAAGCCGTATCAGGGCCTTTGCACAGGGTTTGAGGAATGCTGTTTTCCCGGGTGGGTGCAGCAGAAGGCCGGATGGTTACAGAAGATGGTGGGAGGATGTGGTGACCCTACCTGGCTAGATTCTATTGGTTGTGTGACTTTGCAATGTTTGAAACTAGCCCGCGCTTTGCTTTGAATGGATCATGCTTTCGTTAAGTTTGAAATGATTGGGTTTTTGTGTTCTCTATAGCCTGTTATTGGATGTAGGTTGATAAGGTGATGTGTTCCCCCTCCCTGAATGTATTCAGAAATCCTATAAATTGTATGGTTTGAGCCCTGTTCGGGGTCGAGCTTGGTAGACTAACATCAGTCACCACTCGGCCCGGATTGCAATTCTTGAATAAACATCTTTGCTTCCTTGCAGTGGATGGTGGTTAATTCCCGCTCTGTAACAAGGATGTTCACAACATCAACAGGCCTCTTGGTCCTCTATCTTCCACTAAAAGGAGCTTGTAAGTATGTGGAAGGATTCAAAGGAAGAAGAGAAAAATCTCATAAAGAAATGATATAAGCACCTAAAGCCAGGGTGCTTGAATTAAGTTGTGAACCTTCTAGTTATATGAACAAATCAGTGTCTCTGCCTAAATCTCCCTACCCCCACCCCCCCTTTTACCAGAGCATGGGCCTCACACATGCATGACTTTACCACTCATTCCTGGCCAATTTTTGTTTCATTCTTTCCCATTTTAAATAGAGATAGAGAGGGAGTGGGAGTGGGAGTGGGAGAGGGAGAGGGAGAGGGAGAGGGAGAGGGACAGGGACAGGGAGAGGGAGAGGGACAGGGACAGGGACAGGGAGAGGGAGAGGAGGGAGGGAGGGAGGGAGAGAGAGAGATAGAGAGAGAGAGAAGGAGAGAGAGAGAGATGGAGACGCCAAAGTACTGTTCACCTTCAGGGGCATTTCCCCAGTACTGTGGTGCTCCCCTGCAGTGCTGGGGTTGGAACAGGGTCTTTGACATGGAAATGTGCAGACATTCCACTGAGCAAGCTATTGCCCAACCCCTCTCTTAATGAAGCCTCATGGGTTTAGAATCTATCATTTGCAACTAAGAATATCCCAATTGGGGGTCAGGCGGTGGCGCAGTGGGTTAAGCGCATGTGGTGCAAAGCACAGGGACCGGAGTAAGGATCCTGATTCGAGACCCTGGCTCCCCACCTGCAGGGGAGTCGCTTCACAGGCGGTGAAGCAGGTCTGCAGGTGTCTGTCTTTCTCTCCCCTTCTCTGTCTTCCCCTCCTCTCTCCATTTCTCTCTGTCCTATCCAACAACGAATTGCATCAACAAGGGCAATAATAATAGCCACAACGAAGCTACAACAAGGGCAACAAAAGGGGGAAAAAAATGGCCTCCAGGAGCGGTGGATTCATGGTGCAGGCACCGAGCCCAGCAATAACCCTGGAGGAGGAAAAAAAAAAAAAAAAAAAAGAATATCCCAACTGAAGCTACTGTAATCTGGTCCCTGATTTAATGCCATATAAGCAACAGTAATAATGTTGCTTTTCAATTACTCTCTAAGTAGGCTAAATAAATGTCTATGTGGTCTTACTTCACAAAGAATGCAAGCTGTCCCCCCAAATTATACTAACTACAATAAAATGGAAAGTTTTAGTTGCAAAACCAGGTCCAAGGGCAAGCGATAGAAGACATGCCCAGGGGTGTGTGGCTGGCACGCAGCTACCTAAGTACAACAGGGGACTCGGAGGGCTACTAAGCCCAGCTTACTACTTTGCCTTTGAGCTTCCTGTCAGCCAAGGCAAAAATCAAAATGAGATTTATGAAACAATTCCCCCTGTGAGCCACTGATTTCAAAAGCTGTTATGTTCAAGAACATCTAAAAATCTATTCAGGTGAGATTTTCCAAATTACTATAATCTTTTCCAAGGAGGTTTGCTACTTGCTTCACAAAGTTTTATCACATGAGTAGTATATAACAACTGAGAGAGGGTTAAGGTGAAGGGAACTTATTTATCTTAGTATTCCTCCCTGTGCCTACTAAGTCTGTGCTTCCTGAACATAATTAGAACAAGCTCTGCAGCCTAATTAGACCAGTACACTTGCAAGGATCATAAATCCAATCAGAAAGAAAAATATCTCCCACAAGAAAGCTGAGTCATAGTCCTTACATAAATCTTCCATCTAAGACACATTTTTTAGATCTTTGTCTAGTATGAACCAAATCATAATGAAGTACTTCCATGTACATTCCGGATGAAAGCTGCTCATTCAGATGAAATTATATGCTCTCTGTTTCACATTGGTTTTGCTGATAATTCACTTATACTAAATATCAATTTCAAAACCACTGGATTTTAATAGCAAAGGCTTATTGTTCAGTAAAAACAGAGACACTATATAATACAGTTAGAGGAATTTAGAAACTGAATGGATACAACTAAAAATGTGTCCTGGAACCCCACCTCCCCAGAGCCCTACCTCACTAGGGAAAAATAGAAATAGGCTGGGGGTATGAATCAACTTGTTAATGCCCATGTCCAGCAAAGAGGCACTTACAGAAGCCAGACCTTCCACCTTCTACACCCCATAAAGATCTCTGGTCCATGCTCTCAGTGGGACAAAGAATGGGAGCTTCCAAGGGAAGGATGGGATACAGAACTCTGGTGGTGGGAATTGTATGGGATTATCCCATAAACATCTTATTGATCATTATTAAATAACTAATCAATCTTTAAAAGTAGCAGTCTAGGGTTGGATGTTATCTAAATAGCTGCAAAAACTGAGTCTGAGAAAAGCTTTTGGCAGTCCATCTCTGGCAAATCTAGGAAGCTGAAATACAAGACAAAGAGTAGGGGTTTCCTGGAAAAGAATTCAAGTGCTGGCCAAAAGTTCATCAAGGATCTCATTTCTGCCTAACACTGATGTTAGTATAGCATAGCGAAAACACTTATGAACAAGTTTTACTCTATTCTTTATCAATTGTGTACCCTCCAGGGGGTTCTTTAACCCCTTTCTCAAGTCAGGTCTGCTGTGAATTGAGTGGTAATTATAACTCAGAATGATGTGTTAAGTGTTACATACCAAAGTATTGGTGAAAATACTTAGCATAATTCCTGACATACAGTAAGCCCTCGATTTAAAATGTGTGAGCGTGTGTTTTTAAATTAAAGTGATTGTCCATGACTATCTGGAAAAATAGCACAATGAAAAATCATAGAATAAATGAATCATGGTAAGTTAGCTATGTAGAATTAATTCAGTTTTAGTGGACATTTGATCAACTTCCTGTAGTAATCTTATCTACTTCAATATTTTTAAATCATAAAAACATTGGAAAGGCTTGGGAAAATAAACACAAGATCCCAAATCACAACAGGTACACAGCAGCACAGCACCCCTCCTGTCAAGGCCATAGCTCAGACACCATCACCAAGTGACTAACTCAGTGGCTGACAGTGCCACCTTCTGCCTCTATCACATACCCAAAGTACAGTATTACATTCACAATAGGCAGTCCTTTCCTTCCTTCCTTCCTTCCTTCCTTCCTTCCTTCCTTCCTTCCTTCCTTCCTTCCTTTTATATTTCTTTATTTCTTTTTGGCATCAGGGTTTCATGTCTGCAGGATTCTACCACTCCTAGAAAACTCTGATTTTTTTTCTTCTTTTTAATTTCAGATAGAGGCAGGGAGGGAGATAGAGAGAGAGATAGAAAGAGAGAGAGAGAGAGAGATGGAGGGAAAGGGAGGGGGAGAGAGAGAGAGAGAGAGGATGGTCATGAAGCTTCCCCTAGTGCTGTGCTGGCTGCTCCCATGTGGTAAATAAAGCATTTCTTCTACCAGGTGAACTATCTCCCAGCCCCAGCAGGCAACTATGAAAATGGGGGACCACGTCATTTTTTTCGCTAACATTTGCATTATGATTAACCTCTGCCGAGTACATAATTGAAGCACCCTTCTTACCTGGATTGTCAAGTTGCTGTTGGTACTCAGGACCTTCCTCTCAGCATCCTGGAAGGCTTTCTGAAGCTTCTGTTCCATTGTTTGAGCAAACTTGCAGGACTGGATATTGTCAGACTGGCTCACAAACTGCAGCACTAGAAAGAGAGCAATCAAATCAGTGTTCACCAAGGTTCTGCATCTTAGCTCCTTAGACTGAGTAGCACTCATGACGCAAAACAGCAGGCCAGGTGATGGCGCACCCAGCAGAACACATGTATCATGCAAGGTGACCAAGGTTCAAGAGCCTGGTCCCTACCCACAGGGGTGAATTTCACAAGTAGTAGAACAGTGCTGCAGTTCTCTCTCCTTCTCTTTCTCTCTCTCTCTCTCACCCTCCCTGCATCTCTCACCCTCTATCAAAAACAAAGAAGAAAAAAAAAAACAGTTTCCAGGAATGGTGGAGTTGTGTAGACACCAAGCCCCAGCTGATGGGGGTAAAATCTTACTATAATGCAAAGTAGCATGAGTTTACATTACAGAAAGTAGGCACATGCAGTCACATAAGGTTTGGTTGTAGTGTCAAAAGTGGTTCTTAAAAATGGTTCATAACACAGAAAAATTAAAAGTATGATTGAACCCAGAATTCCCTCCAGTGAAAGGGTTTTGTGATTTTATTCAAATGAAATATGTAGACATCTGCTCCAAGACTGGCAAAGAAATAAAATAAAATAAAATAAAACAAAATAATAATAACTTACAGGATCATGTCCTCTACTTCTTTGGAGGGGGAAAAATCAACTGGACTGCATTACTAAGTTGATTGGGTCTTTCAGTTTTAACAATTTCTCAACTCTTGTGGTTTACAAACTGCAAAAACAGAATTGCCAGGGGGTCTGAATGAACTGTTCCCAGGCTCAAGCTTAGAATTCTGTTTCATTGGCATGTGGAACACCTTCCAAAGAAAGAGTTTATGAAGGCTCCACTCTTATCAGTATCCACTGGTAATAGAAAAAATCTTTGTTTTGCTTTAATTTCTTTATTGGGGGATTTTACATTAGACAGTAAATACAATAGTTTGTACATGCATAACATTTCCCAGTTTTCCATATAACAATACAACCCCCACTAGGTCCTCTGTCATCTTTTTTGGTCCTGTACTCTCCCCCCCACCCACCCCAGAGTCTTTTACTTTGGTGCAATACACCAAAGAAAAAAGTTTTAACACAGTACTGATGTCCATAAATACTCATTATAGTAGCTGGAGATATAACGCAATAGGAAGAGAGCAGGACTCTCATACCTGAGGTACCTGACTAAGCCTGGCATTGTATGCAACGGAGTGGTTCTCTGGCGCATCTCCCCCTCTATCTCCCTCTCCCTCTCCCTCTCCCTCTCTCTCTCTCTATATATATATATATGAAACTCTATGAAATAAAAATAGATCTTAAAGAAATTATAAGATATAAAAAGTTGCTAATTATATGGGCTAGGAAGGGATAATTCTAATAAACCCAAAGTTATAAAAGTGTAGATTGATGTATAAGGAAACCTGGGCATCTGGCTAGCAATGAATTTTTTTTATTTTTTATTTATAAAAAGGAGACATTGACAAAACCATAGGATAAGAGGGGTACAACTTCACATAATTCCCACCACCAGACCTTTTAAGAAAGTACACAGTGTGGTCCAGGAGACGATGCAGTGGATAAAGCACTGGATCCTCAAGCATGAGGTCCTGAGTTCAATCCCCAGCAGCACATATACCAGAGGGATGTCTGGTTCTTGCTCTCTCTCTTCCTATCTTTCTTATTAATGAATAAATGAAATCTTTAAAAAAAAAAAAAAAAAAAGCACATAGGAACTTTTACAGATAATAAATCAGGGGTCAGACAGTGTTGACCTAACAGAGCACACGTTATTACAATGCGCGAGAATCATAATTTGGGGGAGGGGTGGTAGTGCAGCAGGTTAAGCCACATGGTGCAAAGTGCACCGACCACTGTAGGGATCCTGGTTGGAGACCCGGCTCCCCACCTGCAGGGAGGTCATTTCACAAGCGGTGAAGCATTTTCTTTTCTTTTTTTCTTTTTTTATTATTTTTTATTTATTTTTTTATAATTTATTTCTTTATTGGGGAATTAATGTTTTACCTTCAACAGTAAATACAATAGTTTGTACATGCATAAGGTGAAGCATTTTCTGCAGGTGTCTATCTTCCTCTCCCCTTCTCTATCTTTCCCTTCTCTCTTGATTTCTCTCTGTCCTATCCAACAGCAATAGTAACAACAATAATAACAACAACAACAATGATGGGCAACAAAAAGGGAAAAAAAATAGTCTCCAGGAGAAGTAGATTCATAGTGAAGGCACTGAGCCTAAGCAATAACCCTGGAGGGGAAAAAAAAAATCATAGTTCAAGCCCCTGGTCCCCACCTACAGGGAAAAAGCTTCACAAGTGGTAAAGCAGTGCTGCAGGTATCTTCTCTTTCTCTCTCCCCTGCTATCCTCCCTTCCCTTTCACTTCTCTCTGTCTCTACCAAATAAATAAGCAAATAACAATTAAGTTTTTTAAATATCTCCTCTTGGTAGTACCCCTAGGGTCAGAATCCTTTCCTTCTGAGTTACATACCTGTTTTCAGCTGGAAGTAGCCTGCAGGCTGGGGATTCCATGGGGAGGCAAGTACTGCCACAGACTGCAAGTTTGGTGTATGTTGCTTCAGATCTGCAGTAACATTGCTGACCCCATAGACACCTAGCATTTCAATCACAACAGCAGGCAAATACACCAGCTTCCCTTTGGTCGCATAATAACCCACCGTGACATTATGAGAATGTTCCAGAATGTCCACCTACAAAACAAATGGACCCACAGAACTTCATGTTTATTCTGAAGTACTTCAAGTTCTTCTTAGTGTTTCTTAGAACCATACCTGTTATTTACCAAGGCAAGGAATAGAAAATCCTCATTCAAGAAATACTACAACAATCCTATAAAGCAGACATGGAGTGGCCAGTCTCAATATATCAAAATACAACAAAATATACAGAGCCTATACACAATTGAATTAAATGTTTTATACAGAGCCTATACACAATTGAATTAAATGTTGTTTTTTTTTCATTCCATAAGCGCTTCAGTATAATACTATGAGCACTAATTAATACCCAAAAAAGGTAAAATGGAGATTTCCAGGAAATGGAGTACTAAAAAAATATATAATTGCTTTAGGTGAAGGGTAGATAGCATAATGGTTATGTAAATAGACTCTCATGCCTGAGGTTCCAAAGTCCCAGGTTAAATCCCCTGAACCACTATAAGCCAGAGCTGAACAGTGCTCTGGTAAAGAAAGAAAGAAAGGAAGGAAGAAAGAAAGGAAATATAATTGTACTGTATTTCTCATCATCCATGAAAAATCGAGGCAGAGATGGTAGATGGAGAAAGTGCAACTTTCAAGGTCAAGAGTCAGTAGGAAATGTGATAAATTCTTTTCTATGGAAGTCGAGAGAACAAACATTTAAATTTAACTCCAGTCTTGGCCTCTAAATTGTTTCAAGACCAAGCAAGAATGAGATAGGAAGAGTCTTTGCTTACAGCTGAGTCTACAGGTCCTTCTTACAACTGATAATCTGACCTCTTTCTGACACAATTGGAAGATTTTGAGGTTTTTTATTTTAATCTTATTTTGTTGCTTTCTTAGTGTCTTATACTAACAGTTTAAGGTGTTTCAAGCAGTTGCTATCTCCTCTTATTTTTGTACCTCCATGAATAGTGTCATGTGTGTATTTGCCAAAGAAACAAACATTTTGTGAGTGTAATGGTTATGCAAAAGACTTTCATGCCTAAGGCTCTGAAGTTACAGGTTCAATCCCCTGCATCACCAAAAACCAGAGCTAACCCTATCCCTCACCCTCTGGGAGAAGGAAAGAAAAAAAAAGGAGCAAATATTTTGCAACAGACTGGGTATGTCTTTGGTTCTTCCTCAGTGTGCATTCCCTATGATTCTGTTTCCTAAAGAAATGGCTTTAGGTGGGACAAGAGATATTTCTGGGTGGCTTTCAGACACAGCACAAAACAACATCTAATCATCCAATGGGAACGTGACTTTATTTCCAATCTTTCTAACCACTTCAAGAAGCAAGTCACCCTTTGAGGACTACTTTTAACACACCTATCTCTAATCCTACTTAATAAAATTTTAAATAAATAAAGGGATACCAGGCTCAACCTTAGACCTGTCAGCAGGTCGCAAAGTCAAGCTTGAGCTTAACAACTGTTCCCACTATTCTCTTTTTTGTGATTACCTTTTATTTGTGGCAAATGATCCTGATTTCCATTTAGAACATATCAAATGTCCTTTCAAAAGAAATAAATTTAAGTGTTTTATTTTTTCAAGTGAGCCCAATTTTACTAACTGCCATAGAGGTCTATATTCAAAAAAGGCAAAAACTGTGGCCAACATTTAGCAAAAAAATTTAAATACATTTTCTGCTATAGAAGACACAGATGCCTTTCATGGAATGAATTGTTTTTCCAGAATAGTATAAAAAATACTGACAACGGCCAATAAACTATGTGCTAAATCTCATACCTAGGGGGCCAGACGGTAGCACAGTGGGTTATATACACATGACACAAAGTTCAAGGACTGGAGTATGGATCCTGGTTGGAGCCCCTGCCCCTCCCATTTGCAGGGGGAAGCAGTGAAGCAGTGAAGCAGGTCTGCAGGTGTCTGTCTTTCTCCCCCTCCCTCTAGCTTCCCCTCTGACCTCACTTTCTCTCTGTCCTATCCAATAGTAGTAGCAGCAGCAACAACAATAATAATAGCAACAACAACAATGGAAAAAATAGCCGCCAGGAGCATTGGATTTGTAGTGCAGGCATGGAGCCCCAGCGATAACCCTGGAGGCAAAAAAATCTCATGTTTGGCTTGTGATGGGGGAGGGGGCTCTAAACTGAAAGCAGCTGTAGAACAAAGAAGCAAAGAAAAATTGCCAAGCACTAGGTTAAGTGGTGCAGAGGACTATCCACCAACTGTCAATCACATTTACTGCTTTAAAATTTGGAATAAAACCAAAGGGGTATAAAGCAAGGCTTCCATCATTTGGATATGTCATCAAAACTAGCTAGTAGGTTTAAATAGTACTTGACCTTAGAGTTGGTTGGGGGGGAGGGGATTACTTCCCCATCTGTAGCAATTTAATCAAAATTTAAAACTGGACTTGATTTATAAGTTAGGATATTTTAAAATTTTTTCAATGTCCAGAAATAAATCACTATTTGCAAACTACTTACATGGAGAGGAATGTAAAGAAAAAAAAAAAAAAAAAGCAATGAAGGACTTCTGAAGAATTACACTAATAATATTAAATGTTTCTCCCAAACAATGGAATAATGGGACAATTTAAAACAATATATAACCAGGCTCTAACAACAACAAAAATCTAGACATAAGACAATTAGCTTCAATTCTCTATCTCAAATGCTTACCTTTTTTTTTAACCAGCCAGCATGCACACAATTGATCAAAATGGGGAGTCGGGCGTTAGCACAGTGGGTTAAGCGCACGTGGTGCAAAGCACAAGGACCAGTTAGTATCCCGGTTCAAGCCTCCAGCTCCCCACCTGCAGGGGAGTCACTTCACAGGCGATAAAGCAGGTCTGCAGGTGTCTCTCTTCCTCTCTATCTCCCCCTTCTCTCTCAATTTCTCTCTGTCTCTATCCAATAACAAATAAAAAAAATTTTTTTAATTGGTCAAAATGAAGAAAGATCCTACCTCTGGAAATTTGGTTCTGGCATTCAGGGAGGGGTGAGGAAAAGTATCTAAACATACCCTGAATGCAAGAGGGAGGTCTACTCGTCTGATTATAAAACCTAGTAGCTTACGTGAGCCGAGATGTCATTCTGGCGGAAAGCCTTCCTCAGAGACTGTGTGAGTCCTTTAGCTACATTGATCTTCAAAGATTCACTGATCTGCACTCTCCTTTGGGTTACAAAGAGAACTGTGGAGTAAAACAGAAGCATGACAATTAGGCCAACGTGCAGGCTTCCTAATTAAGAGACCCCTTTCCCGCCCCAGCCACCACATCCTGCAAATTCAGAGCAAAGCCGGTGGGTACAGCTCCACACTAAGAGTTTACATCTGAGGTAGTATCTCTGCTGGTCCAACTCGACTTCTAAGGGAAGAAAGCCCTAGTCATTTGCAAGGAACCTTATGGAGGGGGAGCTAATGTGCTGAACAAAAGCTGAGAGCCCTGTGGTCCGGGAGGTGGCGCAGTTGATAGGGCATCAAATTCTTGAGCATGAGGTCCTGAGTTCAATCCCTGGCAGCACATGTACCAGGGTGATGCTTGGTTCTTTCTCTCTCCTCCTATGTTTCTCATTAATAAATAAAATGTTAAAAAAATAAAATATTTTAAAAAAAAAAAGCTGAGAGCCCTGATGATTATATGTGCAAGGACATTCCCACATGCCACTCCTCATATTTATGTGAGCAACTTAAATGCAGGTCCTGAACTAGATGCTACAGCCTATAGCAATGCTAAGTCAGGAAAGCACTATCCTCACCTCACAACAGGGACAGAAAAGGGGCTGGAGACCTGGATATAGAGAATAGGTGATTTCACAGGACAGGTGCTAGGTTAGGAGGCTGCTGGAAACCCTAGGAGCTCCAGCCTTGACTTGATAATGACCTGGGTGTGAGGGAAGGTCATCTGGAGGAACTGAAGTCCTAAAGCATAACGAAAGTGAACTAGGCTGAAAAGGGGATCAACGGCCCAACCTACTCCAGCAGAGGGAAGACCAAGCGCAAAGGCAAAATACTGCAATATAGTGAATTAAGAATTTTTACTCATCTATCAACAACTATATTATAAACTATTACCCTTCCCAATTAAAAAATACGTATATATGTCAGTACCCCAATTTAGACTTAAACCAGAGGGCAATGGGAAGAGGAGGTTTTAAAGCAAAGACATGCAATTTTTTAAATTTTTATTTATAAAATGGAAATATTGACAAGACCATAGGATAAGAGGGGTACAATTCCACACAGTTCCCACAACCAGAACTCTGTATCCCATCCTCTCCCTTGAAAATTTTCCTGTTCTTTATCCCTCTGGGAGTATGGACCCAGGATCATTTTAATAATAGCCCTTTCGACCTCAGATCTACAGGGATGCAGGCTACATAGGCTCCTAAACTGAATATGGGCCAAAGATCACATCAAATCAATGGGGTTTATAGTCAACAATATTTATACACCTTTCCCATATTTGGGAGCTACTCTCTTCCCTGATCCAGCTTTCTGGTCCTTTTTCCAGCCATAACATCATCTCCCCAGACAACAACTTGGGTCCACCTGCATATCAGAGGTCAGGCTCAGGCAAAAACTAGTATAGTGATGGGCCCTTTGGAATATAACTAAAATAGGCCTACTAGCTATCTACAAAACAGAGATTCCCCAACTCTTCATCTGCAATATTCCATCCTTGAGGTTTATGATTAGTCAACAATTTGTTTGGCTTTATATGTTAACTCTTTTTTCAGTCACCAGGTTCCAGATGTTAATATGATGTCAATCGAACCTTCCTGGGCAGACGGCCCCACCAATGTGTCTTGAAGCTCTACTTCCCAAGAGCCCTGCCCCACTAGGGAAAGAGAGAGGCAGGCTGGGAGTATGGATCGACCTGTCAATGCCCATGTTCAGAGGGGAAGCAATTACAGAAGCCAGACCTTCCACCTTCTGCACCCCATAATGACTCTGGGCCCATACTTCCAGAGGGATAAAGAATAAGAAAGCTATGGGGGGGGGGGTGGGATAGTGAGTTCTGGTGGTGGGAGTTGTGTGGAGTTGTACCCCTCTTATCCTATGGTTTTGTCAGTGTCTTCTTTTTATAAATAAAAAAAATTTAAAAATTATAATAGCCCTTGACTGCTGACTAGAGAACATATTGGGGGTGGGGGTGGAAATGGCTCTGAAAACAAAGAAACAAATGTGACTGCTGTCACAGAAATTTAGGGGAGTGAAGATGACAGCGTGAACAGGGAAGTGGCAGTAGGGTGGAGGCAGAAGTGAAAGAAACTGGCCACTGGGTGTGTCTTGGGTGAGGAGGGTTTGAAAAAGAAGGAGGGGGAGAATGTTCTAGACTTCTGCATCTGTGGCTTGGGTTGCCTCTCACTCAGAGGAAGGAAGCATAGATCTGAAGGGAGAGGGGAAGGGATGTTAAAACCAGATGGTCTGATTTCTTGAGAAACAGAGATACTGTACTTTCTGCTAAGCCTAGTTCCATAATTTCTCACTTTAGAATACAGTACGCCCTAAGATGCAATTTCATTTAATTCTTTGTGGGGTGAGAGGAAGGCGGGATGTGAGCATTCGCATTGGCATGTTCTCTCAAACGGGGCGTCTGGTGCTTTTTATAGCAAACACTACCACACTATTAAAAACACCCTGTGCCTTCTCAGTCTGCTTCATTGCAGTTGGGAGGTGGGCTCAAAACACAGCATCCTCAGTCAGGAAAGATAAACAGTATATGCTCTTACTTATATGTAGCGCCTACAAAACAAGAACCAAAAATCCTAAACTCAGAGACTGAGACCAGATTGGTGAGTGGTTGCCAGTAGCAGTAAATTAGGAAGTAGGTTAAATTGGAGTATTACACCAAAGTAAAAGACTCTGGGGTGGGTGGGTTGGTGGGGAGAATACAGGTCCATGAAAGATGATGAATGACATAGTGGGGGTTGTATTGTTAAATGGGAATCTGGGGAATGTTATGCATGTACAAACTATTGTATTTACTGTTGAATGTAAAGCATTAATTCCCCAATAAAGAAATAAATTACTTAAAAAAAAAAAGGAAGTAGGTTAAATGAGTGAAGGTGGTTAAAAGATAAACTTGGGGGGCAGGTGGTAGTGCACCGGGTGGGATAAGCACACATGGTGTGAAGCAAAAGGATCCTGGTTCGAGCCCCCAGCTCCCCACCTGCAGAAGGGTCGCTTCACAGGTGGTGAAGCAGATCTGCAGGTGTCTTTCTCCCCCCCTCTGTCTTCCCCTCCTCTCTCAATTTCTCTCTGTCCTACCCAACAACAACAGCAATAACAATAACAAGGGAAACTAGAATGAGAAAAATGGCCTCCAGGAACACATTGGATTCGTGGTGCAGGAACCAAGCCCCAGCAATAACCCAGGAGGCAAAAATTAAAATAAATATTAAGAAAAAAAAAGACACAATCTTGGAGTCAGGCAATGGTGCACAATGTAAAACACACAAGTCACTATGCCCAAGGACCCAGGTTCAAGCCCCTGGTCCCCACCTGCAGGGGGAACTTCATGAGTTGTGGAGTAGTGTTGCAGGTGTCTCTCCTCTCTCTCACCCTTTAAAAAAACAGTCGCTTGGGAATGTGCAGCTG
The DNA here is from genome assembly GCF_950295315.1 of Erinaceus europaeus. Classification (NCBI taxonomy): domain Eukaryota; kingdom Metazoa; phylum Chordata; class Mammalia; order Eulipotyphla; family Erinaceidae; genus Erinaceus; species Erinaceus europaeus. Next base: position 28,347,954 of record NC_080178.1, read on the forward strand.
TGGCAGCACTGAGACCTAGTGATGACCCTGATGGAAAAATTAAAAGAAGATGGAAACTCTTAAGTATAAAATAAAGAAAAATGTGCTGGGTCAGGGGTAAATAGCATCATGGTTATGCAAAGAGACTCTCATGCCTGAGGTTCCAAAGTCCCAGGTTCAATCCCCTGCACCACCATCAGCCAAAGCTGAGTACTGCTTGGTAAAAAATGAAAAGAAAGAAAATAAACAAAATAAATAAATAAAATAAAGACGTGCTGGCAATGTAATGCAAAGCATAATGTCTACAGCTAACAATCCTGCATTGTATATTTGAAGTTGCTAAGTTCTCGTCACAAGAAAAAAAAAATTAGCTACATAAGTTTGTGTGGTGATGGATGTGAGCTTATAGTCACGGTCATTTTACAATACATGCAAATATCAAATAATTACAAGTTAATCTTTTGTGCCAATTATATTTTAAAAATATACAAGCCCTGGGATAGTGAAATAGCTTACCTGTGAGAGTGTCTTATTTGTCATGTGTGCAACCCAGTTTTGAGTTTGGTCCCCAAGATGCTTGAGGAAGCTTCTGTTCTGTGGTGTCTTTCTCTCCCTCTCACTCGCTGTCTCTGTCCCTCTCTTTCAATATTAAAAAGCCAGTCAGGTGGTCCGGGAGGTGGCTTAGTAGATAAAGCATTAGACTCTCACGAATGAGGCCCTGAATTCAATCCCCGGCAGCCCATGTATCAGAGTGATGTTTGGTTCTTTCTCTCTTCCTGTCTTTCTCATTAATAAATTAAAAATCTTAAAAAAAAAAAAAAGTCAGTCAGTAATGATGATGAAAACTGGCAAAGGAAGGACACTCAGAAGTAGTAGGTATGACTTAGAAAGGAAAAGAAGGTAGGGCCATAGGAAAAAAGGGCAAGTGTAGTTAAATATAGATAGATAGTTATAGAAACAGTAGTCAACACATACCTGTTATCTTGGAAAAACTAATACAGTTTCTTTTTTATTATCTTTATTTATTGCATAGAGACAGCCAGAAATTGAGAGGGAAAGGAGAGATAGAGAGGGAGAGAGACAGAGACACCTGCAGCCCTGCTTCACCACTCGTGAAGCTTTCCCCCTGCAGTGGGGATGGGAGGCTTGAAGCCAGGTCCTTGCACATTGTCAACAAGTGCGCTCAACCAGATATGCCACCACCCAGCCCCAAAACTAATACAGTTTCCAATGGAGGTCATGGGGACACAGAACTCTGGTGGTGGGAAAGATGTGGAATTATTCCCATCATAATTCTGTAAATCAATATTAGATCACTAATAAAAACTTTAATTTTAAATTAAAATTGCACCCACTACTGAAAGTTTTCAAGAAGTTCTCCATTTTTTAATTTTTAAAATTTATTTATTAATGAGAAAGACAGGAGAAAGAGCAAGAACGAGAGAGACATCACTGTGGATCACTCTGGTACATGTGCTGCCAAGGACTGAACTCAGGACTTCATGCTTAAAAGTCCAATGCTTTATATTTGGGAGCTACTCTCTTCACTGATCCAGCTTTCTGCCCTTTTTCCAGGCATGACATCATCTCCCCAGAAAATAACTTTCATCCACCTGTATATCAGATTTCAGGCTGGGGGGGGGGGGGTGAAGGAACTAGTATAGCCACAGGCCCTTTGGAATATAACTAAAATATGCCTACTAGCTATCTACAAAACGGAGAACCCCCGCCCCCAATCTTCATCTGTACTAGTCCAGCCTTTAGGTTCATGATTAGGCAATGATTTGTTTGGCTTTATATCTTAACACTCTTTTCAGCCACCAGGTTCCAAATGCTAGCATGATGCCAACCAGACTTCCCTGGACAGACAACCCCACCAATGTGTCCTGGAGCTCTGATGCCCCAGAACCTCGCCCCACTAGGGAAAGAGAGAGACAAGCTGGGACTCAACGCCCATGTTCAGTGGGGAAGCAATTACAGAAGCCAGACCTTCCACCTTCTGCATCCCACAATGACCTTGGGTCCATACTCCCAGAGAGTTAAAGAACAGGAAAGCTATCAGGGGAAGGGATGGGATATGGAGTTCTAGTTGTGGGAATTGTGTGGAGTTGTACCCCTCTTATCCTATGGTTTTGTCAGTGTTTCATATATATATATCCAGTGCTTTATCCACTGCACCACTACCCAGACCACCATTTTTAACCCCCAGTTCCCATTTTGTGTACTGCTGCTGTACTTTCTGTACCTGCTGACTCAAATGTGACAAAAAAAAAAAAAACTTTTTGAATTTTGCAGTACTTCCCAAGATTTTGCATTTTACTAACCATCATTCACTCACGAGACACTATTCACTCTGATAAGTGTACATTTGCCTTCCTGACTCCTTGGCAGAATTGGTTACCTGGGGTCTCTGATATCAAGACTGGTCTCAGGATTAAAATCCATGTCTCAAGGGTTGGATGGTGATGAACCTGGTTAAGTGTACATGTTACAATGTACAAAAACCCGGGTTCCAGCCCCAGTCTCTATATACATTAGGAAGTTTCTGGAACAGATTCTCTCTCTCTCTCTCTCTCTCTCTCTCTCTCTCTCTACCTCCCCTCCCCTTCTCTTGATTTCCATATCTATCCAATAAATAAACAGAAAATATATTAGGGCCGGGAAGTGGCACACCTAGTTGAACACACATGTTACAGTGCACAAGGACCCGGGTACGAGCCCCTGGTCCCCACCTGCAAAGGGAAAGCTTCATGAGTGGTGACGTAGGTAGGGCTACAAGTGTCTGTCTCTCTTCCTCTCTATCACCCCTTTCCCTCTCAATTTCTGGCTTTCTCTATCCAATAAGTGAAAATAACAAAAAAATTAAAAACAGATAAAAAGACATTAATACATACATATTCTTCTATTTATGTATGAAGAGAATAGGAGAAGAGGGAGAAAGAGGATAAGAGCATCACTCTGGTACATGTGCTGCTAGGGATTGAATTCAGGACCTCATGATTGAGAGCCCAACACTTCATGCACTATGCCGCTTCCTGGACCACAATAATATCTGTTTCTAAGGAGAGAAATGTAAGCACACCTCAGAATATCACCATCTCTTCTGCCACTTGATAAAGGTGAGAGGTTCCTGTGCACTGTAGGGTATTTAGCAGCCCCTTGGGCTTCTATCCTGTTAGATGTCAGGAACACCCTCCAAGCTACAGACACCACCACCACCACCACCACCCCCCACACACACCCCAAATGATTTCAGATATGGCAAAATGTTCTCCAAGATGATCCCTGGTTGGGAATCTCTGCTTTCAAAGAGATCTAATAATCCTGTACCATCTCTGAAGCATGATGTTCTTGCAGCTGTCATTAACACCAGGAGAGTGGACTCTTACCTGTCTTCACCAGGAGCTTACTGGACATCTGACACTCCAGGCTGGATGCCATTTTACCAGTTGTAATCATCGCAGTTGACACAGCGGCTAGAGCAACATCTGTATTTTCTGCTGGGACAGGGGGCAATCGGGTGGCCCTTACTGGTGCGGTCACAGATGTCAAGGCTGCAGTGATTGTCAGCGGGCGTGAGGTGGACACCCTGGGCATGTCTGGGTTGGTGGGGTTTGGGAGGCCTGTGTGCATGGCTTGTGGTTTCCTGGGGAGATGTGTGGTGGACAACAGGCCAGAAGCAATGCCTGTGTTCCCCTGCATGGCTGTGTGAGTGCTCATGGTGTGTGCTGTTCTTGCAAACATATAGGTGGGTGTGAATGAGAAGACCGGATGGACTCCCACTGGTGTCACCTTTGGGCCAGATGCTGCGATGTTTGTGACATTTTTAGCTAGAACCGAAGTCAGACTGGTCTTGACTACTCCTGAGGCCACAGCCAAGGGGCTGCTAGCAGTGCCCTTAGCAACCAGGGCTGCAGAGAGCGCTGCTGGGGAGCTGGATTTCCTCAGAAACAACGTGGCAACTGCAGCTGCTGTTGGTTCCTCCTCGGAAGACACTGAGTCCACTGGAAAGAGAGAAAAAGCAATGCCTGTCATTGACCCTAGATACACATTTTACTTATGATGAATGAATGCAATTTGTGGATTTACTGGGATTAAAAAGTCTCTGTGCTCTGGGATGTTAGGCAAAATAGTATTAGACTCATTAAGTCAATTAACCATAATGAGGATGCCACTTATAGCAAAGCTAGTGTTGGGAATAAGGACACAAAAATCCAGTGTACCAGAAAAAAAAAAAAAAAAGTTGGGGGAGGATCAAGGACATGACTGTGTGGGAAGTGTTAACTCATTCCTCATCCAGAAACGGTGTGTCTACTCCTGAGTGAAGCTGGGTATCTGACAAGCTCGAAGATGCCTTGGCCACAGAAGCAGTACTACTTATTTGGAGGGAGCCAGGAAGCAAACTACCTGCATTTGTAGCTGCACCTGCCCATTTCTTGGGGTGCTGAGAAGCCAGCAGCACTTTGAATGGGGTCCTGAATAAAGTTCTGGCTGGGAGAGGAGGCGATGCAGCAGTAGAGAAACTGCCCAGGAAGTTGTGGAATGGCGTGGAATCATTTATAGCAGGAGGTAGATAGGTACCTCTGGAAATCTGGAAATGTGTATTGATTCCATCTGAAAGCATTTTCTGCAAGTTAACTGTGGAAGTGAGCCTTGGCGAGGTTAGCCGAAGAGGCTGAGGAAGTGCTGGATGCGGTTGAGTCACAGAATGTTGACTTGTGAATGGATACACTTCAATCTTGCTTGCTTGGAAGTTTCTAGAATTATTGTCATTGCTTATGGACAGAAAGTCTGTATGGTTTCCATCGACAGTGATCTCTAACTGGTGGGTGGGCTGTTTAGTGTTTACCCCGAGTGCTGGATCCTGAATACTAAAGTCCACTGAAGTCTCTACATGCCCAGACATATCTTTGAAATCCTGAAGTTGCATAGTACTTGCAGCTGAAATTAAACTACTGGGAAGAGTGGCTGGAGCTGAATGGATTTCCCAACTTGTGGAATTAATTGTCTGACAATTTAAATTGTAATCTCGTTGCTGTTGCAAGCCAGATACCATTGGTTCTGTGGAAAGGAATCCAGTTTGTGCCGAAAAAAGAACTCCAAGAAACATTTGTGATTGCTGGCTTTTTCACGTCTCCCATTGTTGAGAAATCATAGGCCCCAGTGGAGGAGGGAAATGCTGTCACCTGCTTGGAAGCTGACACAGGCAGTTCTGAATGGTCTAGCAACTCCAAATGGTCTAAGGCAGCTGCAAAAGCCCCTGGCCGGGTGTCAGAAAATCTAGGAAAAGGGGACATAGTCTGGGTGGTTGGTGCGGAGGGACTGGCAGGTGGAGATAATTCTGAAAGGGAGGTGGCTTGTTCTTGGTGTTTTCATGACAGTAGAAGAAAAAACGGTCAGTGCTAAAATCAGAGGCAAGTCCACTTCTACTGTGAAGACTTGGGATTTCTGTGCTTGGAAGCGTCTGGAGAGCAAGTGTCACATTTGCTTTTTCTTTGTCCTTTAACACAGCTGTCACACTATCCTCTTTCTGCAGGGAAGAAGTCCAAATTATATACAGGAGGTGAGGAAATTTGCTTGAGAGGAGAAAGTCTACAGCTGTGGTTGGAGGGGCTTGAACATTGCCCTCTTCTCTGGGAGTTGGCATGTGGGGCACAGGGGGTAGTGAGGCATGATCGTGGGTCAGCTGGAGGGAAGAGGATGTGGAAGGCAAGTCCGTTGTGATGTACAATGGTGATGTAGGCACCTCCCCCAAAAGAACGGTTTGCTCTTGACCAGCCGCATGAAGAGGTGCAGAATGTACCAGCAAGGAAGATGTGTATTCTGCTGAGAAGGCAGTCTGCTTGGAATTCTCTGGAGCTGCTAACAAGCACAGTGGCTTAGCAGGATCATTTGTAATCACAGCAACTAACCTTCTGTCAGTCTTTTCTGCAGCCACTGATCCTGCAGTCTGGGAAAGAGAAAGCTCAGTCTTGTGGGTTGGGGCTGTTGAGGTCTCAAAAGCTGGTAAAGATACTACCCCATGGTGCCCTCTTTCTGCCACTCCAGCTTCAATAGGTTGGAAGGATGTGGGACTTGAAGCCACTTCTGACACCAACCATGAAGGGGTTCTGCCTAGAAGTTGAAGAAAATGTCCAGGGACCAGGGGTGGGGGGTGACTGATGGGCCAGCTCAGCACTGAAGTCAGAAGTGGGGGGGCCTAGAGAGTGAGGACCTTCTGTGGCAGAATGCTCAGAATAGGGCTTTGTTGAGGAGCCACAAGGGATACCTGTTAGCTCCTGAGTTGGGGGGGGGGGGGATGGAATGTGACTCAGTTCCTCGGTAAAGGGAAGTAAGGGACTAGCAATGCTCGGACTGGACTTGAAGAGGCAGCTAGAACATCTTGGGGGAATGACAAAACTTGGGTGGCTGGTTGGGCTGGTTTAGAAAAGATGAAGGGGTAGGTGATGGGATCAGGTGAGTCTGGAGTCAGTGGAGAGGATGGTGATGGAGAGAGAGGTGGGAGAACAACTGATGTCAGGGAATGCTCTTTTGAAATGGAAGGAACCCCTGACTCAAGTGGCCTGGGTGGGAGGACAGATATGAAGGGTGTTAATGATGGGAGAGCAGACAGTGTGGGGGGCATGCTGGTGGGGGGCAAACCTGACATGGATGCTGCTTCCTTCCCCCCTTGAGATCTCAGTCCGGCCAGGGCCTCAGTGGGGTCCTTAGAAGGCTTGAGGGAGGTGCTGTGTCCACTTCCTTGGTCGGGGGAAGAGAAGTCCCTGTGAGCCCTAGCTTGACGGTGTGTCTTGGGAGGAGGTGTTCCAGCAAGCTGCAGTGAGCTTGTGTTGTCCAGGGACTGTCCCAGCCTGGTGTGGATTCTGTCCACTGCCGAGGAAGACTGAACTTCTGAGAAAGGCCATGTTGGTGAAATCGACAGCAATTTCCCATGAGGAAATGATTCTGGGGTTGGGGTGACAGTTGCCTGTGGATTGTCTGTTCCTGTGGAACAAGATTATCAAGCAGTCAGACTTCCAGTCAATTTTTATCCACTAAGGTGGGTCTGGGAGAGAAAGCAGGGTGGGTGTAATTGGTGCTGCCTCAAGAGCTTCCACCCTACCATAAGAGAGGCACGAAACACACTCAAAGGGAGGAATTACATCAAGACAAATATGCAAATGTTGCAGCTAACAACCAAGGCAGGGTGGGTGACCCACAGTCTCTGATGAAATGTTGAAGCAAAGATAAGGAAGGATTGAGAAGGTAGGATAATGATTATGCAAAAGACTGCATCAAAAGTCCTAGGTTCAAATTCCAGAACCATCATAAACCAGATTGGAGCAATGCTCTAGGAAAAAAAAAATGTCTAGGGAGTCAGGCGGTAGCGCAGCGGGTTAAGTGCACGTGGTGCAAAGCACAAGGACAAACATAAGGATCCCTGTTTGAGCCCCCTGGCTCCCCACCTGCAGGGGAGTCGCTTCATAAGCGGTAAAGCAGGTCTGCAGGTGTCTTTCTCTCCTCCTCTCTGTCTTCCCCTCCTCTCTGCATTTCTTTCTGTCCTATACAACAACAATGACATCAATAACAATAATAATAACTACAACAACAATGAAAAACAAGGGCAACAAAAGGGAAAATAAATATATATATATATGAGAAATGTTAAAAAAAAATGTCTATACATAAGCATATATCCACCCTAGCACTACCATAAGCCAGAGCTGAGCAGTGCTCTGGAAGAAAGTGAGAGTGAGAGTGAGAGGAGAAAGGAGGAAAGCGGGGCTGGGTGGTGGCACGCCAGTTAAGGGCAGACAGTATGGAGCACAAGGACTCCAGTAAGCCACCTTCGGGGGGGGGAGTCACTTCACAAGCAGTGAAGCAGGTCTGCAAAATGTCTCTCTGTCTCTCGTTCCCTCCCCTCTCAATTTCTCTCTGTCCTATCAAAAAAATTTTTTTTTTGAAAAAAACATAGCTACAGGAGCAGTGGATTTGTAGTACAGGCACTGAGGCGCAGCAATAACCCAGGAGGCAAAAAAAAAAAAAAAAAAAAGGAGAAAAGAAGATAAGAAAAGGAGAGCATACCACATTCAACTCGATCACAAGGACCTGATTTTAAGGCCCTGATCCCCACCTGCAGAGGCGGAGGCTTCATAAGCTGGAAACAGTTCTACAGGTGTCTTTCACTCTCCCTCTCTACCTCCTTCTCCCATCTCAATTTCTCTATGCTCTATCAAATAAAGAGAATTAACAAAAATTAATTAAAAATAAAAGATAAAACAAAGACATGAAAGATACATGTGTATTTTAAATCTTTATGTATATATATTTTAATATTTATTTATTCATTCCCTTTTGTTGCCCCCTTTTTTACTGTTGTAGTTATTTTGTTATTGGATAGCTGAAGTTGATGTTGATATTGATGTTGTCATTGTTAGGACAGAGAGAAATGGAGAGAGGAGGGGAAGAAAGAGAGGGGGAGATAAAAATAGACACCTGCAGACCTGCTTCATCACTTGTGAAGTGACTCCCCTGCAGGTGGGGAGCCCGGAGCTCGAACTGGGATCTTTACACCGGTCCTTGCACTTTGCGCCACCTGCACTTAACCTGCTGCACTACCACCCAACTCCCTAAATCTTTATATTTTTTGTACCATAAAAATGATATAAAAAAGGGTTGAGCTGTTAAGCTCACAAGCAGGAAAGAAAAAAATCAAAGACAAATGCAGCTACTGTCATAGTCTTATGGATTCTTATCCAAGGTGCAGAGCAGGGGAGAGAGTATAATAGTCATATAAAAAGACTTTCATGCCCTATGCTCCTGTCGGTATGCTTCTAAAAACCCCTTCTGTTTCATTAGTTTAATCCCCCCTGCTTAACACTATTCTATTTACATAACCACTGTTAACAAGCACCACCCTCCCTCCAGGGCATTGGTGGTTCAGTGGTAGAATTCTGGCCTGCTCCGCCCCCTCTCCTTGTCATACCCTGATTTTCACCAGTCACTTTTCTCTCCACCCTCTCTGCATCGCATCCTGTTCCCACCCTACTGGGCTAGTATATTATAAGGACAAGATTGTTTGTAGTTTTGAGTTTAGCTTAGCTTGGTATAGATTGCGCTGCGTCCTGCATGAATAAAGAGATGCTGCGTACAACCCAGCCATGAGTCCCTGGTCGTCTGTTACCCGCCCGTGAAGCCAGCCCGGCAAAAACAACATGCTCCAAAGTACCAAGTTCAATCCCTTACACCACAAACCAAAGCTGAGCAGTGTTCTGGTGTCTGTCTGCTCCCCCTTTTTTTCCTCTTTCAATCTCTCTCTTTTTCAAATAAATTAATAAATTCAAAGTCCAAATGAAAAGAGCTGTGAATCTAAATGCAAACTATTTTTTTAAGATCTGCAGGCATATGTGAGCAGAGTATCAAAGTGAGCTAGGCTTGGAAAGATAGCACCAATGATGCATATGTGCCTTACTGTAATGAAAAGCACTTCTAAAGCTTATTTGTTCAGGCGTGTCAAATAGCAAAAGGGATTATTATTATTATTATTATTATTACTGTTATTTACTAGAGAACTGACCAGCTCTGGTTTATGGTGGTGCTAGGGATTGAACTTGGGCCTTTGGTACCTCAGGCATAAAAAAAAGTCTTTGCATAACCATTATTCTGTCTCACAAAAACAGATTTCTTTTGTCTTCGACTATTTCTGAAATAAAATCCATTTACATTCAACTACTACAAGAAAAACACCTCTCACAAAACTTAGTGTCACTACAAATACCTGCAGAGAAATCAGAGCTGTGAACACTAATGTGTGGAACTATAAGCAGAAAGGCAAGGTGACAGGACAACCACAAGGAAAACGACAAAGGAATAACTGAGCAGAAAGCTGGACACTTCATGCTTGGAAGACACCCTTGCTTGATGATCCTCTGGTCCCCCCCTTTTATGGTTCTGTGATGATGTTGGTGCTGATGAAACTGCAGGAGGTTAAGGCTCTAAAATAATGTCAAATTAAAAAGAAAGGGCTTTGGCACACTAGATCGACTCCTTCTGACAGAGACAAAGACAGAAGGATATCATAGCACCAGTACTTCTAGAACTTTCTCCATCATTATTCAGGAAACAATTAAAACCACTTTGGCAGTGTAAGGGCTTGACCTGAGGTGCTCCATCTTGCCCTCCTGGAGACCCTGCCAGTACCAGTCAGCTCCAGGAAAATTCTTGGCTCACTAGAGTGCACAGTACACTTACGAAATACCCTTAAGAAAGAAGGTGTAGCGAGAGTGTGGCTATCTCAGAAAAGAAGGTGTGGAGGGTCAAAAGGGGGAGTTGCAAAAATCATTGCCTGTATTTGCTTCTGTACCCTGCTTTCTTGCAAAAGTTAGGGTTTTTGCCTTTATAAACAGTTGTATAACAAGGGCTGAGGCTGTTCTCTGCACCCACATTTTTGACTGGGAGAAAGTCCCCAGCCAGGAAATAAAGACTTTCAAAATTTGGACCTTGGTCTCCAGTTGTCTTCTTTGCCGACCCCACAACAATAGAAACAAACAGGGAAAGCCTTGAGGTCAGAACCTCTGGATCTGCATGGTCCCTCTGGACTCTGTGAGTCTTTGGGTCACTGCTACATGACGTGGGGACAGCAGAGCAGTAAATACCCCATTGGGCTGCCAGAAGAGCAGACAAAATCATGCAGATGGAAGGAAGAGTTTCTCAAACTGAAAAAGCACTAAACAGGTGATTTCTACTTTCACTTTTGTTTATTTAATGATATATTTTGCTTATTGTCAATGCTGGGGCTTTACTGCTCAGGGCAACTTTTTCCTGATAGAAAGAGGCAGAAAAGAGCTGGGGAGATAGCATCATGGTTATGCAAATAATTTTCAAGCCTGAGGCACTGAGCTCCTAGGTTTAATCCCTAGCACCACCACAAACCAGAGCTAAGCAGTGCTCTGGGAAGGAAGGGAGGAAGGAGGGAGGGAGGAAGGGAGGGAGGAAGGGAGGGAGGAAGGAAGGGAGGGAGGGAGGGAAGAAGAGAGGGAAGAAGGAAGGGAAGAAGGAAGGGAGGGAGGGAGGGAGGAAGGGAGGAAGGATGGAAGGAAGGAAGAAAGGAAGAAAGGGAGGGAGAGAGGAAGGAAGGGAGGGAAATGAGGGAGGGAGGGGAGTTAGACCACCAAAAGTTCCCTCAGTGACCTGCGTGCCAGGTTGCATGCATAGCAAAGCAAGCACCTTCCCAAGGTGAGCCATTTTTTATTATTATTATTTTTAATGCACTAAACAAATGAACTGTCTCAGCCCCTGTGGTTGTTTGCTTTTTTTTTTTTTTTAATGAATGAATGAATGATTTTTTTTTTTTTTAAACTAGAGCACTGCTCAACTCTAGTTTATGCTGGTTTGGGAGATTGAACCTGGGATTTTAGAGTTTCAGGCATGAAAGTCATTTTGCATAATCATAATCAGCCCTTCAGGTTTTTGTTTGTTTTTTAATTTTTTATATTTATTTATTCCCTTTTGTTTCCCTTGTTTTTTATTGTTGTAGTTATTGTTGTTTTTGATGTTGTTGGATAGGACAGAGAGAAATGGAGAGAGGAGGGGAAGACAGAGAGGAGGAGAGAAAGATAGACACCTGAAGACCTGCTTCACCATCTGAGACTCCTTTGCAGGTGGGGAGCCGAGGGCTCGAACCCAGATCCTCATGCCAGTCCTTGTGCTTTGCGCCAGCCACCTGCGCTTAACCCGCTGCGCTACCGCCCGACTCCCTTGTTCATTTGTTTAACTAAAGAGGGTACTGTGGTGGGGCCAGGTGGTGGCGCACCTGGTTAAGTGCACAGATTACAATGTGTAAAGACCCAGGTTCGAGCCCCTGGTCTCCACCTACAGAGGGAAAGTTTCACAAATGGTGAAGCAGGGATGCAGGTGTCTGTCTCTTTCTCCCTCTCTCTTCCTCTCCCCTCTCAATTTCTCTTAATGATGTAACCAGTGCTACTTAGTAAATAGATGTTACAGAGCCAAGCAGTGGTGCACCTGGTTAAATGCACACATTACAGTGCACAAGAACCCGGGTTCAAGCCTCTGGTCCCCACCTGCAGGGGGAAAGCTTCATGAGTGGTGAAGCAGTGCTGCAGGTGTCTCTCTGTCTCTTTCCTTCTCTATCTCCCCTCCCAGTTTCTGTCTCTATCCAATAATATATAAGTAAAAATATTTTTAAAATAAATAAATAAATGTTACTTAATAAAAAAAAAACTGTAGAAAAAGCCTTGGAAAACATAATAGCAGGGGATATCTTTTACTCTACATTAGTTAACATAAAAGTCCTTTCTAATCCTAAGTTTTCTTGTTTTTCAAATTCCCCATTATTGGGTCTTACAGATACCCAAGAAATTGTCCTTAAGTCATCTGCAGAATACAACTGGCTATAAGTCAACCAACCCTTTATGGGAAAAATTATCTTCATAGGGGATTTCAGCCCCCTGTGTCCTAATGAGCAGATCAGAATTACTGATGTTTTAATTGTAAAACTCAAATCTCTTCCTGGTCTGTTATCTGAAATTCACTTTACACAGAAACAAGTGGCAAGATGTATATACAGCTATCAGACACCAAAGTCTGCCACAGTATTTTATCAGAACAGCAAGTCTGTACTCCTTGGCAACTTAACTCATGGTTTGCAATGAAAATTGTGTTTCTCATGGTGGCAGAGGACCTAATGGGGGTTGTGTTGTTATGTGGAAAACAGAAATGTTATGCATGCACAAACTATTATACTTACTGTCACTTTAAAGCTTTAACCCCCCAACAAAGAAAATAAAAAGGGGGGCCGGGTAGTAGCACACCTAGTTGAGCACTCATATTACAATGCTCAAGGAACCAGGTTCGAGCCCCCAGTCCCCACCTGCAGGGGGAAAGATTTGCGAGTGGTGAAGCAGTGCTGCAGGTGTCTCTCTGTCTCTCTCCCTATCACCCCTTTCCTTCTTGATGTCTCTATCCAATAAATTAAAAAAGATATAATATATATATGTATATATATACATATATATATGTATATATATACATATATATATATACATATCTAAATAAAAAGAAAATTGTGTGTCTGTTACTTATTCCCAACTGCAATTTTGTATGGACAGTTGATACTGCTTCCATGCTTCAATTCTCCCTGTTCACGATACTTATCTCCTAGATAAACTCAGTTTCATAGTTTTCATTCAGTTTAGTCTGGTTACCTATATAGGTGGTACTTACATGGATGAATATAACATCCATAAAATATGGTTTTAAGTTTTGGTGTTTTCCAGAAACATTTTAGAAACCATTTTATTACTCACATGTCAAGGAAGATCTAGGTAGCATTTCTTATTTTGTGCTCACTGAAGTAGATTCAGTGGTTCAGCTTATGGATTCTATAGTGTTTCAAATTACCAAATTAATCTCATTTCAAATCAATAGCCTTGTAACAAACAAACAAAAGAATGCAGACAGGAGAGTTTTTGCTTTCAATAAGAGATTCAAAAACTCCTTCACAAAAACCTTGCAACCAGAAAGGAGGAGTGGGTGTTGGATGATAATTCAACCTTGTGAAGTCCATGACTTCTTGGAATGTTTGCTCTTCATGTGCTCCCACATTCTCCCTCCTGGAGCCCAGTCACTGCTCTGTAAGCAGCCTAAACCGCAAGGGGGGGGGGGGGGGTGTCCTTCAGCCAATAGTTCCCGCTGAGTCAGGATTCCCAGTCAAACCAGCCCAGCCACTAGACAAGTGAATGAAGCCTCCAGACAGTTCTAGTCCCCACTGAGTCACCCTGTTTCAGTCAAATATCATCTACTCTAAGCACATGTCAACAACTACCTTCTGTTTGGACAGGGGTTTTTTTTGCTTTTCCTTCTTTCTTTCTTTCTTTCTTTCTTTCTTTCTTTCTTTCTTTCTTTCTTTCTTTCTTTCTTTTTTTTTTTTTTTGCTAGAACACTTCCCAACTCTGGCTTCTGGTGGTATGGGGGATTGATCCTGACAACTGGGACCCTCAGGCATGAGAGTCTCTTTGCATAACCACTATGCAATCTCCCCCACCCATGAACAATATTTCTCACACAGCAGCTGGTAGCTAAAGAGCTTTAAAGAGAAATAGCTAAGAGGATATCAACTTTAAAGAGGCCCTGGATCAAGACAGACAGAAAATTATAGATGAAAATTATATAAAGTATAATATACTTTATATAATATAAATATAAGGTAGATGAAATTAGTGAAAGCAAACAAGATAAAGATCTTTAAAACAACAGAAAGTTTAAATACAGCATCTCTTCCCTTCTCAAAGTAACAAGCATTAGAGCATCATCATACAAATTGCTCAGTAGACAACTAACTGACACACACACACAAACATTTTTAACTAATCTTGTTTGAGCTCAGTTAAAAAAAACAAAGAACCCACTAGGGAAAGAGAGAGACAAGCTGGGAGTATGGATTGCCCTGTCAATGCCTATGTTTACCGGGGAAGCAATTACAGAAGCCAAACCTTCCACCTTCTGCATCCCACAATGACCTTGGGTCCATACTCCCAGAGGGTTAAAGAATAGAAAGCTATCAGGGGAGGGGATGGGATACAGAGATCTGGTGGTGGGAACTGTGTGGAGCTATACCTCTCTTATTCTATGGTTTAGTTAAGGTTTCCTTTTTATAAAAAGAAAGAAAGAAAGAAAGAAAGAAAGAAAGAAAGAAAGAAAGAAAGAAAGAAAGAAAACAAAACTCTGTGTCCAGTTCAGTCCAGTTACAACCACCCCAAATTCAATGCCTAGTAATGAATAATGTAAATAATACTGATTAAAAACAAACAAACAAACAAACAAACATGATTCTCTAAGCTTTAGAAGAGTGTTAAGTTGGCGGGGGGGGGGGGCAGGGGGAGAAACACACCTACATGAGGATCCTGGGGTTCAAGTCCCTGCTCCCACTTGCAGGGGGGGAATTCATAAGTGGTAAAGCAGGTCTGAAGGTGTTTTGTTGTTGTGTTTTGTCCTCCAGAGTTATCAGGGAGACCCAGTTCTAGCACTACAAATCCATGCTCCCGGAGGCCATTTTTTCCACTTTTTATTGGATAGGACAGAGAGAAATTGAGAGAGGAGAGGGAAGATAGAGAGGAAGAGAGAAAGTTGGACACCTGAAGACCTGCTTCACCACTTGAGAAGCAACTCACCTTCAGGTGGGGAGTCAGGAGCTCGAAATGGGATTTTTTAAATATTTATTTATTTTCCCTTGTTACCCTTGTTTATTGTTGTTGTAGTTACTGTTGTTGTTACTGATGTCGTCATTGTTAGATAGGACAGAGAGAAATGGAGAGAGGAGGGGAAGACAGAGAGGGGGAGGGATAGACACCTGCAGACCTGCTTCACTGCCTGTGAAGGGATTCCCCTGCAGGTGGGGAGCCGGGCTTGAACTAGGATCCTTGCACCAGTCCTTGCACTTTGAGCCACATGTGTTTAACCCCATGCACTACCGCCTGACTCCCGAAATGGGATTTTTTTTTTTAACTTTTATTTATAAAAAGGAAACACTGACAAAAACCATAAGAGAACTGGGATTTTTGAGTGGGTCTTTGCACTTCTTGCTATGTGCACTTAACCCAGCGTGCTACCGCCCAATCCCCTGCAAGTGTCTTTCTTTCTCTATTCCTCTCAACTTCTATCTGTCCTATTAAAGAAAGAAGGGGGGGAGGAAGAAAGGGAAAGTGGCTGCCAGGAGTAGTGGATTCAACATGCAGGCACTAA
Source organism: Erinaceus europaeus (assembly GCF_950295315.1). NCBI lineage: Eukaryota > Metazoa > Chordata > Mammalia > Eulipotyphla > Erinaceidae > Erinaceus > Erinaceus europaeus. The sequence continues at coordinate 28,363,671 of NC_080178.1, forward strand.
GCCCCAGCAATAATGCTAATGACAGTTAAAAAAAAAAGTGTTAGTTGCAGAGGGTAGATAGCATAATGGTTATGCAAACAGACTCTCATGCCTGAGGCTCCAAAGCCCCACGTTCAATCCCCCATACCATCATAAGCCAGAGCTGAACAGTGCTCTGGTAAAATAAAATGAAATGAAATAAAATAAGTTAAAAAAAAAGTGTTAGTCACAACTGTTAGAATATCAGACTTGGGAGTCGGGCTGTAGCTCAGTGGGGTTAAGCGCAGGTGGCGCAAAGCACAAGGACCGGCATAAGGATCCTGGTTCGAGCCCCCAGTTCCCCAACTGCAGTGGAGTCACTTCACAAGCAGTAAACCAGGTCTGCAGGTGTCTGTCTTTCTCTCTCCCTCTCTGTCTTCACCTCCTCTCTCCATTTCTCTCTGTCCTATCTAACAACGACAGCATCAATAACCACAGCAATAAAACAACAAGGGCAACAAAGGGAATAATAAAAAAAAGAATATCAGACTTGAGTATAACTTGCCTGCACACACTGGGTGAGCTGGGACAAGCATGCACATAGGTGCTGTATCAAATGCTCTGTATGCTTTGCAGATTTTCAGAGTCCCATGAAAGCTAAACTTAGACTTGAACTAAAAGAGGAAACTAAACATAGCTTATCATTAACACAGTGAAGCATACAAAGACTGAAAAAAATTCTTAGCCAGGTTTGGATGCATAGAGTCTGTCACTGACTAAAAATACACTATAATGTTCAGGTTAGCACTGCTAGTTTATCATTCTGATGCTTGTATGTAAGAGTCAGACCTGGGCTGTGAGGCTGTCATGTTCAAATAATCCCTACCAGGCAAACCAACTGATCCAGTCAGGTTCCCCTGTATATTTCCTGCACTCTTGAGTCTCTCTTTTGAGGCCATAGGGTTGTGACAGTCCCCCTAATGTTCTCATTCAGATCCCAATCAGTGACCCCACAGAATTCCCAAAGCCATCATAGTCTGCTATATAAGGAATATTCTCTGGGGCCACACTGTGGCATACCTGGTTAAGTGCTCACATTACAGTGTGCAAGGACTTAAGTTCAAGCCCCTGGTCCCCACCTGCTTCATGAGGGTTGTAGGTGTCTCTCTGTCTCTCTCCCTCTCTATCTCCTCCTCCTTCTTTCTCAAGTTCTCTCTGTATCTATCCAATAATAAATAAATAAAACTAAGAAAATACATAAATAAATCTAAAAACAAAAAGAAGAATATTCTCCTTTCTTGCTCAAAGGGCTTATTATTCCAAATCAGGAATATGTCCTTAAAACAAAATAGTTTATTCCTGTAATGCAGTCACAGTAGCAGCCCTATCCCAGTTGGCACCAGTCCGTTTATTTATTTTTATTATTTTAAAAACTGATTTAAGGGGCTAGTGAGCAGCACACTCAGCAGACTGCACATATTACCATGCTCAAGAACTTGGTTCAGAGGCCGGGTGGCTGAGTACCTGGTTGAGCACACATGTTACTATGTGCAATGACCTAGGTTCAAGCCCCCAGTCCCCACCTGCAAGGGGAAAGCTTTGCGAGTGATGAAGCAGTGGTGCAGTTGTCTCTCTATCTCCCTCTCTATCATTCCCTTCCCTCTAAATTTCTGGATTTCTATATCCAATAAATAAATAAAGATAATACAAAAAATTTAAAAAAAAAACTTGGTTCAAACCCCTGGCTTCCCCCCCTCCCCCGCAGGGGTAGAAGCTTTAAGATCAGTGAAGCAAGGTTGAAGGTGTCTCTCTCTCCCTCTTTAGCGTCCTCTTTCTTCTCTAGTTCTCTCTGCCTCTATCCCTCTACCCCCCAAATAAAAATAACATCTGTTTACAATGGTACAAGATTTTAGGATTATAGTTTCATACCTATAGATATATGTGTATGCAGCCCTTCTCCTCCCAGCCTGCCTATTCCTTTTCCTACTCTCTCAGATAACCACTACAATTTCCATATCATCTAAGGGTGACTTTTTTTTTTTTTTTTACCAGAGCACTGCTCAACACTGGTTTATGGCGGTACCAGGGATTAAACCTGGGACCTCTCAGAGCCTCAGGGATGAGAGTCTGTTTGCATCACCACTATGCTATTTCCCCCACCCTTGATTACTTTTTTTTCCTTGAAAATTCATTTGTTTTAGTTATTTAAACTCCACCTATGAGTGGAACCATTTGGAGCGTTCAATTCTTTGTTTTGCTCAGCATACTCACCACCAGTTCCATCCATTTTATCCTTAATGACTCAGTGTCATCTTTTTAATGGAGTGGAAGTACAACATAGAATATACCTACACCATTACTTTTCTTTACAGTCACCTGTCAATGGGCTTTTTAGGTTGCTTCCATATTTTGGCTTTGGTAAATGGTGCAGCTATAGACACAGAGCACACAGCTCCAGGGCAGGTATATATGCAACTGTATTTCCAGCCATGGGCAACAGGTTTTTTTTAATTTTATATTTATATTTTTTATATTTCCAGCCATGGGCAAGAGGTTATTTTGTTTCTCTCACTGCCTACCAGCAGGCTTTTTTACTTGCACTACTTAAAGAAAACATAATCAATTAACTAATCAAACTTAATTAATTTCTTAAAGTATAACGAATTAACCAATTAGTAAGCATTGATAAATATCCCAACCCCCTCCTTCTCAAGTCAGAGAAAACACTTGCCACTTTCTATCAGGCCCTATAGTCAGACTGCTAAATTCTCTCTCTCTCTCTCTCTCTTTTTTTTTTTTTTTTTGCCTCAAGGGTTATTGCTGGGGCCCCGTGCCTGCACTACAACTCCACTGCTCCTGGAGGCTATTTTTTCCATTTTGTTGCCCTTGTTGTTTACCAGTTGTTGTTGTTATTATTTTGTTGCTGTTACTGTCATTGTTGGATAGGACAGAGAGAAATGGAGAGAATAAGGGAAGATAAAGAGGGGGAGAGAAAGATAGAAACCTGCAGACCTGCTTCACCGCCTGTAAAGCGACCCCCCCCTGCAGGTGGGGAGCTGGGGGCTGGAACCGGGATCCTTATGCTGGTCCTTGCGCTTTGAGCCATGTGCGCTTAAACCGTTGTGCTACCGCCCCTCCCAGCCTGCTAGAATTCAAACCCCATACCTCCATGTGCTAGCTGTGTGACCTTGGACAAGTAACTTAACTTTTCTGTGCCTCAGTTTCCTCACCTGTAAAAACAGAACCAAAAGGGGCCAGAAGGTGGTGAACCCAGTTGAGCACATCTAACACTACAGGGGGAAGCTTCATATGTGGTGAAGCTGTGCTACAGGTGTCTTTCTCTTTCGCTCTCTATTTCCTCCTGCCCTCTCACTTTCTTTCTGTCCTATCAAATAAAAGTAAAATAAAATTGAACTTAAAAAATTAAAACCAATTGCACAAAGGGCCTCACGAAGTTGTTTTAAGTATGACAAAGATGTGATACATGCACAGGCTTGAAAATAATGCTTAGTGCTCTGAAAAGCTTTCAGTTACTGGTATTGCTTTCATTATGTGCTCAGTCCAAGACAGGCAGAAAAGACACTCAGTCTTGCTCAGAGGAACCACACAACCAGAAATTAGGAATGCTGGCAGGACATGTACTGTCATGATCTAACACGTCTATGCACTAATCATTTCAAGATCATTTCCATAGCCTAACCCTACATTGTTCTTCACAGCATCTGTGAAGAAGAAGATAAAAACTTTCACACCCATTGCATAGGCAAGAAAACTGGAGCTGGGGAGACTAAGTACTACTGGCTTGGTCAAAATCACACCTGAGTTACCTATAGTCAAATATGACTCCGTGACTAGGTTTCCAGAGATTTCTGCTTTATGCACATACGAAGTCTTCCTCTACCTCCGAGACAAGAATAGACTCCATCATTCTCCATCCTTTCAGAGGGACAACGGAATGAAATTCTCTAGGAAGCTGCCTCTTTCTCCGGAGTTTTGAGGCTGGCGCTCTCTTGCTCTCACTGGTGCTGCTTGGGCAAGCATTACTTAGCACAGCTTTAAATCCCTGGAACCTGTCAGGCTTCAATTCCCAGAAGATCAAAGAAGGTCAAAGAAAAGGACTTGTCATCGCTGTTCTGAAGCTGCTTCCCCCCCCACACACACACTCCCCCCCCACACACACAAGGGTTCTGAAGTTGGGTGCCTAGGACTTTCTTGCTGAAGATTTCTCTTGGGGCTTTTTAAAACCAAATGTGCCAGCTAATAGAATCAAATTGCCATTCCCTGAAGTGATGCCAGCAAACAGAGGTTCTATTTATTGCTTAGACAGCAGCATTTTAACTTCCAAAGCTCTTTCATGGCTATTTTCTTAAACCAAAAAAAAAAAAAAAAAAAGTTTATTGCTTTCAAGTCCTTCACCGAAACAGGTTTAAAAATGAAGTTGATTTCCCCACTCCACTATAACTAAGACAATTTCTCTTTATTTCAATTTCTTTAATCTCATATTCTTTCTTGCCAATTTATCAGCGCAAGCGCAATGACTAGTAAACAGCTCGAGTTTCTCTAGCAAAAGTAGACTCACAGGCTTTCTGGGGCGTGGCTGCTTTGCTAGAACAAAACACCAGCTTTAAAGATGGACTGTGATTGGCTACATTCTACATTATGTTAATTAAGCGCGAATGTCGCCGGGTTCTTTTAAATTACTTTTCCATTTAAAACATTAAAATGTGTTGTTAAATTAAAAAGGTATATTTATGGGCGATAACTGGTAAAATACTGAGTTACAAAGTATCTTTTTCTTCTAGCAACAGAATCAGAATTGTGGAAACTATTTCACCATCGGTGAAAAGTGTGCTAGTATCAAAGACCCAACAGCCACACTAGTGCTAACACTAAGACTATACTTTCAGGGATCATTTCTATAGTTTCTTACTAGAGAAGTTCCTCTGAATGTGTAGGGCACCCGAACCCACGAGGAGGAGATATAGCATTCTCTTCTGAGCGTGAAGTTGGCTCTAGGTATTGCTTCTTGCAACTGCCTTTTGCTATTGATGATCGTTCTGCTCTCCTTATATGGAGGGCTAGAGGGAGAGAATGCCTTCTGAGTGGTTTCTTCCATAGCATAATATAAGTTTGTTACTTTCTTATTCCCTTTTGTTGTCTTTTTTTTTTTTTTACTGTTACGGTTATTATTGTTGTTGATGTCATCATCATTGTTGGATAGGACAGAGAGAAATGGAGAGAAGCAGGGAAGACAGAGACAGGAGGGAAAGGAAAAAGATCTGAGACCTGCTTCACAGGCTCACCTGCAGGTGGGGAGCCGGATTGAACCTGGGACCTTCCGAGCCGCAGGTAGCAGTGGGTTAAGCATACATGGCACAAAGTGGAAGGATCCAGATTCGATTCCCCAGCTCCCCACCTTCGCTGGGGGGAGGGGGGGACACGATTTTGTAAGCAGTGAAACAGCTCTCCAAGTGTCTGTCTTTCTCTCCTCTGTCTTTCCCACCTGTCTTAATTTCTCTCTCTCCTATCCAGCAACAACAACAATGGAAAAAAGATGGCCACCAGGAGCAGTAGATTCCTAGTACAGGCACTGAACCCCAGCAATTACCCTAGAGGGAAAAAAAGAAAAAGAAAGAAAAAAATCATACATTGTAAATGTCTCCGCAGGGGCTGGAAGCTGGAGGCTGGAGCGAGGTGGGGTAGGGTGGATGTGTGCAAGCCACTTCCAAGTGATAGTACCACAATTATGGTGTCATTATTTCCACAACTATATTTTTAAAATCAATTATTTTTGGGTGGAGGGTTATGCAAAGAGACACTCACACTTGAGGCTCCAAAGTCCCAGGTTCAATCCTTCACACCACCATAAACCACAGCTCTGGTAAAAATAAATAAATAAGGGAGCCCGGCGGTAGCACAGCGGGTTAAGCGCACGTGGCGCAAAGCGCAAGGACCTGCGCAGGTATCCCGGTTCAAGCCCCGGCTCCCCACCTGCAGGGGGAGTCGCTTCACAAGTGGTGAAGCAGGTATCTATCTTTCTCTCCCCCTCTCTGTCTTCCCCTCCTCTCTCCATTGCTCTCTGTCCTATCCAACAACGATGACATCAATAACCACAACAATAAAACAAGGGCAACAAAAGAGAATAAATATTTAAAAATAAATAAATAAATAAATTATTTTTTTCCTTTCCTTTTAGTATTAGTCAGCTCCCTTTGATCATTCACTTAATCATTTACCCTGCAAATAGATATGTGATTTCTTATAATTTAAGATGGGATGGGGGTAGATAGCATAATGGTTATGCAAAGAAGCTTTCATGATTGAGGCTCCAAAGTCCCAGATTCAATCCCCTACCATAAGCTAGAGCTGAGCAGTGCTCTGGCAAAATAATATAAATAATAAAAATACATATCTATACACACATACACTCAGCTTTAGTTTCACACCTATCTGTGTGCGCACAACTCTCCACACCCATTACCAAAGTTCCTGTGCCCTGCCTCCTTCTAATAGTCACCATAAAAAAACTGTTCACAGACTAAGAGGGAATTTGGTTACTTTTTTTTTTTTTAAATATTTATTCATGAAGATAGGAGGAGAGAGAGAGAGAGCACAAAAGAGCAGACATCACTCTGGTACATGTCCTGCCAGGGAGTGAACTCAGGACCTCATGCCTGAGAATCCAATGCTTTCTATATCCACTTCACCACCTCCCAGACCACATTACTTTTTCTTTTTTAGTATATTGCATCTATAGTTCACCTATGAGCACCTCATAAATACATACTAAATGCTTTCTACGGGTCACTCTATTATTAGAATAATAAGCTGTAATCATCTCCAGGAAAGTGATCAAATATCACAGGTAAACATGTAGATTCTGGAGCCAGAATAACTGAGCTCAGTACCTGATCTTCTTGTTCCAGTTGTATAAACCTTGGCAAGTTACATACTCTGTGCCTATTTCCTCATCTCTAAGATGAAGACAAAGAATCTTTGTCTCACAAGCTGTTTTGAGAGTTATTAGCTTTCACCCATGTAGAGTATTTGAAACTGCATTCTGGAATATAAGTAAGAAATGTTAGTTATGATTCTCATAAAGTTACAAAATGTATCCTTCCCCCCCCTTAAACAATTCCTCTTTTATTTTTTAATTTTTTAAAAGAAAATTTAAAATAAAATACTAGGGTAAGGGAAACAGCATAATGGTTATGCAAAAAACCTTTCATGACCCTGAGACTTCAAGGTCCCAGGTTCTGCAGCACCATAAACTAGAGCTGAGCAGAACAGTGATCTGGTTCAAAATAAATTTAAAAAAATTATACACACACACACACACACACACACATGTTTACATGGAAATTATATCTTGAGATCAGGAGTGTTCAGGTTGGTCTAGCCATAAGCATCAGCAATATGCTATTTTGCTATAACCTTACATATAAACACCCAGGGCAGATAAACTATAAGTAAAGATTGTTTTGTTTTTTTTTGTGAACATATTGGTTTTTATTTGTTTTTTAGTTTTAGTGCTTCTTAAGGGTTTGCAAATTAGAGTAAATATTTCATTTTCTACTTTAGAGCAAGTTTAATAAACTTTTAAAAATTAGAATCTGTACAGCAAGGTTCTAGTACCAATAGTAGAAACTCTTAGAAGCAAAGACTCTCTCCACAGGTCAATAAATACTCTATCTATAGTCCAAGCTCTTGGTTGAATACAATTTGGATTATCTACAAGAATGACTTACTTTAGTATGGGTCCTGGAAAAGGATGACAGAGGACCTAGTGGGGATTGTACTATGTGGAAAACTGAGAAATGTTATGCATGTACAAAGTAATGTATTTACTGGTGACTGTAAAACATTAATCCCCCAATAAAGGAAAATAAAAAATACAAACAAAAAAAAATCAGAATCTGAATTGACAGATTCTAAAATAGTGCTATTCCTATTAATGAAGCTAGACTTTTACAATGTGTGCCTAAATTGATTTCTGGATTTCAATTTCTTCTAACTTAGTGTTTGCATAGAGGAATGCCACTGACTTCTGAATGTTAATCTTGTAGCCTGACACCTTACTGTATTGCCTGATGATTTCCAAAAGCTTCTTGCTGGACTCCTTAGGTTTTTCCATGTATACTATCATGTCATCTGCAAATAAGGAGAGTTTGACTTCTTCTCTTCCAATCTGTATCCCTTTAATTCCTTGCTCCTGCCTGATTGCTATGGCAAGAACTTCCAACACTATGTTGAATAGTAATGGTGATAGTGGGCAGCCCTGTCTAGTACCTGATCTGAGGGGAAATGCTTCCAGTTTTTCACCATTGAGTATAATGTTGGCTGTAGGTTTGCTATATATAGACTCCACTATCTTCAAGAATTTTCCATCTATTCCCATTTTTTGTAGTGTTTTTATTATAAAGGGATGTTGTATTTTGTCAAAGGCTTTCCCTGCATCTATTGATATGACCATGTGGTTTTTGGTCTTGCTTTTGTTGATGTGGTGGATCACATTGATTGATTTACGTATATTAAACCAACCTTGCATGCCTAGGATAAACCCCACTTGGTGATGATGAACAATCTTTTTGATATACTGCTGTATCTGGTTGGTTAGAATTTTGTTCAATATTTTCGCAACTATGTTCATCAGAGACATTGGTCTATAGTTTTCTTTTTTGGTTGTGTCCCTGTCTGCTTTTGGTATCAGAGTGATGTTGGCTTCATAGAAGCTGGCAGGGAGTATTCCAGTGTCTTCAATCTTCTGGAAGACTTTTAAAAGTAGAGGTTTTAGTTCTTCTTTGAAGGTTTTGTAGAATTCATCTGTAAAACCGTCTGGTCCAGGACTTTTATTTTTGGGGAGATTTTTGATAACTGTTTCAATTTCATTAGTTGTGATGGTCCTGTTCATGTTATCCACTTCCTCTTTAGTTTTGGAAGTTGGTAGGTATCTAGGAAATCATCCTTTTCTTACAGGTTCTTTAGCTTGGTGGCATATAGTCGTTCATAGAAGCCTCGCATGATATGTTGAATTTCTGCAGGGTCTGTTGTGATAACTCCTTTTTCATTTAGTATCCGATTAATTTGGGTCTTCTCCCTTTTTTGTTTTGTGAGTCTGGCTAAAGGTTTGTCGATTTTGTTCACTCTTTCAAAGAACCAAGTTTTACTTTCGTTGATCTTTTGTATGGTTTTCTTATTCTCAATGTTATTTATTTCTGCCCTAATTTTAGTGATTTCTGTCCTTCTGGTTGCTTTACGGTTCCTTTGTTCTTCTTCTTCTAGGCCTTTAAGATGTGCAATCAGGCTGTTTATTTGTGCTTTTTCTTGTTTCCTAATGTGTGTTTGTATAGCTATGAACTTCCCTCTTAGGACTGCCTTAGATGTGTCCCAAATATTTTGATAGCTTGTGTCTTCATTTTCATTGAATTCTTGAAACATTTTGATTTCTTCCTTTATTTCCTCTTTGACCCAAAAGTTGTTAAGAAGTGTACTGTTGAGCTTCCACATTTTGGGACTGTTACTACTCTTTTGTTGATTGTTAAGTGTTAGTTTAATTCCACTGTGGTCTGAGAAGATGCTTGGCATGATTTCAATGCTCTTGAATTTGCTGAAGCTGTCTTTGTGGCCTAACATCTGGTGTATCCTTGAGAATGACCCATGTGGATTTGAGTAAAATGTGTATTCCAGTGTCTTTTGATATGAATGACTCTAAAAATGTCCAATAGTTCTAGTTTATCTATCTCCTCATTTAGCTTCCTCATTTCTTTATTGATTTTCTGCCTGGATGATCTGTCAAGTTGAGAGAGTGGGGTGTTGAAGTCCCCTACTATGATTGTGTTGCTGTTAATATATTGCTGTAGCTCTTTCAGTAGAAGTTTGATGTATTTAGATGGCTTCTCATTGGGTGCATAGATATTAATAATTGTTAAGTCCTCTTGATTGACTGATCCTCTGAGCATTAAGTAGTGTCCATTCCTATCTTTTTTAATCTTATCTATTTTAAAGTCTATCATGTCAGATATGAGAATAGCTGTTCCTGCCCCTTTTTGTGGGCCATTGGCTTGTATGATAGAGTTCCATCCTTTCACTTTAAGTCTGTGTTTGTCTTGTTGAGTTAGGTGGGTTTCCTGTAGACAGCATATTGTTGGGTTGTATTTTCTGATCCACCTTCCTACCCTGTGTCTTTTAATAGGTGAATTCAGGCCATTGACACTTATTGATAGCAAAGATTGAAGATATTTTAATGCCATTCTTGTAGAGTTTTAGAGTGTTCTGATAAATGTCCTATTTATGGTGGTCTGTTTATAGGAGACCTTTCAGAACTTCTTTCAGGGCAGGCTTGATGATAATTGATTCCTTCAACTGTTGCTGTCTGAGAAGACTTTGATGCCTCCATCTAGTCTGAATGACAGTCTAGCAGGATACAATATTCTTGGTTGAAAGCCTTTCTCATTGAGCACTCGATAGATATCTTGCCATTCTCTTCTGGCCTTTAGTGTTTATATGGAGAAGTCTGCTGCTAATCTTATGGGTTTTCCTTTGTAGGTGACTCTTTGTTTTTCTCTTGCAGCCTTCAGGATCCTTTCTTTATCCTTATTCCTTTCCATTCTATGTATGCTATGTCTTGGTGTTTTTAGGTCTGGGTTAATTCTGTTTGGGACTCTCTGGGCTTCTTGAATCTTTATGTCTTTGATGTTGTCTTGACTAGAGAAGTTTTCAGCTATTATGGCCTGGAAAATGCTTTCTTCCTCTCCTTCTCTTTCTTCCTCTGGTATGCCAATAATGCATATATTGTTTCTTTTGAAGTCATCCCATAGGACTCTGTTGTTGTTTTCAGCATCTCTTAATCTCTTTTTGAGATCTCTTACTTCTTTTTTAGTTGTCTCTAATTCGTCCTTGATCTTGCTAATTCTGTCTTCAGCCTCATTGATTCTATTCTCTCTGCCTTCTACTGCTTTCTGGAGTTCATCTATTTTGTTGCCCTGTTCTGATACTGTTTTAGCTTGTTCAACTAGTTGCATTCTTAGCTCAGCGATTTCAGCTTTCAGCTCTCTAATAACCATGAAATAATTAGTATTTTCTTCCATAGTCTCATTTGTTGTTCCTGTATTTCTGATTACATTTTTTTCAAATTCTTTACTCACTCCTGTGATTATTTCCTTAGCTAATGTTTGGATGTTGAACTCATTATTTTGTGCTTCTCCCTCTGGGAGACTTTTAGCTGGACTCTTGTCCTGGTTCATTTCTCCAATATTTCTTCTTGTTGCTTTAACCATTTTATATATTATGTTATGAGTTCCCTTTCTCAGCACTTTTCAAATTACTGATCAACTATTGCCTGGATTGACTTGTGTCTAAGTAAGTTAATTAAAGGGTTCACAGTGGTGGAAGTTAACAGTTGTTTCAATAGTATTTTAATCCCTGAGTTGGAGCTCAGTGGTTTAAAAGCCTCTTTTTTTTTCTTCCCTGTAGGCTATGGGAGCCTGAGGGCTTTTAAACTATCAATAGGCTTCTTAGCTTAATCACTGACTCCTGACCAAGAGATAAAGCAGGGTGTGGCAGAGATAATCCAGTGGTTATGCAAAGAGACTTTCACAGCCCCTCAGCTATGCCACCAAAGTATAGGTCTTCTCCTGAGTTTCCTGGTTAGATCTCTGTCCCCTGGTGTCCCCCCTCCCTGTCGGTGCTCCAGATTCTGAGGGCAGTAGCAATGGAGACTCAGTGTTGCACTTGGTGAGTCTCTGGGAAGTCCTCTCCTCCCTTCATCTGTCCCTTTGTTGGTGGAGCAGACTGGAGGTGGTGTCTCAACTGATAAACTGCTGGACTGTTAGCAATCACTTAATCTCTCCCTACACTCCTCTCTCCTCTCTGTCACCAGCCACACGTGTTTGTACTCACCGGCGATTTACTGGGTTCCTGTGGTCATTTTAGTCCTGTCTTGTTTCGGTCCCAGGTGGTCTCCTTTGGTATTCCTCTCAATGTGTGCCTAAATTAAGCATGCCTTACTTAATCTATCTAATTCATGAATATAAATAAATACTACTTGGTAATAAAACTGGCAACATATTCAGCTTTTTCAGCCTACACACAGATAATTGTAGGCTTTTGTATCTAATTATAAGAGCATCAATAATAGTGAAGCACCAGCCTTTTCCTGGAGAACATTTTGATTTTATTTTTTCTATGTGGTCATGGGGGGGCATCTAGTTATTGACATTATCATATTATCTAAATTAACTTAATTCCCCAAGAAGGTATTAGAGCCCAACAGTATAATAATGATGGTATTTCACATTTGTCACCACACTTTGCAGGTTGCCTGGTGCTCACCCTTCAGCCAGGTCACGTGATGTGCATCAATAGAAGAGTTCACAAATAAAACTGATAAAATGAGAGCCAGGCGGTAGCACAGTGGGTTAAGTGCACATGTCGTAAAGCGTAAGGACCAGTGTAAGGATCCCGGTTCGAGCCCCTGGCTCCCCACCTGCAGGGGAGTCGCTTCACAGGCAGTGAAGTAGGTCTGCGTCTGCAGGTGTCTATCTTTCTCTCTCCATCTCTGTCTTCCCCTCCTCTCTCCATTTCTTTCTGTCCTATCCAACAATGATGACAACAATAATAACTACAACAATAAAACAACAGGGCAACAAAAGGGAATAAATAAATATTTTTTAAAATGTATTTTAAAAAAACCTGCTAAAATGCACTGTGGAACAAACAAATAGGAGCAGACTTTGCCAGGTCTATCAAGACCATGAATATGTTTCTTACTCTGTAATGGATTGTGTCTAGCCATCAGTTCTTTGGTCTTTCTTTGTCTTGAATTGCTCAAGGGCACTGCTTTTAAACTCTGAAATGATCTAAAATGGAAACCCTTCAAGGTGTTCTTCAGAGCAGTGGCTCCTTGGAATATAACTGGCATTAAGCAAAAAAGAAACAGAAGAAAGAGAACCATAGTCTTGGGGGATTTTCTAGATTGAACAGAGCTTGTGTTTACTACAAGACGCTTCAGAACCTTTTAGTGTGTCTCTACTGCAAATCTCCCTTAAGAGATTTCTTGAACTGTTTGGAATATTGCTTGAAGAGAACGCTTTTTCTCACAGATAGGACCAGTATTTATTGGTAAAGATAGTGGGACATGGTTATCTTTGCTTACTGTGTTCTGGAGAAAGGTATGCTGTCTGGCTGTTCCTAACAAAAGATTAGTTTCTTTTCACTCTAACAAAATATTCTACAAGATGCAAAATGAATAGGAAGGTCTCTGCCTAACACCAGGAACAATGTAGATTGTTCAAGAGGTTTGGAATTGCACATGATAATCTGTGGAAAAACAATGAGTCAGTTCACCTTGGTTCATACTCTTTGTTCCTTAAATGCAGTTAACAACGACAACAACAACTCTATACTTTTTTGTGTGTATATGACTGCTTTGTGCATACATTTTCATATGTGTCTGTATTGACTGTCACAGACTTTGTAATTATCTACAGAGTGACAACTTATGCATCCAGTGATTTATCAGTAAATACACACATACACATTTTTTGTGTAATTTCACACATGTGACCCTGGAGTGTATGTAAATGCCTATTTTATTTTGATATTAGTGACATTCAGGCACCTGAAATATATGGGGATATTCTCAGTTCCTTTTATGAAATTGGCACTGCTTTCTTTGTTTTCTTCTTTTAACCAGAGCACTGCTCAGCTCTGGCTTATGGTGGTGGGGGGAACTCACCCTAGTATTTTATTTTTAAATTTCTTTCTCTTTTTTTTTTGTGGCTTTTTATGCAGGGGATTGAACCTGGGACTTCGGAGCCTCAGGCATGAGAGTCTGTAAGCATAACCATTATGCTATCTACCCTTCGCCCTATTTTTAAATTTCTATAAAACAGGCATTTCACTAGCAATTTTTTTTTCTCTAGGTACTAAACAGTAAAGCCTACATATACTAGATTTAAATTCATGCCATCAACAAAAGTTTCATTTCCATATAAGTACATCTGGGTTACCTAGTAAAAGCCCGAACATTCAGATATGATTTTTTTGATGTAGACAACACATTCTTCTCTAACCTCTCAGTTTCTTCTAAGGTCTGTGACAGAGTCCCAAGATGTCTGGCCTTAATAAGGGGCGCACACCAAGAGGGAGCCAGAATAGCCTAAGCACTAGTACAGACACCACTCTTTGCCAAGAAGAAGTTAGGGAGACGATACCATGTCTGCTAGGTACTCAACTGCCAGGTACTCAAAGGATGAAAATCCCGGGCTCAGGCGGTGGCACACTGGGTTAAGTGCACACAGTACAAAATGCAAGGACCCGCACAAGGATCCCTGTTTGAGCCCCCTGCCGCTCTCCTTCTCCACCTGCTAGGGTGTGTGGTCTGCTTCACATGTAGAGAAGTAGGTCTACAGGTGTCTATCTTTTTCTCTCCTTCTGCCTCCCCCTTCTCTCTCAATTTCTGTCTCTATACAATAAAATGGGGGGGGTGTGGCCACCAGGAGCAGTAGATTCATAGTGCAAGCACTGAGCCCCAGCTCCCTGGAGGGAAAAAAAAATAAAAAAGAATTCATAGTCAAAATATTCTACCAAAAATATGAAATGTTATCCTTTCTACATTAATTTGATAAACCAGGATTCAGCAGGCCAGACACTAGTACTTACTAAATGTCTCCTCGAGTCCAGCATTTTTCTAAGTATTTACAAATATACAATTTAATCCTACAACTGGGCATCAAAGTTGTCTTGGATGCTTACTTTTATGAGCAACCTTAACTAAGCCTTGAGGTACCACAAGACTAAACATCTTTCTTTTTTTAATTTCAATTTTATAATCTTTTATTTATTTACTAGATGGAGACAGCCAGAAATTGAGAGGAAGGGAGAGAGAGAAGGAGAGAAAAGAAACACCTGCAGCCCTGCTTCACCACGTGCAAAGCTTTCCCCTTGCAGGTGGGGACCGGCGCTTGAACCTGGGTTCTTACACACTTACAGCACGTGCACTCAACTAGGTGTGCTACCACTTGGTCCCTGACTAAATATCTTTATGGATCATCTGTAAGGGTATTTCTTTTTCTATTTATTTATTTGTTTGTTTATTTACTATTGGATAGAGACAGCCAGAAATCAAGAGGGTAGAGGGAGACAGAGAGGAAGAGATACCTGTAGCACTGCTTCATCACTTGGAAAACTTTCCCCTTGCAGGTGGGGACTAGGGGCTTGAACCCTGGTCCTTGCACACTGTAACATGTGCACTCAACAAGGTGTACAACCTCCCACCTCTCTGAGGGTGTAATTAAACCTAAATTAGTGACAGACATTTGCTACTATAGCATATAGACATATTTCAATCTAGAATGAAATACTGAATAATTTAACTCAAAGTTAAATTTATTTCAGTATGGTGAATTTGGCTGCATGTACATGTTGATATTCAGGATTCTGAAGTTTTAATATATATATACATATATATATATATATATATATATATATGATTTTTGTTTGTTTGTTTTGTTCTTTTCCCCAAAGCACTGGTCAGATTTTTTTTTTTAAGTCATACTTTTAGGTTCAATTACAAGTAATTAACAACCCTGTCAGTGTGCCACATGAAATACTTATTCTTTTGGTATTTGAAAGAAATCAACAGTACACATCACTATTGCATCAATAATAGTTCTAAAAATTATATACTGTGAACATGATGGTGTGAATAATTTGGGATAGAAGACTGGATTGTGAGTTATTTATCTTTTTTATTTTTATATTTTATTTATTTATATTATTGGACAGAGACAGAAATTGAGAGAGGAGGGGGAGACTGACAAGGAAAGAGACAGACAGACCCCTGCAGACCTGCCTCACCACTTGTGAAGCTTTCCCCCCTGCAGGTGGGAACCAGGGGCTTGAACCTGAGTTCTTGTTCACTGTAATGTATGCGCTTAACCAGGTGCGCCACCCCCTGGCCCCACTGGTAATTTGTGACGGGGGGTGGGGGGGTGGGGGGTGGGGGTGGGTGCGGCTTGGTGGGGAGCCACAGCACCAAAGTGATAGAGGCTGGGTTCAATCCTGGGTCATGTACATGACAAAGGAAGCACACTATCTAAGTGAGTTGTTTTGTCAGTTGGGGTTTTTTGTTTGTTTGTTTGAATGCCAACCTATATCAATTCTAGTTTTCAAAACACCCATCTTTTTTTTTTTTAACTAGAGCACTGATTAGCTCTGGCTTCCGGTGGTACAGGGGATTAAACTTTGGGACCTTGGAGCCTCAGGCATGAGAGTCTCTTTGCGTAACCTTTATGCTATCTACCCTGGTCCAACACCCATCCTTCTTTTTTAATTTTTTAATTAATTAATTAATTAATTTATTGGATGGAGACAGCCAGAAATCAGGAGGGTAGGGGAGATAGAGAGGAAGAGAGACAGAGAGACATCTGTGGCCCTGTTTCACCACTCTGACGCTTTCCCCTGCAGGTGGGGAACAGGTGCTCGAACCTGGGTCCTTAAGCATTGTAACATGTGTGTTCAACTAGGTATACCACCACCCGGCCCCTCAAACACCCATCTTTTTAAGCTCAACTCTGGATTATGGTGGGACTGGGAATTAAACCTGGGACTGCTGAGCCCCAGGCATGAAAGTCTTTTGCATAACTATTATGCTATCTCCCTAACTCAAGTCATGCCACCTAAGTTAGTTCTGCCACATTGAGACTGTCACCAGCTAGTGCTCCAGGAGGCAGCCATTCTGCAGGAAGATTAGAGACAGGCTGTTTTAGAAGTTCAGACCATCTCTCTAGGGGAAATGAACTCCAGAAGGCAACTTTTAAAAACAGCTTTTAGTAGGAAAGATGGAAAGGGTGAGATGTTTCCTAGCATCATTATCATCGAGGAAACAATTTTGCCACCAACCAATACAGTTGCATCATCTGTTAAAAAAAAAAAAAGTGTTTTGTCTGCAGAGCAGATGTTACAAAGCTGTGTCATTTGTAAATAGAGATGAGAAATGTGAATGGAAGATGTGACCTTGCTTGATAATATATTTGAGGGAAACTAAGAACATTGAACATAATTTGAAACAAGAATGCAAGGATCATTCTTCAATCTAAATATAACCATAGGAAACATGTTTTAAAAAAAGCAAAATAACTCTCTGCTGCCTACCACCACACAGTCAAAAAGGGAGCCAGTTTAATTCTGAGGAGCTTAGACAAATGTGGCTGATTCCATGTCTTTGCTAAAAGAGCCAATTCTTCAGTTACAGGAGAAATTAAAGGCTAGGTGGGTTGGGAAGAACTTGGCAAGTAAACAGAAGGGTTTTATTTTTGCTTTATTTTTATTTTATTTATTTATTTGGTGGGGGGGTCTTGTTTTCTTTTTAAGAATCAATAATTAGGGGAATCAGGCAGTAGCATAATGTATTAAGTGCAGGTGGCACAAAGCGCAAGGATCGGCGTAAGGATCCCGGTTCGAGCCCCCAACTCCCCACCTGCAGGGAAGTCGCTTCACAGGCAGTGAAGCAGGTCTGCAGGTGTCTATCTTTCAACCCCCTCTGTCTTCCCCTCCATTCTCCATTTCTCTCTTTCCTAACAACATCAGTAACAACAATAATAACTACAACAATAAAACAACAAGGGCAACAAAAGAGAATAAATAAATAAATATTTTTTAAAAATAGAATCAATAATTAGGAAGAATAGTGCAGAGAAGTATATCTGTCAGTCAAATTTTCAGGGAAATCAGGAATAATGACTCCTATAGTTTTTCACTCTAAGAAGGCTAAGAGAAGGAGGGCAGCATAAGGGAGCTAAAGGGAGACAGCATAATGGTTACACAAAAGACTTTCTGTGCCTGCTGCTCCAAAGTCTCAGGTTCAATCCTGCATTACCACTATAAGCCAGAGCTATGCAGTATTCTCGTAAATTAAAGAAAAAGGAAACTAAGGGGGAAAAAAAGCTGGTAGCCCAAAGATGCGCCCCTTCTAGCTGATTACTAGTGACTGTCTGGACTGTCGTGACAGATTCCAAGTCCCATATCTACAGGGAAGGGTGGTGAGATCAGTTAGTAATGTCTGCCCTGAAGACCACATTTGCATAACAGCAACATGAATGAACAGAAACTTAGCACCCTGGACAAATAAATTTCTAAAAGTCTCTTTCAACACACGGCCTAGCTCGATTCATTTTCAGAAGAAGCCAGGCCTAAGGATAGCTAAGTGACTTAGCCAGGGTCTAGTAATGGGCAAGATTGAATTTGTGACTAGGCTTAAATCCCATACGACGGTGTTTTTCCATGACTAAATAATGTATCTTTTTTTTTTTTCCATCCAGGGTTACTGTTGGGCTCGGTGCCTGCACCATGAATCCACCGCTCCTGGAGGCCATTTTTCTCCCTTTTGTTGCCCTTGTTGTTGTAGCCTCATTGTGGTTATTATTATTGCCATTGTTGATGTTGTTCGTTGTTGGCTAGGGCAGAGAGAAATGGAGAGAGGAGGGGAAGACAGAGAGGGGGAGAGAAAGACAGACACCTGCAGACCTGCTTCACCGCCTGTGAAGCGACTCCCCTGCAGGTGGGGAGCCGGGGGCTTGAACCGGGATCCTTAACGCCGGTCCTTGCGCTTTGCGCCACATGCGCTTAACCCACTGCACCACCGCCCAACCCCCTAAATAATGTATCTTGTGACTCTTCTGAAATACCAATTAAGAGGCAGGGGAGATAAGGAGAGACACAAACAGAGGAGAATAAAGACTTGAGTGAGGGACCAAATGAAAAGATGAAAAATTCTGCAGAAATAGAGCTGAGACAGGAAGCAGATACCAAATAAACTACTTCTACACCTGGTGAATGCTAATTTCTTCCTTACCACACACCTGGGAGAACCTATTGGTATCACCTCTCACCTCCCTCCTTGAGCACCAGCTCTTATAGCCATGGCTATACAGACTGCAGGTCAGGTGCAGGTGACTTCCAGACCACAGCATTTGAAGTAGGAATGGAAAGCTGTCCTGAGTCAGTTTACTTGAAGTTTTCCCTAGGAATTTGAAACTGGGAACTGGAGACACACTTATCATTCCACTGAGGGACTGAGTTAAGAAAGTGGTCAAGCACCAGAAGCCAGGTTTGGTACACATGCATGCCAAAGCAGAGTGCTGGTTTGAATGGACAAATGAAGCAGATGCAGAGAACTTCAATGACAAGGGATTAAGAAGAGAAATGGAGGTGCTGGGTGGTGGCACATCTGATTAAGCGCACCTGTTACAATGCACAAGAAGAGATATGGAGAGATTAGCTGCCCTGGTTTTACATTTTAGGGGACTGAGCTATACTCCAAATCACTGAGTTCTGTGAGGTACCCTTGTGCACATTCCAAAACATAAGTGCTTGGTGTTTTGTGTGTGTGTGTGTGTGTGTGTGTGTGTGTGTGTGTGTGTGTGTGTGTGTGTGTTTAATGACCCTCTGGCAACCCAAATCCTGGATGGTTTCTATTTTTTATGAACACAGCACCCTTACTCTGGAGAGGGGGAGATAAGAAATAGGATCCTACAATAAATGTTCTCAGAAAATTCAAACCAATATGCTAATCTTTGTAATGATACTCTGCTTTTTCTCCACCAAGTAAAGCTCTAAGGTAAAATCAAATTAAACAAGACATCAGCTATTAAAATCTATTTTTTGCAATTAACTTCACAAATAAACGTGAAACAAATTTGTTATTTTTCATGCATTTTATGCATAGTAACCCCAGAGAAAGGGCTGTAAAATCCTGAAACACAGCATCCTGCTATTCACAGGCTACTAAAAATCCCAGATGGTAAAACCTTGAAAACTCTGCTACAAGAAAAATCAATGTCTGTCTCCTGAGTAAGGCTCTGGGATTGTAAAATTGGTTGGTGGCGTATGAAAAGTTCATAAAACTGAGAGAAAATAGGGAGTCGGGCGGTAGCACAGCGGGTTAAGTACACATGGCGCAAAGTGCAAGGACCGGCGTAAGGATCCCGGTTCGAGCCCCCAGCTCCCCACATGCAGGGGAGTCACTTCACAGGCGGTGAAGCAGGTTTGCAGGTGTCTTTCTCTTCCCCTCTCTGTCCTCCCCATCTCTCTCCATTTCTCTCTGTCTTATCCAACAATGACGACAACAATAATAACTACAACAATAAAACAACAAGGTCAACAAAAGGGAATAAATAAATAAATATTTAAAAAAAAACTGAGAGTAAATAAAGCACCAGCAAGCACTTAGGCAAGGCCTGCTGAAGACTACACTACAGTCCTCTTGGATGAAAGCAGAATGATATCAAGTCAGGAGGAATGAACTCTTTCAAAAGGCAATTTGCTTTTGCTGGAATTTCATTTTCATTGATGTCCTCCAACTCTGGCACAGAAATTGAGACTGTTGAGGAAAAGCCTGTTGAGATGTCACCAAGGGCAGCAGCACTGGCCGAAAAAGAAGGTGCAATTAACCGAGGGTTGTTCAGTTTAGGGCATCCAGCAATTACAATATGTGATTGGTAAGCCAACTTCTACTGCATCAACAATAAACAAATGTTAAGACCTGGCTAAACAGCAAGAGAAGAGAAGCTGGATGACTTCATGGAGTAGAACCACTTCCTTGCCTTGCAGTTCCTTCTACTGGAATAGTAATAAGAGGGGAATAAGCTAGACAAAGGAAGGAAGGAAGGAAGGAAGGAAGGAAGGAAGGAAGGAAGGAAGGAAGGAAGGAAGGGAGGAACTCTTGACTATTATAGTTATCAGTCATATCATAGCAGCATTAAAAGGAAAATACTTTAAGAAGCTTCTGGCCAACACACCATCTGGGGCCCTAGTCAGGAAATTCTGGGATTCCCACACAGATATGATGGGCCTCAATATCTAACAGATCCCTCCCTGCACTATCATTGGTCATCTCCATCAGGAACATCATAAACCCTCTTGTGGGCCACTACAGGACCTTGCCCTCAATGTAGAACAAAAATAGTAGAAACTGCCCCACTCTCCAGAGGGAAGCTGGGTCAACATACTCTGCCACTCAAAGATGACGGGTCCTGAAATGAGTGCAACCTATAATGTTCCTAGCTATGACCATAGAATGTGAGCTCACACCAACAGGGAAGCAGAACTTACACAGGCTCCTGTGCTAAATATGAGTAGACATGGGCCTTAGGTCAGATTGATGGGGTTTACAATTAATGGTATTTATATACTTTTCCTATATTTGGGAGCTACTCTGTTCCCTGATCCAGCTTTCTAGTCCTACTCTCAAGTCTGACATCGTCTCCCCAGACAATACCTGTAGCCCACCTACATGTTAGCTATGGGGTTCAGGCAAAAATTAGTCAAGTCATGGGTCCCTTGGAATATACTTAAAACAGATTTCCAACTCTCATCTTCTATACTTTTAACCTTTAGGTTACTGATTATTAACTATTTATTCTGCTTTATATATTTTTTAAAAATTTCTTTACTGGGGGATTAATGTTTTACAGTCGACAGTAAATACAGTAGTTTGTACAGTAATTTCTCAGTTTTCCACATAACAATACAACCCACACTAGGTCCTCTGTCATCCTTTTCTAGGACCTGTGCCCTCCTCCTGACCCACCCAGAGTCTTTTACTTTGGTGCAATACACCAAATCCAGTTCAGGTTCTACTTGTCTTTTCTCTTCTGATCTTGTTTTTCAACTTTAAAAAAAAAATATTTCTTTATTGGGGGATTAATGTTTTACATTCAACAGTAAATACAATAGTTTGTACATGCATAACATTCCCCAGTTTCCCATTTAACAATACAACCCCCACTATGTCATTTATCATCCTTCATGGACCTGTATTCTCCCCACCCACCCACCCCAGAGTCTTTTACTTGGGTGCAATATGCCAGTTCCATTTCAGGTTCTACTTGTGTTTTCTTTTCTGGTCTTGTTTTTCAACTTCTGCCTGAGAGTGATATCATCTCATATTCATCCTTCTGTTTATGACTATTTCACTTAACATGATTTCTTCAAGCTCCATCTAAGATGGGCTGAAAACAGTGAAATCATTATTTTTAATAGCTGAGTAGTATTCCATTGTGTATCTATACCAAACTTGCTCAGCCACTCATCTGTTGTTGAACACCTGGGTTGCTTCCAGGTTTTGGCTATTACAAATTGTGCTGCTAAGAACATATGTGTACACAGATATTTTTGAATGGGTGTGTTGGATTCCTTAGGATATATCCCCGGGAGAGCAATTGCAGGATCATAGGGTAGGTCCATTTCTAGCCTTCTGAAAGTTCTCCAGACTGTTCTCCACAGAGGTTGGACAAATTGACATTCCCACCAGCAGTGTAGGAGGGTTCCTTTGACCCCACAACCTCTCCAGCATTTGTTGCTGCTACCTTTTCTGACGTATGACATTCTCACAGGAGTGAAGTGGTATCTCATTGTTGTCTTTATTTGCATTTCTCTGACAATCAAAGACTTGGAGCATTTTTTCCATGCATTTCTTGGTCTTTTGGATTTCTTCTGTGGTGAATATTCTGTTAATGTCCTCTCCCAATTTTTGGATGGGGTCATTTTTTTTCCTGTTGTTGAGTTTGGCAAGCTCTTTATATATTTTGGTTATTAAACTATGTCTGACTTATGGCATGTAAATATCTTCTCCCATTCTGTGAGGGGTCTCTAGGTTTGAGATTGTTTTCTTTTGCTGTGCAGAAGCTTTTTAATTTGATGTAGCCCCATAGGTTAATACTTGCCTCTGCTTTATATCTTAATGCTTTTCAGACACCAAGTTGCAGATGCTACCATGATGCCAACCTGACTTCCCTGGGCAGGTGACCTCACCTATGTGTCCTGGAACCCCATGTCTCCAGAGTCCTGTCCTACTAGAGAAAGGAATATAGACTGGGTATATAGGTCAACCTGCCAACACCCATGTCCAGTGGAGAAGCAATTACAGAAGCCAGACCCTCCACCTTCTGCACCCCATAATGATCCTGGGTTCATACTCCCAGAGGGATAAAGAATAGGGAACCTTCCATTGGAAGGAATGAGATACGGAACTCTGGTAGTAGGAATTGTATGAAATTGTACCCCTCTTATCCCACAGTCGTGTCAATCATTATTGAATCACTAATTTAAAAAACAAACAAACTGGTGGCCAAATTTCAGTTTAATTGTGTTTAATCTCTATTTATTTATTATTGGATAGAGACAGAGAGAAACTGAGAGGAGAGGGGGAGGTAGAGAGGGAGAGGAGAGAGAGAGAGAGAGACACCTGAAACCCTGCTTCACCACTCATGAAGCTTTCCTTCTGCAGGTGGTGATCTGAGGTTTGAACCCGGGTCCTTGTGCATTGTAATGTGTGTGCTCAACTGGGTGCATTACCACCTGGCCCCATAACTCTGTTTATAAAAGACATAATGAGTCCACATAATAGTTTGTATAACTATTACCAATGTCTGTTAAATTTTTAAATATACTCATTCTGAGAAATATGGCATAACTGTACTTATCACAGTTATTTTTTCAAAATGTAAATATTATCTTTTTTTATTTAAAAAAAGGAAACAATGACAAAACTATAGGATAAGAGGGGTACAACTCCACACAATTTCCACCACCAGAACTCCATATTCCTTCCACTCCCCTGATAGCTTCCCTATTCTTTATCCCTCTGGGAGTATGGACCCAAGGTCATCATGGGGTACAGAAGGTGGAAAGTCTGGCTTCTGTAATTGCTTCTCTGCTGAACATGAGTGTTGACAGTTCGATCCATACTCCCAGCCTGTTTCTCTCTTTCCCTACTGGGGCAGGGCTCTGGGGAAGCGGGGCTCCAGGACACATTGGTGGGGTTGTCTGTCCAGGGTAGTCTGGCTGGCATCAGGCTAGCATCTGGAACCTGGTGGTTGAAAAGAGAGTTAACATATAAAGCCAAACAAGGTGTTGACTAATCATAAACCTAAAGGCTAGAATAGTGCAGATGAAGAGTTGGGGAGTCCTTCATTTTGTAGATAGCTAGTTGGCAAATTTTAGTTATATTCTAAAGGGTCCTTGACTATACTATTTTTCCCCCTGAGCCTGAAACCTGATATGTAGGTGGATCCAAGTTATTGTCTGGGGAGATGATGTCATGGCTGGAAAAAGGACCAGAAAGCTGGATCAGGGAAGAGAGTAGCTCCCTAATATGGGAAAGGTAT
The DNA here is from genome assembly GCF_950295315.1 of Erinaceus europaeus. Taxonomy (NCBI): domain Eukaryota; kingdom Metazoa; phylum Chordata; class Mammalia; order Eulipotyphla; family Erinaceidae; genus Erinaceus; species Erinaceus europaeus. Next base: position 28,387,796 of record NC_080178.1, read on the forward strand.
ATAAATATTGTTGACTGTAAACCCCATCGATTTGATCTGATCTGAGGACCATATTCAGTTTAGGAACCTATGTGACCTTTGCATCCCTGTAGATCTGAGCTTACATTCTGTGGTCATGAGCAGGAACGTTCCAAGCTGCCCCAATTTCAGGATCCATCTTCCTCAGGTGGAGCATACAGTACATTGTCTAGCCTCCCTTTAGAGGATGGAACATTCTCTATCATTGTTGATATCTTTTAAAGATTTTCACATATGTCTATAATTGACTAAACAAACAACATAGTCACTGGAATTTAACTTGATCATCTATAGAGTTAAGATCAAGATGTTCTGAGACAGTCATAAACGTACAGCAATACATTAGCAAGATTATCCAGGAGAAATGGTTGACTAGCTCATGAAACACACCCCAGGCATATTTTCTCTTCAGCAGAAGCTCTGTAAGTGCATTATCATCTTCAACCTAATAACAACCTAAGATTTATCGTATACAATGTGCCAGGCTGAGTTGAACTTTTTAGGTGTATTATTAGTTCATTCAATCCTCACAGCAATGCTGATGTAGTTACTCTTAGGACTCTCTTAGGCTCTTAGAGGTGCAGAATGCCAAGGTTAACCCAAGTGACAGAAGGTAACAAGGCACATGGGCTTGTGCTATCAGACTCCAAAGCCTGATTCATGCAGGGAGACTCCATCCATGGGTTCCAAGAATACTCCAGCATCAGGGTGGAGTTCAGACTTTAAAGCCATTCACCTGAGTGCCAATGCTTTGGATTTTGCCAAATGGATGACAGATAGCTCAGATCCACCAGGGGAATCATGAATTTTAATGTTATGATGAGTGTGCATAGGTGCTCATAACAGTTCATGACTGATTTCCTGATTAAAGAAATTAAAGGGAATTCTCCTCCAAAGTTTTCTGGTTGAAAGTCTGTTCCTTTCTGAAAAGTAATTAATTTTAATGAAGGCCAGCCTACTTATAGATATTTGGTGCTCGTCATTTCATTAATCCTCCCTATGATACTTTGAGTAAGATATTACAGTCCCTGTGTCTCTGCCAGGCTTCCATTGCAGGGAAGCCAATATAAGCAAGAAGGGGTTTCATGAGGATAATAAGTAGCTTAAGGAATTTATTGAGAGGCCTGAAGAAACAGTCTCTAGAGACGAAGCTTCCAGGAACACAACCAAACTCATGCCCAAAATTGGGACATTGCAGAAAAGAAGCCAACACTGGCTGTCTGTGACTGCCGGGAAAAACAGCAATTTCAGAAGATGATCTCTGCTTCTGGATATCATGGACTTGTCTCTGGTTTGTTGGCAATGGCTCCTATCCAGAATCCTACATTGGACCCAAGGAAAAGTAGTGTTTTAGCTTTCCAGTATCTGAGGACTAGGAAAGCACATTTAGAAATAGGGTAGAGGCAGTGACATTTATTGGTGAGGGGTGGGTAGTGTTAATGGTTTACAGTATGGCTGTTAACATATGGGTACAATTTCCCATTTTCCCTTGATAGATGTCTGCAGAACACTCTCACCACCTCTCCAATGTTGGTCTTTTTCCATCATCATGCGCCAAGGTCCTCTTTCCCCCATTCCATCCTTTCTTACCCCAAAGTCTTTTGCTTTGACGCAGTATATCCGACCCAGTCCAAATTTCATTTATGTTTTCCTTTTCTGGCCTTGTTTAAGTTCCACCAATAAGGGAGATCATCCATTGCTTTATCCTTTTCTTTTTGGCTTATCTCACTTAACATAATGACTTCCAGTTCCAACCAAGATGGGACAAAGGAGATGACATAATTTTCAACAGCCAAGTAGTAGTCCATTGCATATACATACCACAACTTTTTAAGCTACTCATATGTCACTGGGCATCTGGGTTGCTTCCAGGTTTCAGTTATTATGAACTGTGTGGCTAAGAACATAAGTGTGTACAGATCTACCTATAGGCATTATTTTCTCTGGATAAATCCTTAGAGAGGAATCATCAGGTCATAATGTAGGCTTATTTCTAGTGTATTGAGAAGTCTCTAGACTGTTTTGTTTTTTTGTACTTATTATTGTTATTGTTATTGATGTCATCATTGTTGGATAGAACAGAGAGAAATGGATAGAGGAGGAAAAGACAGAGAGGGGGAGATAAAGATAGACACCTGCAGACCTGCTGCCCCACTTGTGAAGTGATTCCCCTGCAGGTGAGGAGCAGGGGCTCGAACTGGGATCCTTACACTGGTCCTTGCTCTTTGCACCACCTGCACTTAACCCACTGCGCTACTGCCCGACTCCCTCTAGACTGTTTTCTACAGGGGTTGTACCAATTTATATTTCCATTAGCAGTACAGAAGAGTTCCTTTTCTCCCACAGAGGAAGTGGAATTTAAGGTGGTGACTTGCCTAAGCTAGACTTGAACTCAGTCCATGGTCTTCCAAGCCCATGCTCTTTCCACAGCGCCATGCTGCTCCTTTCCAAATTCCCTTCTTGTTTCTCTGTCCTAGTGGTTCTCAAATTCAGCTTCCCAAAGATACCTACTGAGCCATACTCTCCAGAGCCTGAGCTATCCACACTTGCAGAAGCTCAATCAACACTCGGAAAGCAGCCTGTTTCTTACCCCCAGGAAGCACAGGACCTTCATACTCCTGAATTTTAGGTGATTTTCTTAAGTGGATTTCCTCCCTCCCTCTCCTTGTGCTATGCCCACTCCTATCCAGCATCCCTTTGCACTCACAGATGCCTGTCTCAGTCCTAAGAGCCATCACCTTTTGGGGGGTTGGAGGTGGGGGCACCAGAGAAGCCTGAATTCCATATCAATGTCCCTAAGATACAGTTATGTTAGAGACAAACGTTTTTGAGAGTCTAGAAACAAGTCACTCTATACTGTCTCAGCCAGCTCTTCTGTAGTTGGTTGGCTTAACTGTGATCACCAATTTATTATAAACAGTAAATTTCCAAAGTCTACCTCAAAATTCACTCTTACTCAGTGCTGTATATTGAAATCTCTCCTATATAAACATGACACCAGCATAGCAATTTCTATAACAGAGGAATGATCCCTGAGAGATAATAAGAGGTGAACAGAGAACGTCCTGGTAAGGGAGGGGGGTTGGTCATTTTTGTTGACCTCCAGTTTCTGGGAATGATTGTAGGGACATTACTGAGGGCAGCCTAGGATGACAGAGGAGGGTACATTCATCCCAAACAAGATCACACAATGTCCTGGCTATAAATTCTAGTAGCAGCAGGTGTACTTTCAGAGGAATAGCTTCTGCAATTAGAAAAGTGACATTTTAATGGATCATGCAGATCAGCTAGGGCTCTAAATCATATTCCTTCTGCCTTAGATGGAATCAAGAACACAGACCAAGCAAGAGGAGACAGCATAAACACAATGACAATTTTATCACTTCTCATAACCTTTTTTATATTACACTGTGAAAAAGAACAGTAACCTTCATTCCCAGAGCAGAACCATTTGTGCAGGCCTAACAAAAGCAATAGTTTCTGTTTATAACAACACATGAGAATGCTTGACTTTGTACTTGAACGTCACAAATATGATATGATGTTACCTGATTTTGTTGGAAATAAAATGAGTGAGCCCTCTTCTGTTGTAACAATGTGAAGAATGGGAATAAAGGAGAGAGCAGGTGCAGGGCTCACTGGAGGTAAAACACACAAACATAAACCAAATTGGGGCCTCAAAGATCACTTTGGTATTTTCTGTTTGCAAATCATGCAAGGCAGGTTTGGCCTGTCTTCCTAAAGCTGAGAGGAGAACATAGTCCCTCTCTGTAAAGACAGTGGGGGTCACAGGTTAACAAATCAATATTAGTGAATATGGGAATGCTACAAATGGAAGTGGGCTATGTAGGGACTCTTGTGAGATGTCAAGGTCATGGAGAAGGTGGCATGATTCTTGATTGCACTATACAGAAAACAAGTCGTCCCTGCAGTGGACATTTGGGAATTAAACTTTCCCAACAAGGTGACAAAATCAAAGAGCTGAGAAGAAGCTACATGCTCCAAATCCTCTCATCTTATATGAAGGAAATAAAGTCAGACACTAAGTGACTTGTCCAAGATCACATTATTGCTCCATCCTGCTCATATGTTGACTATATGAGGACAGAGCGCCTTTAAACTGGTAGTTAAAGCTAATGGAGCTCAGAAGAAAGTGACCCTAATTGGATAGGACTAGTGTCACTGTAAGAAGAAAGCAACAGGGATCTGGGAGGTAACTCACCCAGTGGATCATGAATCTTACAGCTCATGAGACTCCAAGTTCAAGTCCTGTCACCACACAGCAGCACCACCATACTGGGGAAAGCAGTGCTGTAGTGTCCCTCTCTCTTTCTCCCCCCATCTCCTTTACCTGTATCTGAAATAAAAAGAATGAAAATTTTAGCTCTGGAGCAACAGCCTGTCTCTCTCTCTCTCTCCCTCTCTCTCTCTCTCTCTCTCTCTCTCTCTCACACACACACACACACACACACACACACACATACACACCTTTGCTCAACACCCAACCCAACCACTTTCTAGCACACAGAAGCTGCAAAACCAAAAGCAACACTTCCTAGATGTCCTTGCAGCTGAAGTTTTCTATATGAATCAGTAAATCGAGTTCCACTAAGCAGACACACTGCACATAGTTATGGTGGTGCAGGGCATTGAATTTACAACTTTGGAGCCTCAGGCACAAGAGTCTTTTTGTATAACCCTCACGCTACCTTCCCTGCACGTAGTTTTGACCTAGATACAGTAAATTCACCTAGTTGCTGTGGGCTGTACTTAAAGCAGGCTTATTCTTGTACCCTTGCCTGTAGTCGTGGCTTTACTATGGAGAGACCCAGCTTTTTTTTTTTTCCCCTCCTCCTCCTTCTTCTCCTTGTTTGTATTTCTTATATGATAAGTCAGTGAGAAATTAAGAGGGGAAGGGAAATAGAGAAGAAGAGAGAAAGAGACTCCTGTAGTTCTGTTTCACTGCTCGTGAAGCTTCCCCCCGGCAAATGTGCATCAGGAGCTCAAACCCAGGTCTTTGCACATGGTAACACACGAGCTCAATCAGATGCACCACAACCCAGCCTCCAAAAGGCCCAGTTCTTCTGTGGGGTAGAAGTGATAGGAGGAAGAGGGCTCTGAACTCCAGCTCCATCAGGTCCCAGAGAGAGGGGACAAACAGGGGAGAGATATTTGGATGTAGTAATAGGGTTATGTGTGGCTTGGAGGGAAAAGAGAATTGGACCTGGAAGAAAAAGGGGGAAATTATGTACAAATGTAGACAAACAGTGTAGAGGTGACAGTTAACCCATGTCTGCAACATTGGGAGAACCATGGTGATTTGCAGTGGAGGGACATGGTATTCACTTAAAAAAAAAAAGAGCCCAGTTCTTCAAAGAAGTTTTGAAGTCAAGAAGTCATTCCTGAGTGGTCAACTAAAAGTCTATTCTTTAGCTCCCCCCCCACCCCCCAAAAAAGTCATTTGTAGGTCTATAAGATCAAAAGAAATATGATTTCCAGAACTATTCAAATACACTATGTTCTTCCAATGGGTCAAAATCCAAATATCTTTTAAAAAATATTTTATTTATTTACTAATGAGAAAGATAGGAGGAGAGAGAGAGAGAAAGAACCAGACATTACTCTGGTACATGCTGGGGACTGAACTTAGGACCTCATGCTTGAGAGTCTAATGCTTTTATCAACTTCATCACCTCTCGGACCACAAAATCTAAATGTCTTTATAGTTCACATGTAGCAGAATGGTGATAAAGCAACCCATCTATCCACTTAACATAATATCAGATGGTTCTCTAATGTCAGCAACTTGCAGTTTTATCACACAGACTTGAGTCAAATCTAGATGAACTGAGACAGCATCTTAAGGACAGTAAGGTGAGGAGACAATATTCATATCCTACATGTAGCCTTTACTTTTTAAGCTCAAAAACACTTTCACAAGTGTTTATATTTAATATCACATCAACCCAGCTTGTTCCCATTTGACCAGTAAGAAAACTGAGTTTATCTATTCCTTAAGTCACTGCCTTATATATGCCAAACGAGTTTTCTAACATCAGCTAAAGAACTTATCCCATTATTGGGCATGGGAACATAATGATTAAAAGTATTATCAGCCTGTATTCAAATCCTGACTCTGGCACTATTAATATATGAGTAAATTTCTTACCTCTCTATCAGCTGATTTACTCATCTGTAGGGACCAGAATGACAGGGTTCTGTTGATAAATGAATACTATATATACTACAGAATACCTGGAATAATGCTGAGCACACCGCAGACACTCAAAAATAAATTCCATTATTATTGTGGAGAATGAATATCAGAATCTTGTATTTTCTTACTAAAATATCTTCTAGTCTTGATGAAAAACATTTTGATTATAAAAATAAAATGAATCCAGAACTGTAGCTACAGGTGGGGAGGATGAAAGAGAAAGCTCCTGTTCACTAATTGTTACAAATATGGCTGCATTAGCCTCCTAGTGAGCGCAGATGGTAAAAAACAAGAGCAGTTCCTGTTGCTTTGCTCAGGTCTGAAATAACTGGAGAATAAGCAGACATGATAGGTGATGGCTAAATCTGATGACAGTGGGAAGAAAAGAAAACCAGGGGGGAAGGGATACAGAACTGGAGGAAGAAACAGCTGGACTTAAATTTTTCTAAAAATTTACAATTGAATCAGGAGTGAATCAAGCATGGAAGTATCAGGTAACAGGGATAAGAGAGAAAGGTCATGTTGGCAGCAGAACACTGAGCTGTTGGCAAGGAGAGATGAGATAAAGAGTTCCTAGTTACGGAGTTTCCACCTTACCTGACCAAAAGTACACTGGAGATTCTTCTGACAAACAACTAGTGAACTTGAGTAAGTGGAATATATTCATATGTTAAGAATCACTTCAGGGAGTTTTGTGCATTGGGTGTTTTGTTCTTTGTAATTTAAATATTTATGAGGGAAGGCTACAGAGATGTGAGGCTGTATGATGAGGGAAAAAGCTTCACAGCCCTATGCACTGTGGTTAGAATCTTGACTCTACCACTTATGAGCTGCTTGGGAAGAATTTAATCTTTCTGCACTCTGGCTCAATAATCTCTAAAGATTCCTGTTTGACAGGTTTACTGTGAAAATTAAATGAAATAACACCTAAAGTGGCTCGCTCTGTGCTAATGACAATAAAGAATGGAAGGAAGCTGGAAAAGGACCAGAAAGTTGTATCAGGGAAGAGAGTAGCTCCCAAATATAGGAAAGGGACATAAATATCGTTGACTAAACCTTATCGATTTGATATGGTCTGGGGCCCATATTCAGCTATGTGACCTCTGCATCCCTGTAGATCTAAGCTTACATTCTGCGGTCACAAGTAGGAAAATTCCAAGCTGCCCCAATATTGACCCATCTTCTTGAGGTGCATGTTGTCCATCCATAGAGTATGTTGTCCATACCTTCAGAGGATGGAACATTCTCTACCGTTGCTGATCCAAGTTGAGGGCAAGGACCTATGGGGGGCCCACAAAGGTGTCTATTTTGTTGTTCCTGATAGAGATGACCAGTAACAATGAAGAGAGGGATTTATTTGAGGTCTAGGCCCATCATGTCTGTTTGGGAATCTCAGGACTCCCCAAATAGGGCCCCAGCTGATGGGGTGGCCTGATAGTGACTAAAGAGTCATCCTTAAGGTATGTCTCTTGCCCTTATTCAGCTTTTGCACTCTTTGCTTTGCTAAGGTTAGCTTTGGAGTGAGTGAGAGAATTGTAATAGGAAGTAGGTGAGGAGGATATCTAAGTCTAATTAGATACTATTTTATTAGGAACTCCCCAGACAATAACTTGGATCCACCTGCATATCAGATTTCAGGCTGGGGGGAAGGAACTAGTATAGCCACAGGCCCTTTGGAATATAACTAAAACATGCTTACTAGCTATCTACAAAATGGAGAACCCCCAACTCTTCATCTGCACTAGTCCAACCTTTAGGTTCATGATAGTTCAACAATTTGTTTGGCTTTGTATATTAATTCTCTTTTCAGCCACCAGGTTCCAGATGCTAGCATGATACTAACCAGACTTCCCTGGACAGACAAGCCCACCAATGTGTCCTGGAGCTCTGCTTCCCCAGAGCCCCGTCCCACTAGGGAAAGAGAGAGGCAGGCTGGAAGTATGGATCGACCTGTCAATGCCCATGTTCAGCGGGGAAGCAATTCCAGAAGCCAGACCTTCCACTTTCTGCATCCCACATTGACCTTGGGTCCATAATCCCAGAGGGATAAAGAATAGGAAAGCTATCAGGGGATGGGATGGGATACGGAGTTCTAGTGGTGGGAACTGTGTGGAGTTGTACCCCTCTTATCCTATGGTTTTTTCAATGTTCCCTTTTTATAAATAAAAAAAAAAATTAAATAATAGTAAAAAAGAAAAAAAAAAAGAATGGAAAGTAGCACAAAACTTGATAAATCCAAAGGGAAAACTTACATGATTAGGGGAATTTCAAAATCACAATTCTCTAGGCAGTTTTGATAACAGAACTTTTATGATGCTGTCTGAGCCGAGTAATGAGAGTGGGTATACTCTGTTGACATCCTTGCTACATATTAGAACAGCAAGCCAAGCCTCAGTAAGAACAAGTGAATAATTCATGGGTAATTCAAGGGTAACATTCACAGAATTGAGAGGTGAGAAAAGCTTGCAATAAACAAAGACATCATTACTGAAAATCAACTAGTTTAAGCCCTGTCATATTCAAAACTAACAGAATTTTCTCTCCATGGTTGAGAGAGGTACTCCCAGGAAAAGGAACTAGCAGGATTAAAGTTACAAATTTACCCAGATATACTTCACTTTACATAATGGGGTGATTACTGAAGGTATAGGTTTTTAATACAAGTTTGACAAACAGATTCATAGAGCAAATGTGCTAACTCAATTAGTTACAAAGAATTAAGCTGTTGAGGAGAAGAAGTAGAAATGCTCTGCAAACCTATGTAACAATACCATCAAAACTGAACAACCAGCTAGGGGTGAGAATGTTTTGCAGATACTTAGGACAAGATGAGAAATTGTACCAACATGCCAATAACTGAACTGTAAACTTTTAACCTCCCAATTAAAAAAAAAAAGGAAGGAGAAGAAAAAAAGATAGAGAATGTGGAAGGAAAGAAAGATAACTGAGGTTCCCAGTGGGGGAGAAATGATAGGAGGAGATGGATAGGAGGGCTCTGAACTCCAGCTCCACTAGGAACCACAGAGAGAGTAGGAAAGAGGGAGGAATATTTGTATGTAGTAATAGGGTTATGAGTGGTCTAGAGAGGACTGGACCTGGAAGAAAAAGAGGGCAATTATGGACAAATGTAAACAGATAGTTAACCTATGTCTCCAACATGGGGGAGGGGGGAACTGCAGTGGTTTGCAGTGGAGGGATTGGGGATTCAGAACTCTGATGGTGAGAATGGTGTGGAATTATACCCCTGTTAACATGTAATTTTGTAAATCAATATTAAATCACTAGTAAAAAAGAAAGAAAGAAAGAAAGAAAGAAAGAAAGAAAGAAAGAAAGGAAGGAAGGAAGGAAGGAAGAAAGAAAGAAAGGAAGAAAGAAAGATAGATTACTGAAGTTAAAATTGGCATTGCATAGTCCAGGCCAACTGTTGTTCACGTCTGAAACCAAAGGATCTAAAGGAAGAAGACATTTAGTCTTTAGAATCATAATTTTTTTCTAAGCACTGAGCATGATAGATGTGCATTCAACTAGGTGCAACATAGCCCAGCCCTAAATAAAGTATTTATTATTATATTAAAAAAAAAAAAGCTTGGGGAGTCGGGCGTAGCTCAGCGGGTTAAGCGCAGGTGGCGCAAAGCACGATTGGCATAAGGATCCCAGTTCGAGCCCCCGGCTCCCCACCTGCAGGGGAGTCGCTTCATAGGCGGTGAAGCAGGTCCGCAGGTGTCTATCTTTCTCTCCCCCTCTCTGTCTTCCCCTCCTCTCTCCATTTCTCTCTGTCCTATCCAACAACGATGACAGCAATAACAACAACAACGATAAACAACAAGGGCAATGAAAGGGAAAATAAATAAATAAATGAGAAAAAATAATAATAATAATAATAAAAAAGCTCAACAACCTATGGAGGTAGTTCATTTGACAGAGTAAACAGCTTCTGGGTGTGAGGTCCTAGGTTTGATCTCTGGTACTAAAAGAACATCAAAGATATAGATGCACACACAGATATCCCTTGACCCAACAATTCCCTTTCTAGAAATAAGCCCTCTCCCAAATACATACATGTACAATGTGAATGCTTACATATGTTTATTAAAATACTTGTACTAGGATGTTATTAGCAGCCAAAGCCATAATAGATAAGGAGAAAGCCACTCAAATGTCCTTTAATAACAGGATGGCTTAATAACTGTGATGTATCATACAGTGTAATATACAGCAATGAGGATGAACAAATCACAACTCAACACATCAACATGAATGAACCTCACAAGCATAATGTTAATACATACATGAAAGAAATCATACATGAAAGAGGACACACTCCATAACTCCATTTATATAGATTTCAAAGATAATCCAAACTCATATACGTTGAGGTGAGACTGTGTTTGGGAAGAAGCATCAGGAGGTATTCTGGTGGAGTAATAATACTCTGCTTCTTTTTTTGTTGTTGTTATTGCCCTTATTGTCGTCATTGTTATTATTGTCATTGATGTTGTTGTTGGATAGGACAGAGAGAAATCAAGAGAAGAGAGGAAAACAGAGAGGGGGAGAGAAAGACCACTTGTAAACCAACCCCCCTGCAGGTGGGGAGCTAGAGGCTCGAACTAGGATCCTTACACTGGTCCTTGCGCTGTGCACCATATGTGCTTAACCTGCTGCGCTATCTCCCAGCCCCCAAATACTCTGCTTCTTTCCGTAGGTGTTCTCTGCAAAAGTTCACCAAGCTGTATGCTAAAGTTTAATGCACTCTTCTACTGTACCCATTAGCTCTCCTACAAAATTTGCATTATAAAGCAAGAGGCTGACTAGCGTTTACTACTGCTAGGCAATAGTTCTTTGTCTCAGCTGTGCTAAGAACTTGATCTGTATAGTCTCATTTCACCTCAAGAGATGATTGCTTGAGGTTAAGTGTTATGCCCCCTTTTAACACACAATATGACCAAGGCTTCAATAGGATCGCTTTCTCAAGGTCACGAGCACAAGTGGTAGATCTGAGCTTAGGACTAAAGTATCGCTGGCTTAGAATCTCATGTTTTTTCCATGAAAGCCCATTATATACCACAAAGCATGTTTTGATCATAAAAGTAACTTTTATTTAATATATCTATACTTGGGCATTCACTAGATTTTTTTTTTTTTTTAGCATTTAAAGTGGGAGTTACCAATATGCCTCTAAAACTTGGTGGCATGTAGCACCTAATGATATAAATTATATGGTTAACATGAGAAACTGCACAAGGCTGCAAGGTAAATTTGGCTGAGGACAGATTCAATCAGGCCCAGATTATTGTCATGTTTCCTTCACATAATAGAAAAGTGGACAATCTAGAAAAGTATTAAAAGCTTTCAATACACGACTATCCAAAAACTAAACTGATACCCAATCTCTTGCCTTGTCTTTGAAGTTCCTTTCACGAATGAAGGCAGTAACACAAAAACCCTTGATTAAAACCAACTTCTCATGAGTGATGGGACATAGCTTCAACTACAAACTAGTGAAGCAGAATCTCATTAGAAATCAGGTCTCAGTAACAGAATCACTGGTGTTTAACAACAGAGGAAAATGAAGATTGATTCATGAAAACTGGAAGGCTATACGTCGTAAAAGAAAGATGAAACATCTGCACGATTCTCTGCAAAGTCTTCCCTTCCCTAAGGTCTGAACTTCTCTGCCTGTGTGCTTGAGGAGGCTGTTTCCCTTAATGTTTCCATACCACTTCTCTTGTCACTGGAATATGAGATTCTCAGATTCTGGAGTAGGTTCTGAAACCAGACTACCTTTTTATTGGTAGGACTTTACTACTCTGGGTGGACTTTTTCAGACAAAACAGAGGACAGAGAGATAGAAAAATACAGGGACAGAGAGATAGGAAGACACTATAGCATCAAAGCAGTGGGGGACAAGTTTGAATGTAGGTCATGCACATGGGAAAGTAGGTACACTATCCAGCTGAGGTGTCTGCTTGCCCTGAAATCATTTCTATCCAGGTGCAAATCTCAGTTCTATTGATTTACCAAAATACTTATCTCTATCATCTCAACTATCTCATCTTTATGTGAGGAGAATACTAATAGCCACTTCATAAAGTTGCTGTAAATATTAATTAGCTAATAGAGGCAAAATATCCAGAACATTGCCTGGCACACAGCATTAAGCAAGTGCTAGTAGTTGTTAGTATTTCCTGCTATACACAATATTCTCCATAAGTTGGTGTATTGCACCAAAGTAAAAGGCTCTGGGATGGTGGGGAGGGTTCAGGTCCTGGAACATGATGGCAGAGGAGACCTAGTGGGGGCTGAATTGTTATGTGGAAAACTGAGAAATGTTACACATGTACAAACTATTGTATTTTACTGTTGACTGTAAACTATTAGTTCCCCAATAAAGAAATTTAAAAAAATTCTCCAGCGGGGAAGCAATTACAGAAGCCAGACCTTCCACCTTCTGCAACCCACAACGACCCTGGGTCCATGCTCCCAGAGGGATAGAGAATGGGAAAGCTATCAGGGGAGGGGATGGGATATGGAGATTGGGTGGTGGGAATTGTGTGGAATGTACCCCTCCTACCCTATGGTTTTGTTAATTTATCCTTTCTTAAATAAAAAATAAATTAAAAAAAATTAAAAAAATTCTCCACAACTACAGTGCTTGAGAAAAGAAAGATAATTTTCGTTCTCATAACTGCTGGTTATCTTTTTCATTTATTTAAGATGCTTATTAGTATTTCAATTTGAGATACTTCTGGGCATCTCACTTATTTATATTTATTTATTTTTTAAATTTCTTTATTGGGTAATTAATGTTTTATATTCAACAGTAAATACAATAGTTTGTACATGCATAACATTCCCCAGTTTCCCATATAACAATACAACCCCCACTAGGTCCTCTATCATCCTTCAAGGGCCTGTATTCTCCCCACCCACCCACCCCAGAGTCTTTTACTTTGGTGCGATACGCCAATTCTATTTCAGGTTCTACTTGTATTTTCTTTTCTGATCTTGTTTTTCAACTTCTGCCTGAGAGTGAGATCATCCTATATTCATCCTTCTGTTTCTGACTTATTTCACTTAACATGAATTTTTCAAGGTCCATCCAAGATCGGCTGAAAACGGTGAAGTCACCATTTTTTTTTACAGCTGAGTAGTATTCCATTGTGTATATAGACCACAACTTGCTCAGCCACTCATCTGTTGTTGGACACCTGGGTTGCTTCCAGGTTTTGGCTATTACAAATTGTGCTGCCAAGAACATATGTGTACACAGATCTTTTTGGATGGACGTGTTGGGTTCCTTAGGCTATACCCCCAGAAGAGGAATTGCAGGGTCATAGGGTAGGTCCATTTCTAGCCTTCTGAGAGTTCTCCAGACTGCTCTCCACAAAGGTTAGACCAATTGACATTCCCACCACAATCTTCCAGCATTTGTTGCTGTTACCTTTTCTTACGTATGACATTCTCACAGGAGTGAAGTGGTATCTTGTTGTTGTCTTTATTTGCATTTCTCTGACAATTAAAGACTTGGAGCATTTTTTCTAGCATTTCTCAGACATTCGTATCTCTTCTGTGGTGAATATTCTGTTAATGTCCTCTCCTCATTTTTGGATGGGGTCATTTGTTTTCTTGTGGTTGAGTTTGGCAAACTCTTTATATATTCTGGTTATTAGGCTCTTGTCTGATGTATGGCATGTAAAGGTCTTCTCCCATTCTGTGAGAGGTCTCGTGGTTTGGGTATTGGTTTCTTTTGCTGTGCAGAAGCTTTTTGATTTGATGTAGTCCAATAGGTTTATACTTGCCTTAGTCTTCTTTGTAATTGGATTCGTTTCATTGAAAATGTCTTTAAAATTTATGCAGAAAAGAGTTCTGCCACTATTTTCCTCTAAGTATCTGATAGTTTGTGGTCTAACATCCAAGTCCTTGATCCACATGGAATTTACTTTTGTATTTGGTGAAATACAGTGATTCAGTTTCATTCTTCTGCATGTTTCAGCCCATTGTTTCTAACACCATTTGTTGAAGAGACTCTGCATTCCCCATTTAATAGTCTAGGCCCCTTTGTCAAAGATTAGATGTCCATAGGTGTGGGGCCTCATTTCTGGGCTCTCAATTCTATTCCACTGGTCAGTGTGTCTATTCATGTTCCAGTACCAAGCAGTTTTGATGACAATGGCCCTATAATAATACAGTTTGAAATCTGGGAGTGTGATGCCTCCGGTTCTGTTCTTTTTTCTCAAGACTGTTTTGGCAATTCTAGGTCTTTTCTGGTTCCAGATTATATTTATTTATTTATTTATTTAATTAATTTTTTTTTTATTTAAGAAAGGGTTAATTAACAAAACCATAGGGTAGGAGGGGTACAACTCCACACAATTCCCACCACCCAATCTCCATATCCCACCCCCTCCCCTGATAGCTTTCCCATTCTCTATCCCTCTGGGAGCATGGACCCAGGGTCATTGTGGGTTGCAGAAGGTAGAAGGTCTGGCTTCTGTAATTGCTTCTCCGCTGAACATGGGCGTTGACTGGTTGGTCCATACTCCCAGTCTGCCTCTCTCTTTCCCTAGTAGGGTGGGTCTCTGGGGAAGCTGAGCTCCAGGACACATTGGTGGGGTCTTCAATCCAGGGAAGCCTGGCTAGCATCCTGATGGCATCTGGAACCTGGTGATTGAAAAGAGAGTTAACATACGAAGCCAAACAAATTGTTGAGCAATCATGGACCCAAAGCTTGGAATAGTGGAGAGGAAGTATTAGGGAGGTACTCACTGCAAACTCTAGTGTACTTCTGCTTTCAGGTATATATTTTGCAGTAGTTTATGGATACGTGTGAACATAAGCTCTCTCTCACAGAAACTGGTGTATATCTAGGTTTTGGGACTTTGTTAGAAAGTGAACCACCTGAGATGAAATTAGAGTGTACTATAAAAGGAAAGGTCTCACCCGAGTAATGAAGCTGAAGGGTTGTCATTCCACACGTGAAGTCTTTGGATACAGTCTGAGCTGAAGCATGTTGAGGTGGCAATCGTTGCGTTGGTTAGGTTGTGGTCGGCAGATGCAATATTATTTGATATGGATTGGGAGAGGCATACGGGAAAGTGGGCCCTATCCAAGGGTTCCAGGACTGGGGGAAGTAGGGGCTCTATAGTGGAGATGTGAGGTTCCTGCTGTCTTAGGGTTCAAAAAGACAATTGATAGTTAATGTTATCATCACATTATTTGGTAACTGGGTTAACTTTGAAAAGTCCTTTTGTTATAGTTTGCTGTACAGTACCCAGTATCTTGTATATAGCTGTGCTATTGGATGCTTCTAATCTACTTGGTCTAGGCTTTTGAGAGAGTCCGCATATCAAATACACAGCCTATATATTAAAAGGATTCAGTTTGTGTTTTGAAAAACTTTGAGACATACAATTGATTTTCCCCCTCTCATATTAATTAACTACTGATTTATATGTCTACATTTTGCTAGGAGTGTACATAAACACCATTCCCACCACCAAAAGACTGTGACCCATCCCTCCCACCCACTCTCACCCCCCACTGGCTCAGGAAGCTGCATATCTACCCTTTACCACAGGGCTTTTACTTTGGTGCCCTATTTACAATTTGGTCAGGTCCTGCTTTTAGTTTCCCTTTCAGATCTTCTTCCTCAACTTCTGTTGATGAGTGGGATCATCCCATACTCATCTTTGTCTTTCTGACATAGTTCACTTAACATAATTCCTTCTAGCTCTGTCCAAGATGGGTCAGAGAAGGTGGGTTCATTGTTCTTGATAGCTGCATAGTATTCCATTGTGTATATATACCACAGCTTTCTCAGCCACTCATCTGTTGTTGGGCACCTGGGTTGCTTCCAGGTTTTAGCTATTATGATTTGTGCTGCTATGAACATAGGAGTACACACCTCTTTTTGGTTGGGTGTTATGGAGTCCTTGGGGTATAACCCCAGGAGAGGAATTACTGGATCATATGGAAGGTCCATGTCTAGCCTTCTGAGAGTTTTCTAGACTGCTCTCCACAGAGGCTGTACCAATTTACATTCCCGCCAGCAATGTAAAAGGGTTCCTCTGTCCCCACATCCTCTCCAGCATTTGTTGCTGCTGTCCTTTTTGATGTATGCCATTCTTACAGGAGTGAGGTGGTATCTTAGTGTTGTCTTAATTTGCATTTCTCTGACAATCAGTGACCTAGAGCAGTTTTTCATATGTTTGTTAGCCTTTTGGATCTCCTCTGTAGTGAATGTTTTGTTCATATCCTCTGCCCATTTCTGGATGGGGTCATTTGCTTTTTTGGTGCTAAGTTTGCTGAGCTCTTTATATATTTTGGTGATTAGTTTCTTGTCTGATGTATGGCATGTGAAGATCTTCTCCCATTCTGTGAGGGGTCTGCTTGTTTGTGTGATAGTTTCTTTGGCTGTGCAGAAGCTTTTCAATTTGATGTAGTCCCATTGGTTTGTTTCTGCTTTGTCTTCCTTGCAATTGGGTTTGATTCATCAAAGATGTCCTTAAGGTGTAGGTGGGAAAGTGTTTTACCAATGTTTTCCTCTAAGTAGTTGATTGTTTCTGGTCTGACATCTAGGTCTTTGATCCATTTGGAGTTGATTTTTGTTTCTGGTGAGATAAAGTGGTTCAATTTCATTCTTCTGCATATTACAACCCAGTTTTCCCAGCACCATTTATTGAAGAGAGCCTCCTTCTTCCATTTAATGCTTTGGGCCCCCTTATCAAAGATTAGATGTCCATAGGTGTGCTATTTATTTTTTTAATCTTCAGTCTTCCCCCACAAAAAATGCTATCTCCATGACAACTATGACCTCATCCTTTTTGTTTATTACTTCATGTTTGATTACCAAGCATAACCGTTAGAACATGAAAAGCCTAGAGGGCTGGGCAGTGGTGTACCAGTTAAGCATACATAATACCAAGCTCAAGGACCTGCCTTCAAAATCCCACTCGCCACCTGCAAGGGGACACTTTATAAGCAGTGAAGTAGGTCTGTAGGTGTCTTATATTTCTCTCCCTCTATTTCTCCTCCCTTCTCAATTTCTGTCTTATCCATTTTTTTTAAAAAGAAAAGTTGAAAAAAATGACAAAAATGGATGCCAGGAATGGTGGATTCATACTGCTGGCACCAAGCCCCAGTGATAACCCTAGTGACAATCAAAATTAATTAACCTAGTAAATATTCCTATAAAAAAGAACTGCCACTACAACTATCCTTCATAATCTAAATAATTTCTATTTTTGAGATCTAATGGTAAGTTTATACAGTGACAGATTCTGTGCTATGCAAATCTCTTTGATTGCTGATAGCACCAGTAGCATGAGTTTGGAGTATAATAGATTTGGCTGATTTGATTCCTGAGTTTGAATGGCAAAAGATGTATTTGCGAAAAATAGAAAACAAAGGCCTCTCTCTCCCCACCCCCATAAAAATTTCTGTAAACAAATAAGCCTTTCTAACAGCTTCTGTCTATCTGGTGCCTGTGTTCCTGTTCCTTTTCTTTGTTATCAATTCTTGTCATTTAGAGTCTAATTCCTAGGCTAGATCAGACAATGAGAATCAGAACCACAGACAGCAACATACAAATGAAGGCTTTTTGGAAGCTTCATTTTATTAATATGGTTCAGAATACGAGGACTGCAGCTGTTAGGAAACAACTCCTTTATTTGCTATGAGCCACACTGAGTTTCAGAGAATAATAGCTCATGTGTATTTATTCACTTTACTAATAGTCAATGATTATATTTTTCTTCTCTTTAAAGAAACTTGATAGTTTTGAATGCCTTTCTGTGAAAGTCACTTTATTGGCAGATATATATATATATATATATATATATATATATATATATATACAATTTTATCTCATTCTCATATCAATATTACAATAGCTTTGAATCTAGATCCTAGACCCCAAAATGTTCGAGATTGAAATCCTGACTTCACTTTGAAAAGTGGTCTAGGTCTTTTTTCTAGTCTTTAAAATAGAGATAATATCTCCTACCAGGCTGGAAAATTAAGTCTCAAAGTTTTTTTATAGAAAGTGTTGGCATTCCTGTCCGTAGAATTGGAATAACAACTGTGCACCATAGGCTTAGAGGAAGGTAGGAGGAGATAGCATGTTAAGGTAACAAGTGTACCAAATTTGTGAGCTAGGAGATGATTATCTTAATACCACTGAAAGGAGAGAAATAAGGCACAGGGGCTTGTATATGTGAATGTGAAAGGGTAAGAGCTAAATTTCAAAGAACCTTAAAAGTCAAACCAAAAAAAGATTCAGATATATCAAAAGCCTTGATGATTTTCTCTAATGGCCATGACCATATTTTTCATTTATTTCTTAACCCCCACAGTAGCTTCCACAATGTGCACTTAAAACATTTACAGTTTTCAAATGAATAGCTTTGATGAATCTTATAGAATAGCTAAAGGTCTAAATGGCATCCCAAAAGACTTCAAGCTGCTGCAAATATGGGTTATACATAACAAGAGGAAGTGAAAGTGAAGTAACTCTGATGTCCTATAAGTTGGAACAAAAACCAGAATGGAAAGATCAGTATGTTTGCTCTGATTTGAGGAAAAAGCAAGCCTCTGTTTTTTAAACAGTCACTCAGTCAATAACTAACTACTCTTTGAGGACATATAGTTCCAGTGTTAAAACAAAGGACTAAGATACAGAGGCCCTGCCTTCAATAAAGCTTATGTTCTAGAATGGATTTACAGACACACACACCCTCCAGCACCCTAACACCCAAATAAACAGATGATAAGCATTCCTTGTTACTTAAACTAATGAGGGCTGGGGACCAGAGAGGTGGCTTAGCTGTGTGAAGGCCTTTCATGTGTGAAGGCCTGAATCAGACCCCAACACCACACAGGGTGAAGCAGTATTCTAGTTGATGAAGCAGATAAAGAAGCTCTCTGGCAATGGCAATATATAAAGGTCATGTAACAAAGAGTTGAGAAACCCTTGTTGAGTTCTCCAAAGTGGCCATCAGTTGTTTAACACATCGCAGACATGACAAGACATCTACTAGCCACTTCCACTTCCCTGAGGAATAGAAAACTCCTGAACAGTCGAAAAGACCAACTGGCTATAACCTTAGCAAGGCAAACTTGACGTCATATTTCAACCAAAGCTCAAGGCACCACTAGAAATTCTCTCAATGGAGCCATGGGGTCCACACTGACAGAGAAGACTGAAAAGAGGAAAGAGAGCAAAGTTAAGTCTGGGTCAGGCCCTATGGGGTGGTGGTGGAGACAAAGAGTATAGGGAACCTTCCTGGGAAATCTCTAATTGGTACTAATATGCTTTGACATCATATCTAGTCCTGTTAAAATTAATTCATGATACTAAAATGGTAGTCCAAAGCTATGCTAAATGTTTTCTACATATGATCTCACTTAACCCTCACAAAAGATTCTATAATGTCATTGCTATTATCATTGCTGTGTTGAAGTGAGAACAGGGATCAAGAGCTTACATAATTTCTCCAGTTTCACAATGACAGCAAGTGGTGACAGTGGGATTTGAGTCCAGGTCAGTCTGGCATCATAGCTCAAACAAGCAGCAATATCTGGCAACTGTAATACAACAGCTGTTGCTTTAGTTACAGATTAAAGCTCTAAAGAAATGTTATTCTGGATACACATATTTAGTCAACAAAAACTATTTGAAGAAAGGTTAAATAAATATAAAATGTGCCTGCATTGACAGAATGCTTTCTTGTTATGCTGTGCTCTTTTTCACATGTTCTGTTTCCCAGAATTTACTTCTGTAGTATAAATAGGAGAAAAGTAAAGTATTCAGACAGAGATTATAAGCTACGCCCCTAAAGCTCTCAAGGAAGACAAAAATGGAGAAACAAGATATTCAAGAAGTTTTTTTAAAAAATTATTTATTTTCCCTTTTGTTGCCCTTGTTTTTTGTTGTTGTAGTTATTGTTGTTGTTATTGATGTCGTTGTTGTTAGATAGGAGAGAAATGGAGAAAGGAGGGGAAGACAGAGAGGGGGAGAGAAAGATAGACACTTACAGACCTGCTTCACCGCCTGTGAAGCGAATCCCCAGCAGGTGGGGAGCCAGGGGCTCGAACTGGAATCCTTATGCCTGTCCTTATGCTTCGCGCCATGCGCGTTTAACCCGCTGCGCTACTGCCCGACTCCCAATATTCAAGAAGTTTTACATCACTTAGGAGTTTGTACTCCAGACTGCAATAAAGATATGGATTCCTTTTTGCTTATCTGTGAGCATGGGTTGATGTTTCTTGGTAATGACACTACCTCAAAATGTGGCAAGACAGTCAGGCTGTGTATGGGATCCAGTGATGACTTTTCAGTTTTTCAAAATAAATGCCACTTGCTTATTCAGAAAGGAATACATTTAGGAGTAGCAATTTAAGTCATCCTTTGAATGCTAGGGTTGCATGTCAGTCTTTACTTCAAGGGCTTACTGTACTTGGTAGCACTCTAAGCACTGGAGACAGACACACATGAATTTCTTTAAAAGTCCCTACCCTTGTGGCATTTAGATTTTTGGGGGTGTAGGGGTGGGGTAGGGATAGTCTAGCAGGACAAAAAAGACAAAAATCCTTATGAATCAAACCCAACTGTGACTAAACAGACACCCATGCACATACACACAGTAATGAATTATGTGAAGCAGAGAAATGATAAGTTATACTGGGCTCCCTCAAAGTGGGTAGTCAGGGAGAGCCTCCCTGGAGAGGTGTCAGTGGTGGGGAGGTTTAAGGTTTGGGAAGATATGGGCAAGAGATTCTATGCCAAGGAACCATCCATTGCAAGAATTCTGGGGAGAAAGTCGCTGTTGCTGGAAGAATCACACAAGGTAGGATTAGTAAGGAGACAGAAGTTAGATCAAGAGAGCTTTATGGTCATCATAAGAAGTTTGGGTTTTATCTTACCCTCTTTAGAGAGGAAGCTTCCTAAATGAGGGGGTGATATAAAATTAAGTTGCATGTTTAAGAGCTCACTCTGCCTATAGAGTGGAGAATGAATTGCAACGTGAGGGGGAACAAAGGCAATAGTAGAAGCAAGACACCCCACTAGGAAGTTATGATAGTCAGCTGGCAAAGTCTCTGGTCAAATATGAGAAACAGTACAGATACTGAGAAAGTGGTGAATTTGGAAGCCATCCCTACTAGGATAGGAAGAACATGTCTGGAAGAATTCAAAAGCTATGCTCGGGGCATGTTAAGCTAAGGATAATGCATTAGAGTGGAAAATGATGCAGCCATTGCACTAATAGCTGGTACTTATTCCATTACGGTGCTGACCAAATCAGAGATGATATGTAAGTAGCCCTTACCTACTTCACAGACGTTACACGGGAGTCCAACAACTCCAAGGCTTGTTTGTAGGTGAAAGGAGACGAGATAATTGCAAGGTAACATATTGCACTCTAACTTTTGGTCTCTGAAAGATGGCTAAGAAAGCCACTAATAGGGGGTCGGGCGGTGGCCCAGTGGGTAAAGCGCATGTGGCGCAAAGCGCAAGGACCTGCGTAAGGATACCGGTTCAAGACCCCGGCTCCCCACCTGCAGGGGAGTCGCTTCACAGGCAGTGAAGCAGGTCTGCAGGTGTCTATCTTTCAACCCCCTCTGTCTTCCCCTCCTCTCTCCATTTCTCTCTGTCCTATCCAACAACGAACAACATCAACAATGGCAATAATAAGAACCACAACGAGGCTACAACAAAAGGGGGAAAAATGGCCTCCAGGAGTGGTGGATTCATGGTGTAGGCACTGAGCCCAGCAATAACCCTGGAGGAAAAAAAAAAAAAAGAAAGAAAGCTGCTAATGCACCTGACAATAATTCCCATTTACTAGACATGTACAAGTTTTTAAAAAATTTTTTTAAATAAGAAAGTATGGTTCTCTTGCTTTGTACTTAATGTGTTTACTTTCTCTCAAGATCAATCTACTTCAATCATCTGACTATGATTAAAAGAGATATAACTGGGAGTTGGGTGGTAGCACAGAGGGTTAAGCGCAGGTGGTGCAAAGTGCAAGGACCGGCATAAGGATCCCA
This sequence comes from Erinaceus europaeus, assembly GCF_950295315.1. Taxonomy (NCBI): domain Eukaryota; kingdom Metazoa; phylum Chordata; class Mammalia; order Eulipotyphla; family Erinaceidae; genus Erinaceus; species Erinaceus europaeus. Next base: position 28,410,078 of record NC_080178.1, read on the forward strand.
GTTTGAGGTTCTCCACCTGCAGGGGAGTTGCTTCACAGGCAGTGAAGCAAGTCTGCAGGTGTCTATCTTTCTCTCCCCCTCTCTGTCTTCCCCTCCTCTCTCCATTTCTCTCTGTCCTATCCAACAATGACGACATCAATAGCTACAACAATAAAACAACAAGGTCAACAAAAGGAAATAAGTAAATAAATAAAATGTTTAAAAAAAGAGATATGACTATAAATGCAGATAAGTTATTCACAGCATGATCCGCCACAGTACACATTCTTTTTTTCTCACAGGAAAACTGCATGAGATGCCTCTGCACCTTTGTTCAGAGCTTGAAACCTAGCCCTGCACCCAGGGTAGAAGCCTTAAGTCAAAGAGATTTTCCCCCCCTGGATTTGCAACACAAAAAATGAAACCTGACTTTTGGGAAAATTTTCATTTTCACTGACCACTTTATCCTCACCCTTTAAAACACAATTTTCTCTTCTGTGATATCAAGTAGAAAATAGATTTATTTATATGTTGACATATTGATTTACTTATTTATGACTTAATCATGGTTTACAAGATTATAGGATTGCAGGGTAAACTGCCACATTGCATCTGACACCCAAGTTCTGTGCCCGCACCCTCCCAATGATAACCACCACCGTTCTCTCAAAATCTTAGAGACAATTTGTTCACTTCTTCTGTGTTGTTTATTTATTTACTTTCTTTCTTTCTTTCCTTCCTTCCTTTTCTCCTCCTCCTCCTCCTCCTTCTTCTTTTTTGGATAGGACAGAGAGAAATCGAGACGGGAGAGGAAGACAGAGAGGGGGAGTGAAAGACACCTGCAGACCTGCTTCACCACTCGTGAATTGACCCCCCCACACACAGATAGGGAGCTTGGGGCTCGAACTACCAGTCCTTGTGCTTGGCGCCATGTGCTCTTAACCTGCTGCACTGCTGCCTGGACCCCTATTTATTCACTTTCCAAGTTCATGTATTCCAGTTCTCCAGATTTTACATGTGAGTGAAACCATTCTGTGCCTACTGAACATCTAAAGTGCCCAGAAACTCCCTGTAGGTTAAGAAAGCCCTCCTGCTGCCAACTATCTTTGAAAACAGTTTGAAAAGATCCCCGATTTACACATTTGCTGCCACTCAGCAGCTATTTGGCTACGTGCTAATTTCTCTCTAGCAAGGTTAGAGATGGAAAGGAAAGCATGTACGTACTGTTGCTTAAGCCTTCCATGAATTCTTTTTACAGAATTCCTAATGCCTTGCAAATCCCCAGTCACTGTGCTGGTAGAATAATTGATTTATCTTCCATGAGTGGATTTGGATTTTCTATCAGAAAAAGAAGATTTGTTGGCTTTAATCTGGCAAATCCATTAGTTTTGGCTTTCTTGGCAAGGTGGCTTATGTACATTGGGTTCATACCAACACATAGCTATACAATTGTTTGTTAATTTAATATTAGGGATAATATGCTGAAAAGAAAAAAAAGCCCAAGAAACACTCTTATTAATTTTAACCTGAAGATTTAAAGGAAGGCTTTTGAGTTCACAGAGTCCATAAGAAGGATGGCAAACTAGGTGTGGAAATCATGGAGTATAGTGACTGCAGAAGTAGTTCCTTTCTTTCTTCCTTTCTTTCTTTCTTTCTTCTTTCTTTCTTTCTTTTTAATATTTATTTTCCCTTTTGTTGCCCTTGTTGTTTTTTCATAGTTGTTGTAGTTATTAATGTTGTTGTTATTGATGTCATTGTTGTTAGATAGGACAGAGAGAAATGGAGAGAGGAGGGGAAGACAGAGAGGGGGAAAATATATAGACACCTGCAGACCTGCTTCACCACCTGCAGGTGGGGAGCTGGGGGCTCGAACCGGGATCCTTATGCTGGCCCTGGCGTTTTGCACCACATGCGCTTAACCTGCTGCGCTACTGTCCAACTCCTGCAGAAGTAGTTTCTTTAGCAATGGTTCTCACCACGTCACCATGGTTGCACTGCTTTTAGCAGGAGAGATTTTAAAGCTTTTTTTTTTTAAGTTTTTTTTTTGCATTACTTATTTATTGAACAGAGACAGCCAGGAATTGAGAGGGAAGGGAGTGATAGGGAGAGAGACAGAGAGACACCTGCAGAACTGCTTCACCACTTGCAAAGCTTTCCCCCTACAGGTGGGGACCAGGGGCTCAAACCTGGGTTCTTGAGCACTGTAACATGTGCATTCAACCAGGTGTGCCACCACCCAGCCCCAAGATTTTAAAGCTTTTGAAAAATATTGTCTTGTCCCTATCCCATGAGATTCTGGCTTAACTGATCTGGGCTGGGATTGTTCTTATGGAGATGTACCATTAAAAATGGCTGTCCTACGAGCAGGGCAGTAGTGCAGCGGGTTAAGTGTACATGGTGCAAAGCCCAAGGACTGGGGTAAGGATCCTGGTTTGAGTCCCCGGCTCCCCACCTGCAGGGGTGGGGATGGTCACTTCTCAGAAAGAAAGAAAGAAAGAAAGAAAGAAAGAAAGAAAGAAAGAAAGAAAGAAAGAAAGAAAGAAAGAAAGAAAGAAAGAAAGAAAGAAAGAAATGGCCATCCTCCAGAACTTCTGTACCTCCCAATTATGATTCATTGGAAGGGATATTTTATTTCTGTAGTAAACATCACCTCAGTCTAAGTGTGAGAAATTCAGGCAAAGCCAAATTGAGAAGCATTCTATAAAATACTTGACCTACCCATTATGAAAGGCAAGGAAATACTGAGGACAAGTCACTAACTGGGGGAAGTGAGGAAAATAGCCACTAAGTTAAATGAGATGATGATGAATAGAGTCCCAGAGCAGAAAATGAATATTAGTGAAAAGACAGGTGAAAAACAATAAAGTCCATAATTCTGCAAATAGAATTCTACTGGGGGGGTTGTGATAAAGGGAAATCACTGCTCTCTAATCATCATCAAGCCTTTAGCCACATTGTTCAAGATGAAATTCCAGGGGAGGGATGGCAATATTGGTTTAACTTGATTAATAAGTCTGCCCCTTGACTAGAGAAAGAAAGAGCACCCGGTCGCTAACCTGCCAGATCACAGCAAGGTAGAAGAGGCATTTCCCAAAAAAGAAACAAGTACTATTAGGAAAGCAAAATGAATGTTAGACAAAATTCTCCATCGTTATTTTTTCCTACATACAAAGGAATAATTTATTTTTAAAAGTCCAAGAGCAATAGACTCCACAGATTCTGGAAATCTTTGTTTTACTAGGACCATTTTATCAACATAACAAGAATGTAAGATACCTACCTAATATCATGGTGGTATGCACATTCAAGTTCACCATCCCAACTATAATTCAAATGAAATAGTTACCATTGCTGTAATGAACTAACCCCCAAGAGAAGGACCAGAACCTTCTGACATCTCTTTCATAGACTGGAGGTAGAAGTCAGATGATGGGGCAGGGAAGATAGCAAATGGTTATGCAAACAGTTTCTTATGCCTGAAGTTCTGAGGTCCCACGTTCCACCTCCCACACTACCATAAACCAAAGCTGAGCAGTGCTTTGGAGAAAAAAAAAGTCAGACAATGAAGAATAACGTTCTCTGTCTCTCAGAAATCACAAGTATATAGACTGCCATTAAAATAAAACATTGTTTTCTGGAAGATGAACTTATGCTGGATCACCCCCTGCTCCCTCTCTGCATTAGTACTCCAAATACTAATGTTAACTGTGCTGAAAGAGAGTTACAACAAACAGCACTGAGACCCATCTACCAGAGTGACTTGTATTCATCTGATGACAGTACTGCAGGCAGAAAGAATAATGAATAGAGTATGTGGGATAGTTTTCAATAGGAAACATTTTACCCATACCTCGGATAATAAAATCTAATCTCACTAAAGGAGCAGAACTAGCGAAGTACTCTATGCAGCACAATTACCATGGCTGTTGACGGCCCTGATCATCTCTGACATTGTTTCGGTGTTTGAAAAGGCACAAAGTGTTCTCCAAGTAGCCTAGATAGCAAGAGGTAGAACCATGTCCACATGTATGGACATGTATGGGCAATTTCATTTGGGCCTGGGTTGAGGGGGAAATTTCAATATCCTGTCCTGTATTACTTATACCCTAATCTTCATGCTTCTTCACTTCAGGTGTTATTAAGTCCAGGGTCCTCTAGTGGAGGAACAGGCACACTATTGTTACGTCATAATGTAGAGTTTCTCTGATATACCAAAGCAGAATGCTTCTACTTAGGATGACTGGAGGAAGGTGCTCGGAAGGCTATTATCATTAATTTGTTGGGAAAAACTCAAGCATTCCTAGAACTAAAATGATATCTTACCAAATCATAGCAAATAGGAGTGCTCTACTTTCAAATAGCAGGGGACACCTACATGCAAAATGACAGATAGGCATAAAGCGTTAAAATAAACTGAAGAGGCAGCAGGCAGTGCTGGAGCTGGGTGATGGCACACCTGATAAAGTGTACATATTACATTACACAAGGAACTGGGTTCAAGCCCCTAGTCCCCACTACAAGTGAGGAAACTTCATGAACAGTGAAATAGTGTCACAGCTGTCTTGTTCTATCTTCCCCTTCCCTCTCAATTTCTCTGTCTATATCCAAAGTAAATTAAGAAAAGGAGGAGGAGGAGGAGGAGGAGGAGGAGGAGGAGGAGGAGGAGGACCAGTGGCACATTCCTGCTATTCAAAGTATGGTACATAGACCAGCACAGCATCACCTGGGGTTTGTTAAAAATGCAGAATCTTAGCCTCTACACCAAACCTGCTACAGTGGGATCTGCATTTTAATACAACCCCAGGTGATTTCTGGACACAGAGGGTTTGGAAAACACTGTTTGAAATGTCACTCCAAAGGCAGGCATCTGTGTTCCTGTTAACACACTGAAGCTGCAGCTACAACAAGAATGTGCCAAGAACAGTCGGAGAAAAGCATTATACATTGGTTTTAATGCATATGGATGCAGAGTATGGAGGGAAAGTTGACTAATTAGCAGTAAAATTAAGTAGTTCTATCAACTTTTTTCCTTTTTTAAAATTTCTATACTGGGGCATTAATGTTTTACATTTGACAGTAAATACAATGATGTTGGGTAGTATGCCAGCTGGATATTGGGGGGCGTACTTTTCCCCTTTTTCTTTATTTAATTGAGCCTTAAGAGTCTGATGGGCCCTCTCGACAGTGCCTTGTCCCTGTGGATTATATGGAATGCCTGTAGTATGAGTAATGTTCCAGAGGGAACAAAAATCTTTAAATTGTTTGCTGGTAAAAGCATCTCCATTGTCAGTTTTAAGTTGAAGAGGTACGCCCATTACAGCAAAACAGGAGAGCATATGGATTATAAGCTTTTTTGAGTTTTCTCCCGTCTGAGCTGTAGCCCACATAAACTTAGAGAAGGTATCAACTGAGACGAACACATATTTTTGTTTGCCAAAGTTGGATATGTGGGTAACATCAATTTGCCAAAGAGCGTTGGCTTTTAAACCTTGGGGGTTAACCCCAAGAGTTTGAATAGCAGGTGTTTTGATTAGACCTGCACAAGAGGAGCACGTAGCAAGAATGCGTTTCAACTGTGCCAGAGGAATATCAGGAAATCGAGCTTGAAGGACTTTAAGATTAACATGGGTTAGGGAATGAAAGTCAGCAGGATTAGAGACAGAGGCTAGGAGAATTCCCATGGAGGCGAGGAGGTTGGCTGCAGCATTCCCTTTGGACAGGGGACCAGGAAGAGGGCTGTGGGAACGTAGGTGCTGAACATACAGTGGTTGGATTCGAGAACAGAGCATAGAGGCAATTTGAATTAAAAGAGGAGAAAGTGGGTTGTCATCAATTCTCACATAAGATTGAGCAAGCCATGGAAGTAAGTCAACAGTATACACACTGTCAGAAAAAAGGTAGAAGGCTTCTGGTGCAGCTTTTAATGCAAGGAAAACAGCATAAAGTTCTTTGTACTGAGGGGAATTATCAGGAAGCTCAGTAAAGAGAGGTTTGGGGTATTGCTGGTCTGGATAATATATAAGGGCAGCAGCTCCCTTTTTTCCACCATCAGTGAACACTGTAGGAGCAGAGGGGATGGGATCTCGAGAGAAAAGTTTAGGTACTAGAAGAGGTGAAAGAGGTAAAGAAGCTATCAAATTATTAGAGGGAAAATGATTATCTAATTGTCCTGGAAAACCCATCAAACTTATGGCAAAACGAGAATGGTGGCGTAAGAGCCATTCTGTATCTGTGAGAGAAAAGGGAAAAATGATTGAATCCGGTTCCCTTCCTAAGACCTGAACCGATCTGTTTCTTCCTTGGCGAACCATAAATGCTAAGGCATCAATCTCCGTAAGAAGTCTTGTCCCTGTTCGTGCCAAATGTCGGGATAGCCTGAAGGTGCTTCTTTCTGAGCAAGTGCTCTCTGGGTTGGAGAGAACTCAATTGGAGCCAATCTAGGCTGCTGTGTGGGAGAGGGATCAGGAACTTGTGCTGAGCTAACGTCGCAGGAGATACACTCTGGAACTCTCAGAGCCGGAAAGCAATTCCAAGTGTTCTTACTCAGAAAAGCAGCTTGTATATACACTAGCCAAGTAGGGTGTAAACAGGGTGTGACGTAGAGAGGGTGGAGCGATGAAGAGATTGATGAAAATCAGGGTGTGACAAGGAGAGGGAGCAGAGCAAAAAGACATCATGAACCAGCGGGGATTAAACCAATGCCGTGGAGGGAGGGTGTTGCTTAGTTAACAGTGGTTTATGTAAATAGACCACAGCTTAAAGTGGGATCAAACCAATGCCCTGCAGGCATGCCAGTGCTTAGTTAAGCAGGATTAGAGACAGAAGCTCTAAGCCAGGGGAGCTGGCATACTATCCAACACAATAGTTTGGACATGCATAACATTTCTCAGTTTTCACATAACAATACAACCCTCACTAGGTCCTCTGTCATTCTTTTTGGACCTGTATTCTTCCCTCCACTCAACCCAGTCTTTTATTTTGGTGCAATACACCAACCCTAGTTCAGGTTCTACTTGTGTTTTCTCTTCAAATCTTGTTTTTCAACTTCTGCCTGAGAGTGAGATCATCCCATATTCATCCTTCTGTTTCTGACTTATTTCACTCAACATGAATTTTTCAAGGTCCATCAAAGATCAGCTGAAAATGGTGAAGTCACCATTTTTTACAGCTGAGTAGTATTCCATTGTGTATATAGACCACAACTTGCTCAGCCACTCATCTGTTGTTGGACACCTGGGTTGCTTCCAGGTTTTGGCTATTACAAATTGTGCTGCCAAGAACATATGTGTACACAGATCTTTTTGGATGGATGTGTTGGCTTCCTTAGACTATATCCCTAGGAGAGGAATTGCAGAATCATAGGGTAGGTCCATTTCTAGCCTTCTGAGAGTTCTCCAGACTGTTCTCCACAGAGGTTGGACAAATTGACATTCCCACCAACAGTGTAGGAAGGTTCCTTTGACCCCACACCCTCTCCAGCATTTGCTGCTGTTAACTTTTCTGATGTATGACATTCTCACAGGAGTGAAGTGGTATCTCATTGTTGTCTTTATTTGCATTTCTCTGACAATCAAAGACTTGGAGCTTTTTTCAAGGGTTTCTCGACCATTCATATCTCTTCTGTGGTGAATATTCTATTAATGTACTCTCCCCATTTGTGATGTGTTCATTTGTTTTCTTGTTGTTGAGTTTGGCAAGACCTTTATATATTTTGGTTATTAAACTCTTGTCTTATGTATGGCATGTAAAGATCTATTCTCCCATTCTGTGAGGGGTCTTTTGGTTTGGGTAGTAGTTTCTTTTGCTGTGCAGAAGCGTTTTGATTTGATGTAGTCCCATAGATTTATATTTGCCTTAATCTTCTTTGTAATTGGATTCGTTTCATTGAAGATGTCTTTAAGTTTATCTGGAAAAGAGTTCCTTTTTTTTATTTAAGAAAAGAGACATTAACAAAACCGTAGGACAGGAGGGGTACAACTCCATACAATTCCCATCACCTGGTCTCCATATCCCATCCCCTCCCCTGATATCTTTCCCATTCTCTATCCCTCTGGGATTATGGACCCAGGGTCGTTGTGGGTGGCAGAAGGTGGAAAGTCTGGCTTCTGTAATTGCTTCCCCAATGAACATGGGCGTTGACTGATCAAAAGAGTTCTGCCAATATTTTCCTCTAAGAATCTGACAGTTTCTCATCTGACAACCAAGTCCTTGACCCACTTGGAATTTACTTTTGTGTTTGGTGAAATATAGTGGTTCAGTTCAACACTATATGTTGAAGATACTCTGCTTTCCCCATTTAATAGTTTGGGCACCTTTGTCAAAGATTAGATGTCCATAGGTGTGAGGGCTTCCTTCTGGGCTCTCAATTCTTTTCCACTGGTCAGTGTGTCTATTCATGTTCAGTACCAAGAGGTTCTACTTACAATAGCCCTATAGTACAATTTGAGATCTGGAAGTGTAGTACCTCCAGATCTGTTCTTCCTTCTCAAGATTGTTTTGGAAATTCTAGGTCTTTTCTGGTTCCAGCTAAACATTTGTAGCATTTGTTCTATTCTAAAAAAGTGGTTAGGATCTTGATGGGGATAACATTAAATTTGTATATGGCTGTAGGTAGTATATTCATTTTAATGATGTTAATTCTTCCAAGCCATGAACATGGAATATCTTTCCACTTCTTTGTGTCTTTTTCAATTTCCTTAAGAAGTGACTCATAATTTTCAGTATACAGGTCTTTTACTTCTTTGGTTAGATTTACTCCTAGAGTTTATTGTTCATGTTGCTATAGTAAAAGGAATTGATTTCTGGATTTCAATTTCTTCTAACTTAGCATTTGCATAGAGGAATGCCACTGACTTTTGCATGTTAATTTTATTGCCTGACACCTTACTGTATTGCCTGATGATTTCCAAAAGCTTCTTGCTGGATTCCTTAGGTTTTTCTTTGTATACTATCATGTCATCTGCAAATAGGGAGAGTTTGACTTCTTCTCTTCCAATCTGTATCCCTTTAATTCTTTGCTCCTGCATGATTACTATGGCAAGAACTTCCAACACTATGTTGAATAGTAATGGTGATAGTGGGCATCCCTGTCTAGTACCTGATCTGAGGGGAAATGCTTCCAGTTTTTCACCATTGAGTATGATGTTGGCTGTAGGTGTGATATATAGAGACTCCACTATCTTCAGGAATTTTCCATCTATTCCCATTTTTTTTTTGTAGCATTTTGATCATGAAGGGATGTTGAATTTTTGTCAAAGGCTTTCTCTGCATCTATTGATATGACCATGTGGTGTGGTTTTTGGTCTTGCTTTTATTGATGTGGTGGATCATGTTGATTGATTTATATTAAGCCATCTTTGCATCCCTGGGATAAACCCCACTTGGTCATGATGAACAATCTTTTTGATATATTGCTGTATCCGGTTGGCTAGAATTTTGTTCAATATTTTCGCATCTATGTTCATCAGAGATATTGGTCTGTAGTTTTCTTTTTTGTTGTGTCCGTGTCTGCTTTTGGTATCAGAGTGATGTTGGCTTCATAGAAGCTGGCAGGGAGTATTCCAGTGTCTTCAATCTTCTGGAAGACTTTTAAAAGAAGAGGTATTAGTTCTTCTTTGAAGGTTTTGTAGAATTCATTTGTAAAACCATCTGGTCCAGGACTTTTATTTTGGGGGAGATTTTTGATAACTGTTTCAATTTCATTAGCTGTGATGTGCCTGTTCATGTTATCTACTTCCTCTTACTTAGTTTTGGAAGTGGGTAGGTATCTAGGAAATTGTCCATTTCTTCCAGGTTCTCTAGCTTGGTGGCATATAGTTGTTCATAGAAGCATCACATAATATGTTGAATATCTGTGGTGTCTGTTGTGATATCTACTCTTTCATTTAGTATCCTATTTATTTGGGTCTTCTCCCTTTTTTGTTTTGTCAGTCTGGCTAAAGGTTTGTCGATTTTGTTCACTCTGTCGAAGAACCAACATTTACTTTCGTTGATCCTTTGTATGGTTTTCTTATTTTCAATGTTATTTACTTCTGCCCCAACTTTAGTGATTTCTGTCCTTCTGGTTGCTTTAGGGTTCCTTTGTTCTTCTTCTCAGTCTTTAAAATGTGCAATCAGGCTGTTTATTTGCGATTTTTCTTGTTTCCTAATGTGTGCTTGTATGAACTTCCCTCTCAGTACTGCCTTAGCTGTGTCCCAAAAATTTTGATAGCTTGTGTCTTCATTTTCATTCAATTCTTGAAACATCTTGATTTCTTCCTTGATTTCCTCTTTGATCCTGAAGTTCTTAAGAAGTGTACTGTTGAGCTTCTACATTTTGGGACTATTACTACTCTTTTGTTGATTGTTAAGTGTTAGTTTAATTCCACTGTGGTCTGAGAAGATGCTTGGGATGATTTCCATGCTCTTGAATTTGCTGATGCCATCTTTGTGGCCTAACATCTGGTGTATCCTTGAGAATGACCCATGTGGATTTGAGTAAAATGTGTATTCCAGTTTCTTTTGATGAATGACTCTGAAAATGTCCAATAGTTCTAGTTTATCTATCTCCTCATTTAGCTTCCTCATTTCTTTATTGATTTTTTTCCTGGATAATCTGTCAAGTTGAGAGAGTGGTGTGTTGAAGTCCCCTACTTTTACTGTGTTGGTGTTAATATAATGCTGTAGATCTTTCAGTAGATGTTTGATGTATTTACATGGCTTCTCAATGGGTGCATAGATGTTAATAATTGTTAAGTCCTCTTGATTTACTGATCCTCTGAGCATTAAGTAGTGTACATTTCTATCTTTTTTAATCTTATCTATTTTACAGTTTATCATGTCAGATATGAGAATAGCTGTTCCTGCCCTTTTTTGTGGGCCATTGGCTTGTATGATAGAGTTCTGTTGTTAAAATTTCGGAAGCTCTTGCCGGGCTGGCTTGCTTCACGGCGGGTAACAGAGACGCGGAGACAACGGCTGGGCAGGGAAGCTGTATTTCTTTATTCAGGAACAACGATTCACAAACTAAGACAAACTAATCACCAAACAGAACTATGCTGTCTCTTTGCGGCGGCGCAAGCACTCTTTCCTTTTCTGTAACTCGGGAACTCTCGAACTCAGGAACTCTCTCTTACTCTGTAACCCTGAAACTCTCGAACTCAGGAACTCAGGAACTCTGTCAATCTCGGACTCAGGAACTCCCTGACTCAGGAACCTTCTCTCTTACTCTCGAACTCTGGAACTCTAGTACTGGGGAACCCTCTGAAACTCTTCCACTGTGGAACTCTCTCTTACTCTGTAACCCTGAAACTCTCGAACTCAGGAACTCAGGAACTCTCGGACTCAGGAACCCTCTCTCGGGGTTCCTTGGGGCGGGGCCAAGCAGGCCCGCGAAATTAATAGGACTGATCCAATTCTCTTGGCGGGGGGAGGGCTAGAACAAACCAATGTAAAGCATACGACAGAGTTCCATACTTTTACTTTAAGTCTGTGTTTGTCTTGTTGAGTTAGGTGGGTTTCCTGTAGACAGCATATTGTTAGGTTGTATTTTCTGATCCACCTTCCTACTCTGTGTCTTTTAATAGGTGAATTCAGGCCACTGACATTTATTGATATCAAAGATTGAAGATATTTTAACACCATTCTTGCGGAGTTTTAGAGTGTTCTGATATATGTCCTATTTATGGTGGTCTGACTGTTTATAGAAGAGCTTTCAGAACTTCTTTCAGGGCAGGCTTGGTGATAGTTGATTCCTTCAACTGTTGCTTGTCTGAGAAGGTTTTGATGTCTCCATCTAGTCTGAATGCCAGTCTAGCAGGATATAGTATTCTTGGCTGAAAGCCTTTCTCATTGAGCACTCTCATTGAGCACTCAATAGATATCTTGCCATTCACTTCTGGCCTTTAGTGTTTGTGTGGAGAAGTCTGCTGCTAATCTTATGGGTTTTCCTTTGTAGGTGACTCTGTTTTTCTCTTGTAGCCTTCAGGATCCTTTCTTTATCCATATTCCTTTCCATTATAAATATGATGTGTCTTGGTGCTTTAAGTCTGGGTTAATTCTGTTTGGGACTCTCTGGGCTTCTTGAATCTTTATGTCTTTGATGTTGTCTAGATTAGAGAAGTTTTTAGCTATTATGGCCTAAAGAATGCTTTCTTCCTCTCCTTCTCTTTCTTCCTCTGGTAAGCCAATAATGCGTATATTGTTTCTTTTGAAGTCATCCCATAGGTCTCTATTGTTGTTTTCAGCATCTCTTACTCTCTTTTTGAGATTTCTTACTTCTTCTTTTTTAGTTGTCTCTAATTCGTCCTCGATCTTGCTAATTCTGTCTTCAGTATTTTCATGCAAACCTATGTTCCTTTATTCTTGAGCATACATTTAGACTATATTTTCCAAACTTCCATTCTGTTTGGAGTGGCCAGAGAATGATATAGTCACTTTAATAAACTTGGAAATGACAGATTCCACTCCAGAGCTGGCCCATCAAAACTTTTTGTGCCATGCCAGGGAAGTGACTCAGCAGCAGAAGGCATGCCATGCATTTTGGAGGCACTGTTGGATGTCAACATGCAGTGCACCTTTGGATTCATGGAGTGAAGATGGCAGCGCCTCTATCAGCCTGTGTCCTTGAATGAGTATTAACTGCCTCTGCATTTGACTGGGCTATATGTGAATGAGAAATAACCTCCAGAGGACAGGTGGTAGTACACCTGGTTAAGTGTACATGTTACCATGCACAAGAACCCAGGCTCAAGCCCTCAGTCTCCACTTGTAGGGGAAAAGCATCTCGAGAGATGAAGCAGAGTTGCAAGTGTCTTTCTTTCTCCTTCTCTCTATCTCCCAACCCTCTCAATTTCTCTCTGATTCGATCAAATAAAATAAAGCTTAAAAAAACTCCTGCTGTGTGAAGTCAACAGCTTCAGGATATATCTGTTACAAATGGCTGGTATCACCTGAATACAAATGGCAGGTACAACATCAGAAAAGGTAGCAGCGAAGATGACTTCCAGAGGCGGAGCTACGAGCAGCAGATCGCTTTCTCTCCTCTCCTCTCCTCTCCCGGATCAACTAGGAATACCAAAGGAGACCACCCGGACCGAAACAAGACAGGACTAGAATGACGACAGGAACCCAGTAAATCACCCGTGAGTACAAACACACGTGGCTGGTGACAGAGAGGAGAGAGGGGCCTAAGGAGAGATTAAGTGACTGCTAACATTCAGCAGTTTATCAGTGGAGACACCCCCTCCAATCTGCTCCACAACAAGGGGACAGCTGAAGGGAGGAAAGGACTCCCCAGAGACTCACCAAGTGCAACTCTGAGTCTCCATTGCTACTACCCTCAGAATCTGGAGCAGCAACAGGGAGGGACACCAGGGGACAGAGATCTAACCGGGAAACTCAGGAGAAGACCTATACCTTGGTGGCATAGCTGAGGGGCTGTGAAAGTCTCTTTGCATAACCACTGGATTATCTCTGCCACACCCTGCTTTATCTCTTGGTCAGGAGTCAGTGATTAAGCTAAGAAGCCTATTGATAGTTTAAAAGCCCTCAGGCACCCATAGCCTACAGGGAAGAAAAAAAAGAGGCTATTAAACCACTGAGCTCCAACTCAGGGATTGAAAAAAAAACTGTTAACTTCCACCACGGTAAACCCTTTAATTAAATTACTTAGAAAAGTCAATCCAGGCAATAGTGATCAATAATTTGAAAAGTACTGATAAAGGGAACTCATAACATAATATATAAAATGGTTAAAACAACAAGAAAAAATATTGGAGACTTGAACCAGGACAAGAGTCCAGCTAAAAGTCCTCCAGAGGGTGAAGCACAAAACAATGAGTTCAACATCCAAACATTAGCTAAGGAAATAATAACAGGAGTGAGTAAAGAATTTGAAAAAATTGTAATCAGAAATGCAGGAACAACAAATGAGAATATGGAAGAAAATTCTAATAATATTATGGTTATTAGAGAGCTGAAAGCTGAAATCTCTGAGCTAAGAAGGCAACTAGCTGAACAAGCTAAAACAGTATCAGAGCAGGGCAACAAAATAGATGAACTCCAGAAAGCAGTAGAGGGCAGAGAGAATAGAATATATGAGGCTGAAGACAGAATTAGCAAGATTGAGGATGAATTAGAGACAACTAAAAAAGAAGTAAGAGATCTTAAAAAGAGATTAAGAGATGCTGAAAACAACAACAGAGTCCTATGGGATGACTTCAAAAGAAACAATATACGCATTATTGGCTTACCAGAGGAAGAAAGAGAAGGAGAGGAAGGAAGCATTCTCCAGGCCATAATAGCTGAAAATTTCTCTAGTCTAGACAACACCAAAGACATAAAGATTCAAGAAGCCCAGAGGGTCCCAAACAGAATTAACCCAGACCTAAAGACACCAAGACATGTCATACTTAGAATGGAAAGGAATAAGGATAAAGAAAGGATCCTCAAGGCTGCAAGAGAAAAACAAAGAGTCACCTACAAAGGAAAACCCATAAGATTAGCAGCAGACTTCTCCATACAAACACTACAGGCCAGAAGAGAATGGCAAGATATCTATCGAGTGCTCAATGAGAAAGGCTTTCAGCCAAGAATACTATATCCTGCTAGATTGTCATTCAGACTAGATGGAAGCATCAAAACCTTCTCAGACAAGCAACAGTTGAAGGAAGCAACCATCACCAAGCCTGCCCTGAAAGAAGTTCTGAAAGGTCTCCTATAAACAACCAGACCACCACAAATAGGACATATATCAAAACACTCTAAAACTCTACAAGAATGGCATTGAAATATCTTCAATCTTTGATATCAATAAATGTCAATGGCCTGAATTAACCTATTAAAAGACACAGAGTAGGAAGATGGATCAGAAAACACAACCCAACTATATGTTGTCTACAGGAAACTCATCTAACGCAACAAGACAAACACAGACTTAAAGTGAAAGGATGGAAAACTATCATTCAAGTCAATGGCCCACAAAAAAGGGCAGGAACAGCTATTCTCATATCTGACATGATAGACTTTAAAATAGATAAGATTAAAAAAGATAGGAATGGACACTACTTAATGCTCAGAGGATTAGTCAATCAAGAGGACTTAACAATTATTAATATCTATGCGCCCAATGAGAAGCCATCTAAATACATCAAACTTCTACTGAAAGAGCTACAGCAATATATTAACAGTAACACTGTCATAGTAGGGGACTTCAACACCCCACTATCTCAACTTGACAGATCATCCAGGAAGAAAATCAGCAAAGACATAAGGGAGCTAAATGAAGAGATAGATAAACTAGAACTATTGGACATTTTCAGAGTCATTCATCCCAAGAAACTGGAATACACATTTTACTCAAATCCACATGGATCATTCTCAAGGATAGACCATATGTTAGGCCACAAAGACAGCATCAGCCTATTCAAGAGCACTGAAATCATCCCAAGCATCTTCTCAGACCACAGTGGAATTAAACTAACACTTAACAATCAACAAAAGATTAGTAACAGTCCCAAAATGTGGAAGCTCAACAGTACACTTCTTAACAACTTTTGGGTCAAAGAGGAAATCAAGGAAGAAATCAAAATGTTTCGAGAGTTCAATGAAAATGAAGATACAAGCTATCAAAATATTTGAGACACAGCTAAAGCAGTCCTAAGAGGGAAGTTCATAGCTATACAAGCACACATTAGGAAACAAGAAAAGGCACAAATAAACAGCCTGATTGCACATCTCAAAGACCTAAAAGAAGAACAACAAAGGAATCCTAAAGCAACCAGAAGTACAGAAATTACTAAAGTTAGGGCAGAAATAAATAACATTGAGAATAGGAAAACCATACAAAAGATCAATGAAAGTAAATGTTGGTTCTTCGAAAGAGTAAACAAAATCGACAAACCTTTAGCCAGACTGACAAAACAAAAAAGGGAGAAGACCCAAATAAATCGGATAGTAAATGAAAGAGGAGAAATCACAACAGACCCTGCAGAAATTCAACATATCATGCGAGGCTTCTATGAACAACTATATGCCACCAAGCTAGAGAACCTGGAAGAAATGAATGATTTCCTAGATACCTACCAACTTCCAAAACTAAGTAAAGAGGAAGTGGATAACATGAACAGGCCCATCACAGCTAATGAAATTGAAACAGTTATCAAAAATCTTCCCAAAAATAAAAGTCCTGGACCAGATGGTTTTACAAATGAATTCTACAAAACCTTCAAAGAAGAACTAATACCTCTTCTTTTAAAAGTCTTCCAGAAGATTGAAGACACTGGAATACTCCCTGCCAGCTTCTATGAAGCCAACATCACCCTGATACCAAAAGCAGACAGGGACACAACCAAAAAAGAAAACTACAGACCAATATCTCTGATGAACATAGATGCGAAAATATTGAACAAGATTCTAGCCAACCGGATACAGCAATATATCAAAAAGATTGTTCATCATGACCAAGTGGGGTTTATCCCAGGCCTGCAAGGTTGGTTTAATATACGTAAATCAATCAATGTGATCCACCACATCAACAAAAGCAAGACCAAAAACCACATGGTCATATCAATAGATGCAGAGAAAGCCTTTGACAAAATACAACATCCCTTTATGATCAAAACACTACAAAAAATGGGAATAGATGGGAAATTCCTGAAGATAGTGGAGTCTATATATAGCAAACCTACAGCCAACATCATACTCAATGGTGAAAAACTGGAAGCATTTCCCCTCAGATCAGGTACTAGACAGGGCTGCCCACTATCACCATTACTATTCAACATAGTGTTGGAAGTTCTTGCCATAGCAATCAGGCAGGATCAAGGAATTAATGGCATACAGATTGGAAGAGAAGAAGTCAAACTCTCCTTATTTGCAGATGACATGATAGTATACATGGAAAAACCTAAGGAATCCAGCAAGAAGCTTTTGGAAATCATCAGGCAATACAGTAATGTGTCAGGCTATAAAATTAACATTCAAAAGTCAGTGGCATTCCTCTATGCAAACACTAAGTTAGAAGAAACTGAAATCCAGAAATCAATTCCTTTTTCTATAGCAACAAAGACAATAAAATATCTAGGAGTAAACCTAACCAAAGAAGTGAAAGACTTGTATACTGAAAATTATGAGTCACTACTCAAAGAAATTGAAAAAGACACAAAGAAGTGGAAAGATATTCCATGTTCATGGGTTGGAAGAATTAACATCATCAAAATGAATATATTACCCAGAGCCATCTACAAATTTAATGCTATCCCCATCAAGATCCCAAGCACATTTTTTAGGAGAACAGAAAAAATGCTACAAATGTTTATCTGGAACCAGAAAAGACCTAGAATTGCCAAAACAATCTTGAGAAAAAAGAACAGAACCGGAGGCATCACACTCCCAGATCTCAAACTGTATTATAGAGCCATTGTCATCAAAACTGCTTGGTACTGGAACATGAACAGACACACTGACCAGTGGAATAGAATTGAGAGCACAGAAATGAGGCCCCACACCTATGGACATCTAATCTTTGACAAAGGGGCCCAGACTATTATATGGGGAAAGCAGAGTCTCTTCAACAAAAGGTGTTGGAAACAATGGGTTGAAACATGCAGAAGAATGAAACTGAACCACTGTATTTCACCAAATACAAAAGTAAATTCCAAGTGGATCAAGGACTTGGATGTTAGACCAGAAACTATCAGATACTTAGAGGAGGAAGAACTTTTTTCCGCATAAATTTTAAAGATATTTTCAATGAAACGAATCCAATTACAAGGAAGACTAAGGCAAGTATAAACCTATGGGACTACATCAAATTAAAAAGCTTCTTCACAGCAAAAAAAACCACTACCCAAATCAAGAGACCCCTCACAGATTGGGAGAAGATCTTTACATGCCATACATCAGATAAGAGTTTAATAACCAACATATATAAAGAGCCTGCCAGACTCAACAACAAGACAACAAATAACCCCATCCAAAAATGGGGGGAGGACTTGGAAAGAATATTCACCAGAGAAGAGATCCAAAAGGCCGAGAAACACATGAAAAAATGCTCCAAGTCTCTGATTGTCAGAGAAATGCAAATCAAGACAACAATGAGATATCACTTCACTCCTGTGAGAATGTCACACATCAGAAAAGGTAACAGCAGCAAATGCTGGAGAGGTTGTGGGGTCAAAGGAACCCTCCTGCACTGTTGGTGGGAATGTCAATTGGTCCAACCTCTGTGGAGAACAGTCTGGAGAACTCTCAGAAGGCTAGAAATGGACCTACCCTATGACCCTGCAATTCCTCTCCTGGGGATATATCCTAAGGAACCCAACATCCATCCAAAAAGATCTGTGTACACATATGTTCTTGGCAGCACAATTTGTAATAGCCAAAACCTGGAAGCAACCCAGGTGTCCAACAACAGATGAGTGGCTGAGCAAGTTGTGGTATATATACACAATGGAATACTACTCAGCTGTAAAAAATGGTGACTTCACCGTTTTCAGCCGATCTTGGATGGACCTTGAAAAAATCATGTTGAGTGAAATAAGTCAGAAACTGAAGGATGAATATGGGATGATCTCACTCTCAGGCCGAAGTTGAAAAACAAGATTAGAAAAGAAAACACAAGTCGAACCTGAAATGGAATTGGAGTATTACACCAAAGTAAAAGACTCTGAGGTGGGTGGGTGGGTGGGGAGAATACAGGTCCATGAAAAATGATGAATGAAATAGTGGGGGTTGTATTGTTAAATGGGAATCTGGGGAATGTTATGCATGTTAAAAAAAAGAAGTAGAAACGCAAAGCAGAAACTGACTGAGTTTGGAGTATGGCACCAAAGTAAGAAAGCAGAAGTACACTAGAGTTTGCAGTGAGTACCTCCCTAATACTTCCTCTCCACTTTTCCAAGCTTTGGGTCCATGATTGCTCAACAATTTGTTTGGCTTTGTATGTTAACTCTCTTTTCAGTCACCAGGTTCCAGGTGTCATCAGGATGCCAGCCAGACTTCCCTGGATTGAAGACCCCACCAATGTGTCCTGGAGCTCAGCTTCCCCAGAGACCCACCCTACTAGGGAAAAAGAGAGGCAGACTGGGAGTATGGACCGACCAGTCAACGCCCATGTTCAGCGGGGAAGCAATTACAGAAGCCAGACCTTCTACCTTCTGCAACCCACAATGACCCTGGGTCCATGCTCCCAGAGGGACAGAGAGTGGGAAAGCTATCGGGGGAGGGGGTGGGATATGGAGATTGGGTGGTGTGAATTGTGTGGAGTTGTACCCCTCCTACCCTATGGTTTTGTTAATTAATCCTTTCTTAAATAAAAAATAATAAAAAAAAAAAAAAAAGAAAGCAGAAGTACACTAGAGTTTGCAGTGAGTACCCTCCCTAACACTTCCTCTCCACTATTCCAAGCTTTGGGTCCATGATTGCTCAACAATTTGTTTGGCTTCGTATGTTAACTCTCTTTTCAGTCACCAGGTTCCAGATGTCATCAGGATGCCGGCCAGGCTTCCCTGGATTGAAGACCCCACCAATGTGTCCTGGAGCTCAGCTTCCCCAGAGACCCACCCTACTAGGGAAAGAGAGAGACAGGCTGGGAGCATGGACCGACCAGTCAATGCCCATGTTCAGCCGGGAAGGAATTACAGAAGCCAGACCTTCTACCTTCTGCAACCCTCAATGACCCTGGGTACATGCTCCCAGAGGGATAGAGAATGGGAAAGCTACTGGGGAGGGGGTGGGATATGGAGATTGGGCGGTGGGAATTGTGTGGAGTTGTACCCCTCCTACCCTATGGTTTTGTTAATTGATAAAAAAAAAAAAAAAGAAAAGGTAGCAGCAACAAATGTTGGAGAGGTTGTGAGGTCAAAGTACCCTCCTGCACTGCTGCTGCTGCAAATGTCTATTGGTTCAACCTTTGTGAAGAACAGTCTGGAGAACTCTCAGAAGGCTAGAAATAGACCTACCCTATGATCCTGCAATTCCTCTCCTGGGGATATAGCCTAAGGAACATAACACACCCATCCAAAAAGATTTGTGTACACATATGTTCTTAACAGTCAAAACTTGGAAGCAACCCAGGTGTCCAACAACAGATGAGTGGCTGAGCAAGTTGTGGTATATATACACAGTGAAATACTACTACTCAACTATTAAAAATGGTGACTTCACCGTTTTCGGCCCATCTGGGATGAAGATTGAAGAAATCATGTTAAGTGAAATAAGTCAGAAACAGAAGGATGAATATTGGATGATCTTCACTCTCAGGCAGAAGTTGAAAAACAAGATTTGAAGAGAAAACATAAGCAGAACCTGAACTGGAATTGGTGTATTTCACCAAAGTAAAAGACTCTGGGGTGGGTGTGAGGGAGAGTACAGGTCCAAAAAGTATGACAGAGGACCTAGTGGGAGTTGTGTTGCTATGTGGAAAACTGAGAAATGTTATGCATGTACAAACTATTGTATTTACTGTCAAATGTAAAACATTAATTCCACAATAAAGAAATTTTAAAAAGGAAAAAACAAAGCACAAAGCTAAAAAAAAAAAAGGCAGGTACAGTATTTAAAATTTTCACAGTTTACCTCACAAGGTTGTTGTGATGACTTCACAACCTAGCAAATATGGAAATCCATTATGAAATGTTAAGTGTTGCACAAATGTTTAGAGATAATGTTTAAAAACTCACCAGTATTATAGTCAGGACCAAATTCAAATCCAAGGTCTAGTGTACAAACTGAGTGATGTTGACTAAGTTATTCATACTATCTCCACAATGTAGTCAAGAATAACATCTCAGAAGGGCCGGGTGATGGCACACCTGGTTGAGTACACATGTTACAATGTGCAAGGACCTGGGTTCGAGCCTCCAGTCCCCACCTGCAGGGTGAAAGCTTCACAAGTGGTGAAGCAGGGCTGCAGGTGTCTCTCTGTCTCTCTCCCTCTCTTATCTCCTCCCCTTCCCCTCTCGATTTCTGACTGTCTCTATTCAATAAATAAAGATATTTTTTTAAAAAAAGAATAACACCTCATGGGGCTCTTAGGCAGTTAATATGGGTTTTTTCACATGAATGCATCGGAGAGTAAAAGCTGTTATTCTAGAGGTATATGGCCTAGTGGTTGGAATCAGACTTCCTGAATTTAAATGTCTGATTTGCTATTTTCTGGTTAGTAACATTGAACAAGTTAGTTATTATTTATGTTCCTCATTTTTTTCTTTATTGGGAGGATTAATGGTTTATAGTCAACAGTAAAATACAGTAGTTTGTACATATGTAACATTTCTCAGTTTTCCACATAACAATTCAACTCCCTCTAGGTCCTTTTCTGCCATCATGTTCCAGGACATGGACCCACCCCCACCCCAGAGTTTTTTACTTTGGTGCAATACACCAAACCCAGTCCAAGTTCTGCTTTGTATTTTTTCATCTTTTTATAAAAAAAAATTTAGTGATTCAATATTGATTGACAAGACTGTGGGGTAAGAGGGTACAATTCATCAATTCCTACCACCAGAGTTCAATATCCCCTCCCCTTCATATGGAAGAAGGGCAAACGCTAGAAGAAGAAGAAGGAGAACTACTGCAGTTTCTATGGAGGGGATGGGGACACAGAACTCTGGTGGTGGGAACATTATGGAAAGTTATACCCCTATTATCTTATAATTTTGTAAATCACTAATAAAAAAGTAAAAAAAAAATCAAATATTGAAATGTAAAAAAGAATAAAACAGGGGCCAGGTGGTGGCACACCTTGTTAAGCACACATATTAGTGTGCAAGGACCTAGGTTAAAGCCCCTGGTCCCCACCTGCAGAGGGAAAGCTTCACGAGTGTTTAAACATGGCTGCAGGTGTCTCTCTGTCTCTTTCCTTCTCCAGCTCCCTCTCTCCTCTCAATTTCTCTCTGTCTCTATCCAATAAATAAATAAATACTAAAAATGTACTTCAAAAAATACTAAAATAAACAAATATTTGATGACAACAAAATAATTACTCTCCCTTTTTTTTGCCATCTTCAATACTTGTTCTTTAAATAGGGGAGGTACATATCCATAGATGGGTTACCTGACATTCAGGGATTATGTACATATTAGGGTAAGGGAAGCAAGTAACCATACAAAACCATTCATTTCCTTCCTTCCTTTGTTCTTTTATTCCTTTCTTCTTCTTCCTCTTCTAATTAATTAATTTTTTAAAAGTTTTTGGCAGGGTTTTTTCTGGGGCTCAGAGCTATACTATTTCACAGCTCCTAGTAGCCATTTTTTCTTTCCTCTAGATAAAGGCTAAGAGACAGAGAAAGATATAGAGGAAGAGTAAGGCAGAGAGATGCAGGCAGTATTTCTTGAGACTGTAGCACTGCTCCACTACTTGGCAAGCTCCCCCACTCCCCTAGTCCCTGCAGATGCTCCCATGTGGTAGGTAGCCCAGGGCTCAAACATGAGTTTTTAATCACGTTACCAAGTCAGTCACCTGCCAGCCCCAACATAACTCGTTTTCTTAACACTTTCTTAAGGTTTGGGCACCACAAACATAGACTCACTATTACTGAAGTAGATTAGCGCTAACATAAACATTTACCAAACCATATTCATGACAGGAAAGACTGTAAAATTCTAAGTCTTTGTCTCATCAGTAAGAAAGCTGAGATTATAAGATACTAGGTGTTTTGGTCAAGATCACTGCCAATTCTGAGAAAATGGATCAGTATCCATGTCTCTCAATGTCCAGCTTCCATACTACCCTATCATTTTGCTCCGACAGCAAAAAGAAGGAACAATGAATACCAGAGAGGAGGAAGGAATAGGAAGGGAGAAACTGAAAGGTGATTCTAAAGATATAATTTCCAAAGTTTCAACCTCAGGAAAGACACAAAGTTCTTATGCATCAGTAGACCCTCCTAACCAGTCTTCATCAACTGATTATCCTAACACACTTGATCTTGGGTTTTCAACTTCAGACCTTTCATTGGTTTTTCTATTGGCCCAAAGTCCTCAATTCTAACTATATATAGTGTCACATGATAAAACTTCTGAAAAATACTAATGTCTGTATCTAAAGATTGAGGTCTGAAAACCTGAGGTTGGGTCCAACTATACAGAAACTTTTTTAAGGCTCCCAAGTGATTTTAAGATACAGTCATGGTTACAAACCTATATTTCAACTCATGGTGGTAAGTGGGAAGAGTTTCCAAAACTGAAATGCTAGAAATATGTCAGAAAATTCTATTCCCCAAAGCTCAACGGGATTCATTTAATCACTTAATAAGCATTCACAGTCTTCTGTCTGCTAAAAAAAAACCAAGGATATAAGAGTAATAGACCATGGTTTCTCATGACAAGGGGTTTAACAACTAGCCAGTTGTCCTCATAAAGTAGACTAGACCTTTTGTTCAGTACATATCTCTTTCCCATCTCACAGCCTTGCCCCTCCAAATCAGTCACCACTGTCTACAAGAGTCTTGTGGATACTCTGTAGTCATGGCCAAAAAAAGAGATGGTTAACAACCATATCAAGTGAGCCTGTACTTGCTGGTACCTGACCTCAAAACTTTGATAGCTAACAAAACAGCCATTTCATTATTTGCTGTTATCTTTCCCTCATTAATGAGTCTCCCAAAGTTCAAAGCAGAGTGAAGAAATGCATTTAAGACTGAGTGAAAAGTCAATTACCATGGAAAGCCACATAATACTTTTGATATTCATCATGTGAAGGTTCTGATGGAAAAAACGTAAAGCCACTTGCTTCCACAGACCGACAAAATGTTTGATGGAAATGCAGTAGTTCCTGTAAATGAAACTGTTAGAAACTGATGAACTAAATAAAGTACAACTCGGCTAGAGCAAATTTAAGAATACCTGCTCTTCTCATTCCCCAGAACTCTGCCCCACTAGGGAAAGAGAGAGTCAGGTTGGGAGTATTGATCAACCTGTCAATGCCCATGTTCTGCGGGGAAGCAATTACAGAAGTCAGACCTTCCACCTTCTGCATCCCACAATGACCTTGGGTCCATACTCCCAGAGGGATAAAGAATAAAAAAGCTATCAGTGGAGAGGATGGGATATGGAGTTCTGGTGGTGGGAATTGTGTGGAGTTGTACCCCTCTTATCCTATGGTTTTGTCAATGTTTCCTTTTTATAAATAAATTTTTTATCACCAGTAATCAGACTGCTGTGACACACATAATCACCACTAGAAATTGAGTTTTCGTGGTCCAGGAGGTGGTGCTGTGGCTAAGGCACTGGATTCTCAAGCATTAGGTCCTGAGTTCAATCCCCAGAAGCACATGTACCAGAGTGATGTCTGGTTCTTTCAGGAAAGAAAGAACCTATCTTTCTCATAAATAAATAAAATCTTTTAAAAAAAAAAAAAAAAGAAAGAAAGTGAGTTTTGTAGGCAGCTTCTTGGCTGAGTTATTTGCAGATTAGTTTCTTTTTAATCTAGAAAGACCCTGACATTTGAAAGATGTTAAAAGAAAAAAAAAGAAAAAAGAAAAATGTTAAAAGAATTGCTAGACATAGGCAATGATTCACAAGGATAATTTGTCCTTCATGAGATGACAAAATAAAATGCTGTTGTAGTATCTATCCCATCAAGGATCATTTATTAGCCTCTAATACAACATTGTTCTGAGTGCAATATCATTTATGCATACACTTAATAAATTAAATTATATAGACTAAATTCACAAATAAAGTAAATGCCTAAATTTTAAAAATAAATTGTGTAGCTACATCCCCAGGGTGATTTCTTCTGAACTAAATTTGACAAGGTGAAAAATGTAGTGTCAGAGAGATAGCCTAGTGGTGGTGCACCAAGCTCGAATGCTTGAGATCCCAGGGTCTACAGACTCAATTCCCAATACCACCATATACCACCATATGCCAGAACTGAGCCGTGCTCTGATCTCTCTCTCATAAGCAAATGTGCCTTTTTTAAAGTTAAAAAATTATTGTAAAGTATCTTAAAGAAATAGGAACAATAAAGAGGCAAGCAAGGTATAGCCTAAAATCAATCTTAAAAGACATGGTTTCTTTTTTCATATTTTTATTTGTAGTTAATAATAGGTTACAAGATTGCAAGATTACATACTATAGAAATGATCCCTGAAAGTATAGTCTTTGATTGCAAGATTACAGTATATATAGTTCCACACCAAAGGAACCACCAAAGTTCTGTGTCTCCACCCCAGACCCACCCCCACCTTCCAAAGATAACCACCATAGTTCTCACAAGGTTTAGTGACAAACAAAACAGTTTGCTGGTGCAATGCCCAAGGACCCGGGTTCAAGCCCCCGGTCCCTACTTGTAGGGGGAAAGCTTCATGAGCAGTGAAGCAGTACTGCAATTCTCTCATTCTTTCCCTTTCTCTCTCTCTCTCTCTCTCTCTCTCTCTCTCTCTCTCTCCCTCCTCCTTCCCCTCAATTTCTGGCTGTCTCTATCCAATAAATAAATAAAGATAATAAAAAATTTTTTTAAAACAGTTTGCTTGCTTTTTTTTTTCTAAGTTCATGTATATCAGTACTCTAAATTCCACATATGAGTGAAGCCATCCAGTAGTAAAAGACATGGTTTCTTAAAAGCCTTAATGATTTCAAAGGGTAAAGTGGCAAGTGGACCAAATGTTCATCCTTTTGGTCCAATTTTCCCAGTATACAACAATAAGGCTCCAGAGAAAGCTTAGCCCCAATTTGGGCTATAAAGATCAAGGTACTGGGCTGTAAGTGTCAAAGAAAGAAACCATATAGCCAAGGCCTACTATCAAAGTCAAGGATTAAAAAACCTCATAGAGATGAAAAAGAAAAGTCAGAAACAGTAGAACCAAATAGAATAAAGGAAGTTTATTCTAAACAATGGCTTTGATGTGAAATATCAGCTAGGTAATTTCTGAAGGCCAGTTGGATTATGGTGTAATAACTACTTGTATTAAAGATGCAAGAGGTACTTACATAAAAAAAAAATTATCCTCAAGGAAAAAAAATACCAAAAAAAAGACGCAAGAGGAAATCAAGCAACTTGGGCTATGAGTAAAGATACATAAAAAACAGTAAATTTATAAACTCTTGAGCAGGACTTTAAAAAGGAGAGGATAGAGTGGGAATAGATAGCATAATGGTTATGCAGAGACTCTCATTCCTAAGGTTCTAGAGTCCCAGGTTCAATCCCCTGAACCACCGTAAGCCAGAGCTGAGAAGTGCTCTGGAAACAAAGAGGAAAAGAAAAAAAAAAAAAAAAAAAAAACAGAGGAGAGGATAGAGGAGGAAGAAAGAACACTGACAGAAAGGTGTCACACTGTGATTATTCAATATATATAATCTTCATCCACAGTTCCTGAAACAGAACTACTAGAACCCTTGGAATTTCCTAAGTGGTGAAAGTGATAAAACTCTTTTGTTAGTTAACTAAAAATGGAGGCTGACTGACAGAATCATTGCTGGCACAGTTATACAAGAAAGGAAGCAAGATGATGACACAGATTTATAGGAAAGGATACTGATATAGACTTGGTAGATGATGGTGATGGTGCCACGTCCTCTAAGTAACAGCAAAGGTGGATTTCTCCTTTCCTGCTGCTGGGCTTCTGGTGGGATTGGAACATGGCATTTTAGCCTTAGCAAACAGGGGCCATCCCACTGCAGAGTCTGACAGAGAGTTCAGAGGAGAATAAAATAACCAGTGTTACACCTGGTTAAGCACACACATTACAGGGCACAAGGATCCAGGTTTGAAACCTTGGCTCCCCACCTGCAAGGGGGTCGTCCCTTCACAAGCAGTGAAGCAGGGCTACAGGTGTTTTGCTGTCTCCCTCTCTTATTTCTCTCCATCTTTAGAAAAAAAAAAAAGGAAAAATAAACAACCAGTGTTATCTAAGCCTAGTGCTCTACTTCTGAGCCACTTCCCTGACTGTGAGAACCAAGTGACTTTTTAAAATTTTTATCTGTGATTAATAGTGACTTATAAGATTGTAAGATTACAGGTTATAGAAGCCACTCACTTTCAAATAGGCCACATAACTTGTGTGGTGAGTATCTTGTTGTCCCATGTGGACAGAAGATCAGAAATCTTTCCCCAAAATTTCTGGGTGACAGGCCGGGAGTATGGATCGACCTGTCAATGCCCATGTTCAGCAGGGAAGTAATTACAGAAGCCAGACCTTCCACCTTCTGCATCCCACAATGACCCTTGTTCTATGCTCCCAGAGGGTTAAAGAATAAGAAATCTATCAGGGGAGGGAATTGGGATATGGAGTTCCGGTAGTAGGAATTGTGCAGAATTGCACCTCTCTTATGCTATGGTCTTGTCAAGTGTTTCCATTTTATAAATAAAAACTTAAAAAAATATTTCTGGGTGAATACTTGTAACTCTGTTACAACCATAGGAATAATAATAAAAAAGGACCCCAAACACAGAGTTCCTAAGTGATGCAGAAATTATGTGTATATATATATATATATATATATATATATATATATATATTTGCTATTGGATAGAGACAGCGAGAAATTTAGGGGAAGGGGGAGAGAGAGAGGGAGAGAGACAGAGAAACACCTGCAGTGAGACAGAGAAACACCTGCAGTCCTACTTAACCACTCACGAAGCAGTTGTGCACTTGAATGTGAGCACTTAACCAGGTGCACCACCACCTGGCCCCCAGGAATTATGTTTTTAGGTATATACCAAAGATAAATGAAAATGAAGAGCCACACAAAAATGTGTAAACAAATATTCATCACAGCATTAGTGGCAATAGCCAAAAGGTAGAAACAACTCAAATATACACTGAGTGATGAATGGATAAAAAGGAGTGTATGGCATAACCATGCAATGGGATATATTTCCTCAAAAAGTAAATAAAGTTCTGACATATTCTCCAGTATGAATGACACTTAAAAATAAACTAAGAGGCAAGAGCCATCCACAAAGGCCTATATATCATCCACTTATTGAAAGAATAAAATACATAGGGACAAAAAGTAGGCTTGGCATTTTCCCCGAGCTGGAAGGGGTGGGGAAAATGGGGACTGGAGGCTAATGATTCCTAGCCCTGGTAATAAGTACAAGTTCCTTGTGGAATGATGAAAATATTCTAAAACTGTGATGGTTGCATAACTCTGTTAATATACCAAAAGTCATTAAAGTATACACTTCCAAGACTTAATTTAATTGCATGGTATATGAATTGCATATCAATAAAACTGCTAAAAACCGATCATACCACTATAACATCCATTTCCTTCTAACCCTGGTCAGTGGAGTCTTGCGACTACATTTAATTTGATTTAGGAAAATAAGCTAACAGAGCATTTCTTGTAGCCCAGTCTTTTGGAACAAGTCCTGCCTGCTAGATATAATTACAGCGTTTAAATGGAGAGCCTGGGACACAAAGAAGACAAAAAGACCCTGGGTACAATTCTCTTCTCCCACCCTTGCTTGGTCTTCAGAGTCCTACCTTTTCTCTTCTGAAATCAGTTCATTTCTCTAGTAAAATAGGAGCTGCATTGGCTCCTGTTCTCTCCCAACAACTCTGTTACAAACATACATTTTAATTCAACTTCCACATCTAGGTTTCTGCTCTTGACAGCAGGAGAAAAGGCCCGGGTCACAAGATTACTCTCTTTTATGCCAATATAACTACAAGTCTTCTCTTATCCCCAGTGCTGCTTTCATCTCACATATCCTAACTGAACGTTTAAATTTCCCACTGATTTTCTGTTCTGTTCTTGGCACTTCCATTTTCCTTGGCTTAGGCACTTCAAGGACCAGCTTGTCTCCTGTGGAGCTCAGACCTCCTGCCCACTGCTGCCTTACTTTTTGGTTTGGTTTTTTTTTTTTTCCCTTTCTTTCTTTCTTTCTTTCTTTCTTTCTTTCTTTCTTTCTTCTTCTTCTTTTTTTTTTTTTCATTTTCACTTTTTGCCAACCTCTCAACTCATACTGGCTACCCCCCCCCAACAAAGCCTTTGTAAATTAAAGGTTCAGGCTTTTCTTCCTAGCACTGGCCCACCCCAGATGAGAAAGGGGCAGGTGGTGGCCCCTTGGTGGTACTCTGTCTTCAAGTCGAATGCCCTCTGGCCTTACTTCAGAGCCTCCTCAGTGACCAGCAGTGAAGCTGATGGCTCATGCCCTGGGATCCCTCACCCCTCCGGACCCCCACCAGCAAATCCATATAGGCTTCCACTTTCTCCACCTCGGTTCTGTCTTTTCACCCAGATAAAGGAGCAGAGGGTGGGGGTGGGGGTATATCATAAAGGTCACTATACAAAAAAGAAAACTCTGTTATGCAGAATTGTACCTATCTCATAAATATCTTTAGCTTCAAGTCCGAACTTTGTCATTTACTAACTGGGTATCATCAGGGAACAATCTGTTTAACCTCTCCCTGTCGGTTCCCTCATTTTGAGAAATTTCTCATTTCTCATACCGTAAGGGTTAAGTGAGACAGCTCAGGTACGGGGCTTGGAGAAATGGTCATTCTATTAGTCTATCAAACAAATCCACAGATGACTATTTACATGGAGGACAACAGAAAGCTCGGATGGGAGAACTGTCATTATTCTCAGTGATTAGCTCTTGAAAGGACAGAAATGGATGCCTCCCCATCCACCCTCCCTTGTTGCTATGCAGCCGTCTGCAGGCAAAGCCAATTAGCTCAGAAAACCTGCCCCTATGGTCCTAACTGCTCTTCAGAGCTTGAGAAACTTCTTTCTTTCCGTTCCTCCCCTCATCCAGTTCACACTAATCTGTGTTCTTTCTAAGACAAAACTGCAACACCTGCAAGGCAGTTTTGTGGAAACTCTTGCCCACTGTGGGGCTGCACAGTCAGGCTGGAACAAAGCTCACGACAGAGCCCTGTTAGCTTGGCTTCCGCCAGCAGCTGCTGCTGCAATGCTGCAGGTGGTGGGGTAATCGATACCAAGTCACCAGAGAGTTCAAGGTCAGGTCAGGTCTGGCATGCCACCAGAGACAGTGGCTTTAATGTTGCAGGGGATATCTTCCTGTCCTGTAGGGAAGTCAATTTCAAAGAAAAACCTCACACTTGCCCTTATCTGTGACAAGCCAACACCCCTTCTGGCTGGACCATGGCTTGCTGTCCAAATGCTACCCTCTTACCTACAATTCACAGCTTCCTGTGGGGTCATGGATGTAACTAGGAGAAAAAGCTCCATGTGCCCCCCTGGGGGCTGTTTATTGGTTCCATGATCTCAAACAAAGTCAAAATCCATTCCTGCTGCTAAATGTGTGATTGCATGAGTTGAGCATTAAGCAAACATTTGTTTGTTTTGCTTGTTTAAGAAAGTGAGAGAGTGAAAGACACTGCAGCACTTAAGCTTCCTTCAATTCAGTGGTGGCCAGGCTCAGAGCTGGAAAAGCAAACGTTTTTTCAAATATATCTCCTGTGGGTCAAGCACTATGCCAGGGGAAAAAGATGTAGAGACTTTTGTCTCTACATAAGGGGCTTTGTCTAAACACAGGGGCTAGGCAGTGGCACCCCTGGTAGAGCGGAGCATATTACAGTAAGCAAGGACCCTAGTTCAAGTCCCCTGCCCCCTTGCAGGGGGAAGCTTCACAAGTGGTGAAATAGTGCTACAGGTGTGTCCCTCTCTATCTTCCCTTCCCCTCTCAATTTCTCTCTGTCTCTATCCAAAATAAATAAGACAGAAACACAGTCCTCTGAGGAGCTCACAGTGCTAGGTGGCTGGGGGTCAGTGGGGGCGGGCAAATCACTGACAGTCACAGAAGAGCAATCTATCTGGAGGGAATCGCCAAATAAAGCCTCACCTGGCCCACTGTGGTTCCCAAACAAGCAGCCCCATAATGTGACTCAAGACGGAAGGAGTGGGGAGCTGGGAGGTGGTGCACCATGATAACATGCGCAAGGACCTAGGTTCAAGCCCCTGCTCCTCACCTGCAGAGGTGAAGCAAGTCTGCAGGTGTCTCACTTTCTCTCTCCCTCCCCTCTCAATTTCTCTCTGCACCAGCAAAAAATTTAAAAAAAGAAAAGAAGAAAATGGCAGAGTCTTTTCCTTCCAGTCTACCCTCCTGCAGCCCTTCACTTATCCTTGCAATTAACTCCCCCTTTCCCCTCTTGTATCTATTCAATAAACTACTTTTAAACCTGATGAAGGAAAAAAAAAATTACCAAGTAAGCTACATAGCAGCCTTCCTCCTCCCCCCGCCCCGGCATTCCACACAGGCACACTCTTACTACCGATTACCACCGTGCCTTCTAAAAGCCCCACTTTGAGCAGCTTACATCTTGAAATGTATTGTGTTCCATCCCGCTGGGCAGAAGGTCAGAAAGGACATTACTGTGAGTCATACCTCGCTGGGTTTCTACATCTTGTTAAGTGTTTAGTCACTCTCATGGAGGTGTCTGACACAAACTGCCCTGTTCCACTACCAGCATGCCTAAAGTGTGCATGTGACAGGGGCATCCTATCCATGTGGACACAGCTCCTCTTAGGCTCAGGTGCTACCAGGAGGCTGTGGGGAGGCTCCTCCAGAGAAAGAACTGACAGAGGGTCAGGGGGTGGCTCACTGGGTTAAGTGCTCAAGAACCTGTGCAAGGATCCCGGTTCACGGGGTGGGGTGGTGCGAGGGGGGTTGCTTAGCAAGTGGTGTTCAGGTCTGCAGGTGTCTATTTTTCTCTCCTTGTTTCTATCTTTCCTCCCCCTCTCATTTTCTCTCTGTTCTACCCAATAAAAATGGGGAAAAATGGCCACCAGGAGCAGTGGATTTGTAGTGCCAGCACTGAGCCCCAGTGATAACTCTGAAGGAGGGAGAGAGAGATGACTGACAATGTTCTTTTCTTAATTTTTTATTAGTGATTTAATATTGATGTATAAAATTATAAGATAACAGGGATTTAATTCCACACCTTTCCCACCACCAGAGTTCTGTGTCTCCCATCCCCATTGAAAACTGTGTTGATTCTTCCAAAGTCACAAATATGGGTTGACTATTATTTCTTTATTTTCTTTAAAATTTATTTATTGGATAGAGACACCCAGAAATCAAGAAGGAAAAGGAGTGAAAGAGAGGGGGAGAGACAGACACCTGTAACACTGCTTTACCACTCACCTAAAGCTTTTCCCCTACAGGTGGAAACTGGGTGCTCGAACCCAGGTCCTTGTGCATTGTAAGATGTGCACTCAACCAGGGGTGCTACCACACAGTCCTTGTTAACTATTATTTCTTTTCTTTCTTCTTTTTCTTTTTTTTTTTAATTTTGTCTCCAGGGTTACTGCTGGGGCTCAGTGCCTACACTACGAATCCACTGCTCCTGGAGGCTATTCCCCCCATTTTTGTTGCCTTTGTTGTTGTTATTATTGTTATTGCTGTCATTGTTGTTGTTGTTGGAGAGGACAGAGAGAAATGGAGCGAGGAGGGGAAGACAGAGAGGGGGAGAGAAAGATAGATACCTGAAGACCTGCTTCACCTCTTGTAAAGCAGGTGGGGAGCAGGGGTCTCAAACCAGGATCCTTACGCCGGTCCTTGTGGATTATTATTTCTGTAAGTACCTATACTTATATATTTTTTCCATTTTTTCTATGGTCCTGCCTTCTCTTCCATTCTAAGTCACACTTAATTACCTTCCTTCCCCACCCCACCCCCCTTCTCTCTCCAGGTCCTGGTAGAATTGGAGTTCAGAGCCCTTTGTTCATCTTCCCCTAACATTTTTTAAAATTATATTTTTAAACTTTATTTATTTAATTTGATAGGACAGAGAGAAACTGAGAGGGGAAAAAAGGGGTACAGAGAAGGAAAGACACCTGCAGCACTGCTTTACCACTCATGAATCTTTCCTCCTGCAGGTGGGGGCCAGGGGCTTGAACCTGGGTCCTTGTGCATGGTAACACATACACTCAACCAGGTGCACCACAATCTGGCCCCTTCCCCTAACATTTACTCCTCTGGGAGTAGGGACCAATATTCTTTATGGGGTGCAGAAGGTGGGAGGTCTGGCTTCTGTAATAGCTTCTCTGCTAGACAACACTGCTCTTCTTAGCTTTAATGTTACTGACTCTGACCTAGATGAAACTGCCTAGAACCTTTATTCGGGCACCCAGCCCTCTGATCTCCACCATGCTGCCTTGGGACCTGGCATCTACATTTATCTGCTTTATCACTTGTTTACTGAGCTTCCACTCTGAGCACAGCTCTGTGTTAGGTGCCTCGGGATACAGAGTCAAACCAGACACAAAGGACTATCTTCATGGGACCTGTATTCTGAGACAGATAATAGGCAAGTGAACAAGTGAATGAAGAAGAGATTTTTTTTTTTTAACATAGTGGTAAGCTTTATAAAAGAAAATAACAATAAAACAAGCTAATGTGCTTGTGAGAGAAGTTGGGAAAAGCTACTTCTAAAAGGGTACACGAGAAAGGCTTTGTTAAGGGAACTTCTCCGCTAAAACATGAGCAATGAGAAGATAATCAGAGATGAAGGGAAAGAAAGAGCTTGGAAGAGAGAGCTGTAGCATCCTGGGATGGCCAAAAGGCTCCAAGCAAATCAAGTGTAGTGAACTGGGGAGAGCAGCTAGAGAAGCCGGGGCGGGGAGGTGCCAGTGGGCCATTGCACAGTCTAGAATTTCATTCTAAGTACAATGGAAATCCACTGGAGAGTTTTAAGTAAAAGGGTAACTTGATTTGACTCTTTTGTTTGAAAAAAAAAAAAAAAGATTATTGTATCAAAAGTGCTCTGGATTCTGACCTGATACGACTTGCCTGTTGCTCCTTTCTTCTTCTGAACTTGACTTCTGGTTTACTCAACTTGTGATTCTCTCTAGTCCAACATCTGGCTCCAGCCTCTCTACTGTCCATCAGAGATGAGAGTGAGCCTTCTCAGTGAGCACACTTGCCCCATTCAGTCATCTAATTGCCTTAGTCCTTAATCAGCAAGGCCTGCTTGTTCGCTAGCTGAGAGTCCTAATTGCAGCAGAAACTTCTCTTTGAACAGAAACGCAGAGTCCCATTCCCTTTGAAGTCACCAGCTTGGCGGCTTGCCAATCTCCACCCAGTAATAGATTTCCTGGGTGGCATTTAAATTTATCATCTCTCACACTAGCTGTCATTCTGACCAGTTGTTGGGGCTTCCAGCTTTTTTTTTTTTTAAAGACTGCTGATAAAAAGCAAAGCTTCTCATCCACAGATAGGCACATCTGGTGAGTTTTTGAAGGTTCCAGATGTGACCAGCTGATCCCAGAGTTAATAAACCTGAAAAAGAGGGCAGGGAATCTGTATTTCTTTTCTTTCCCTACATCTACTTTCCTCCCTCCCTTCTTTCCTTCTTTTTTTCATTATTGTAGTACTAAAGTGCTTTTCAAATTCTATTCCTTTGCTTTCACTAGAAACTTTCACTAACACAAATATTAGGCAGTTTTAACTGCTACAGTTTTCCTGGTAGACAGGAGTTTGAAGTACCAACACTTATGATTGTTGTTGTTGTTATTACTATTCAAACCAGAGCACTGGCACATGGTGGTTTCGGGCACTGAACCTGTGACCGCCAAACATGTAAGTCTTTTGCATAGCCATTATGCTACTCACTAGCACATAATCTTGATACCTCATTTCTGCATACAACTCACAAAAACCAAAGGATACAGACTATATTTACAAGCTCAGTATCACAAAAAAAAGAAAAAAATTTAAACAAGGATAAGTAAAAATAGATTAAAATGCATCCATCTGGGGCGTTAGTGCAGTAAGTTAAGCGCATGTGGCGCAAAGCGCAAGGACCAGCTGCAGGGGAGTCGTTTCACAAGCACTGAAGTAGGTCTGCAGGTGTCTATCTTCCTCTCCCCCTCTCTGTCTTCCTCTCTTCTCTCCATTTCTCTCTGTCCTATCCAACAACGACCACATCAATAACTACAACAATAAAACAAGAGCAACAACAGAGAATAAATAAATGTAAAAAAACTGCATCCATACACTAATAGTCACAGAACCAGAAAAGACAAGACTATCTCCTCTTTCTATGGATCAGCCTACATTGAGGAACAAGAGAGGCAGAATTCAGTGTTGTTGGGTGTCTGCAGCTCTGGCCCACTCTGCTCAGAAAATCACTGCAGGAAAATGAGACGCTCCCACTTCCTCACTGGCAATGCTTACAGTGTTCACAGCTTCATGGCAGACACCATTTCTATATGCAGGTTTTTCAATACCACACACCCTGAAGACACAATCTTCCAGGCTTTCAATTCCCTTGGATATTTCCCTCTGAAAATCTGAAATATTGCAGCACTCTTTCATTTACAAAAAAAAAAAAGTGTAGAGCAATAAATAATTAGAACTCCCACACTATCTCTCACATCAGTGTTTATAAAGATGAAGGGCCCTAACTCCCTGGCCACGAAAAAGCAGGACGTAAACAAACTGAGAGGTTGGTGAGGCAGCTTAGCCCAGAGGGAACCTGCTTTGCCGTATGTGCACCCCAGGGGATACAACACAGGAATACCACAACACTCAGGAACATTGCAGTGCTTCAATATCTATCCATCTATCTATCTATCTATCTATCTATCTATCTATCTACCTATCTATCTACCTATTCTCTGCCTATCTACCTATCACAGCCCAGAACAGTGAAGCCCTTGCAACAACAAAAGAAAAAGAAAAACCTTGGTACTAATTTCTGTATATATGATGTAACATAATTGCTCACCTCATTCCTCAAAGCGATTATTATTACTATTATATTTTTTTCATGATGAACAATCTTTGTAAAATTTCTTTATTGGGGGATTCATGTTTCTTTTTACAGTACCTGAGGATATAAACATCATTTCTTTTTTTATTTCTTTATTGGGGGATTAATGTTTTACACTTGACAGTAAATACAATAGTCTGTACATACATAACATTTATCAGTTTTTCACATACCAATTCAACCCCCACTGATCCTCTGTCATCCTTTTCCAGGACATGTACTCTTCTATCCACCCAACCCAGAGACTTTTACTTTGGTGCAATACACCAAATCCAGTTTAGGTTCTACTTGTGTTTTCTCTTCTGATCTTGTTTTTCAACTTCTGCCCGAGAGTGAGATCATCCCATATTCATTCTTCTGTTTCTAACTTATTTCATTTAACATGATTTTTTCAAGCTCTATCCAAGATTGGCTGAAACCGGTGAAGTCACCATTTTTAATAGCTGAGTAGTGTAATATATATATATATATATATATATATATATATATATATATATATATATCACAACTTGCTCAGCCACTCATCTGTTGTTGGACACCTGGGTTGCTTCCAGGTTTTGGCTATTACAAATTATGTTGCCAATGACTGGGAGTATGGACCGACCAGTCAACGCCCATGTTCATCGGGGAAGCAATTACAGAAGCCAGACCTTCTACCTTCTGCAACCCACAATGACCCTGGGTCCATGCTCCCAGAGGGATAGAGAATGGGAAAGCTACTGGGGAGGGGATGGGATATGGAGATTGGGCGGTGGGAATTGTGTGGAGTTGTACCCCTCCTACCCTATGGTTTTGTTAATTAATCCTTTCTTAAATAAAAAAAAAATTATGCTGCCAAGAACATATGTGTACACAGATCCTTTTGGATGGGTGTGTTGGGTTCTTTAGGATATATCCCCAGGAGAGGAACTGCAGGATCATAGGGTAGGTCCATTTCTAGCCTTCTGAGAGTTCTCCAGACTGCTCTCCACAAAGGTTAGACCAATTGACATTCCCACAACCTTCCAGCATTTGTTGCTGTTACCTTTTCTGACGTATGACATTTTCACAGGAGTGAAGTGGTATCTTGTTGTTGTCTTTATTTGCATTTCTCTCACAATTAAAGACTTGGAGCATTTTTTCTAGCATTTCTCGGACATTCGTATCTCTTCTGTGCTGAATATTCTATTAATGTCCTCTCCTCATTTTTGGATGGGGTCATTTGTTTTCTTGTGGTTGAGTCTGGCAAGCTCTTTATATATTATGATTATTAGCCTCTTCTTGTCTGATGTATGGCATGTAAAGGTCTTCTCTCATTCTGTGAGAGGTCTCTTGGTTTGGGTATTGGTTTCTTTTGCTGTGCAGAAGCTTTTTGATTTGATGTAGTCCAACAGGTTTATACTTGCCTTACTCTTCTTTGTAATTGGATTAGTTTCACCAAACATGTCTTTAAAATTTATGCAGAAAAGAGTTCTACCAATATTTTCCTCTAAGAATCTGATAGTTTCTTGTCTAACATCCAAGTTTTTGAACCACTTGGAATTTACTTTTGTGTTTGGTGAAATACAATAGTTCAGTTGCATTCTTCTGCATGTTTCAACCCATTTTCCCCAACACAATTTGTTGAAGAGAGTCTGTTTTCCCCATTTAATAATCTGGGCACCTTTGTCAAAGATTAGATGTCCATAGGTGTGGGGGCTTACATCTGGGCTCTCAATTCTATTCCACTGGCCAGTGTGCCTATTCATGCTCCAGTACAAAGCAGTTTTGATTACAATGGCCCTATAATACAATTTGAAATCTGGGAGTGTGATGCCTCCAGTTCTGCTCTTTTTTCTCAAGATTGCTTTGGCAATTCTAGGTCTTTTCTGACACCAGCTAAACATTTGTAGCATTTGATCTACTCTCCTAAAAAATGTGTTTGGGGTCTTGATGGGGATAGCATTAAATCTGTATATAGCTCTAGGTAATACATTCATTTTGATAATATTAATTCTTCCAAGCCATGAAGATGGAATATCTTTCCACTTCTTTGTGTCTTGTTCAATTTCCTTGAGAAGTGACACATAATTTTCAGTATACAAGTCCTTCACTTCTTTGGTTAGGTTTACTCCTAGATATTTTATTGTTTTTGTTGCTATAGTAAAAGGAATTGATTTTTGGATTTCAATTTCTTCTATGTTTGCATAGAAGAATGCCACTGACTCTTGAAAGTTAATTTTGTAGCCTGACACCTTGCTGTATTGCCTGATGATTGCCAATAGCTTCTTGCTGGATTCCTTAGGTTTTTCTACATATAATATTATGTTATCTGCAAATAGGGAGAGTTTGATTTCTTCTCTCCCAATCTGTATCCCTTTAATTCTTTGCTCCTGCCTGATTGCTAAGGCAAGAACTTCCAACACTGTGTTGAATAGTAATGGTGATAGTGGGCAGCCCTGTCTAGTACCTGATCTGAGGGGAAATGCTTCCAGTTTTTCACCACTGAGTATGAACAATGTTGGCTGTAGGTGTGATATACAGAGACTCCACTACCTTGAGGAATTTTCCATCTATTCTAATTTTTTGTAGCATTTTTTATCATGAAGGGATGTTTATTTTGTCAAAGGCTTTCTCTGCATCTATTGATATAACCATGTCGTTTTTGGTCTTGCTTTTATTGATGGGGTGAATCACGTTGATTGATTTACGTATATTAAAGCAACTTTGCATCCCTGGGATAAGCCCCACTTGGTCATGATGAACAATCTTTTGAATATACTGCTGTGTCCAGTTGGCTAGAATTGTGTTCAGTATTTTAGCATCTACGTTCATCAGAGATATTGGTCTGTAGTTTTCTTTTTTGGTGTGTCCCTGTCTGCTTTTCGTATCAGAGTGATATTGGCTTCATAGAAGCTGGAAGGAGTATTCCTGTGTCTTCAAACTTCTAGAAGACTTAAAAGTAGAGGTATTAACTCTTCCTTGAAGGTTTTGTAGAATTCATTTACTAATGAATTCTACAAAAAAGTCCAGGACTTTTATTCTTGGGAAGGTTTTTGGTAATTGTGTCAATTTTGTTGGCTGTGATGGGCCTGTTTATATTATCTAGTTCCTCTTTATTTAATTTTGGAAGTTCGTAGGTATCTAGGAAATCGTCCATTTCTTCTAGGTTCTCTAGCTTGGTGGCATATATATATTTGTTTATAGAAGCCTTGCATGATATGTTGAATTTCTGCGGTGTCTGTTGTAATATCTCCTCTTTCATTTACAATACGATTTAATTGAATCTTCTCCCTTTTTTGTTTTGTGAGTCTGGCTAAAGGTTTGTCGATTTTGTTCACTCTTTCGAAGAACCAACATTTACTTTCGTTGATCTTTTGTATGGTTTTCTTATTTTCAATGGTACTTGTTTCTGCCCTAACTTTAGTTATTTCTGTTATTCTGCTTGTTTTAGGGTTCCTCTGTTCTTCTTCTTCTAGGTCTTTAAGATGTGCAATCAAGCTGTTTATTTGTGCTTTTTCTTGTTTCCAATTGTGTGCTTGTATGGCTATGAACTTCCCTCTCAGAACTGCCTTAGCTGTGTCCCAAATATTTTGATAGTTTGTGTCTTCATTTTCATTGAACTCTCGAAACATTTTGATTTCTTCCTTTATTTCCTCTTTGACCCAGAGGTTGTTAAGAAGTGTACTGTTGAGCTTCCACATTTTGGGACTATTACTACTCTTTTGTTGATTGTTAAGTGTTAGTTTAATTCCACTGTGGTCTGAGAAGATGCTTGGCATGATTTCAATGCTCTTGAATTTGCTGAAGCTGTCTTTGTGGCCTATCATATGGTCTATCCTTGAGAATGACCCATATGGACTTGAGTAAAATGTGTACTCCAGTTTCTTGGGGTGAATGACTCTGAAAATGTCCAATAGTTCTAGTTTGTCTATCTCTTCATTTAGCTCCCTAATCTCTTTATTAATTTTCTGCTTGGATGATCTGTCAAGTTGAGAGGGTGGGGTGTTGAAGTCCCCTATTATTACTGTGTGCTGTTAATATATTGTTGTAGCTCTTTTAGTAGATTTTGGATGTATTTAGATGGCCTCTCCTGGGTGCATAGATATTGATAATCATTAAGCCCTCTTGATTGATCCTCTGAGCATTAAGTTATGTCCATCCCCGTCTTTTTAAATTTTGTTTATTTTACGGTCTATTATGTCAGATATGAGCATAGCTGTTCCTGCCCATTTTTGTGGGCCATTTGCTTGTATGACAGTATTTTATCCTTTCACTTTGAGTCTGTTTGTCTTGTTGAGTTAGCGGGGTTTCCTGTGAACAGCATATTGTTGGATTGTGTTTTCTAACCCATCATCCTATTTCTCTGTGCCTTTTAATAGGTGAATTCAGGCCATTGACATTAATTGACATCTTAGACTTAAAGATATTTTAATGCCATTCTTGTGGATTTTTAGAGTGTTCTGACATATAGTATATTTATGGTGGTCTGACTTTATAGAAGAACTTCTTTCAGGGCAGGCTTAGTGATAATTAATTCTTTCAACTGTTGCTTTTTTGAGAAGGTTTTGATGCCTCCATGTAGTCTGAATGACAGTCTAGCAGGATACAGTAATCTTGGTTGAAAGCCTTTCTCATTGAGCACTTGATAGATATTTTGCCATTCTCTTCTGGCCCGTAGTGTTTGTGTGAGAAGTCTGCTGCTAATATGGGGTTTCCTCTATAGGTGACTCTGTTTTTCTCTTGCAGTGTTCAGGGTCCTTTCTTTATCCTTATTCCTTTACATTCTAAATATGATGTGTCTTGGTGTCTTTAAGTGTGGGTTAATTCTTTTTGGGATCCTCTGGGCTTCTTGAACCTTTATGTCTTTTATATTGTCTAGACTAGAGAATTTCTCAGCTTTTATGTTCTGAAGAATGCTCTCTTCCCCTCCCTCTCTTTCTTCCTTTAGTAAGCCAATAATGCAAAAATAATTTCTTTTGAAGTCATCACATATATTATTTCTTTTGAAGTCATCCCATATGTCTCTGTTGTTAGTTTCAGTATCTCTTAATCTCTTTTTGAGATCTCTTACTTCTTTTTAGTTGTCTCTAATTTGTTCTCAAGTGGTTATTATTAATATCTTTCTTTACAAAAGACCAAGTTAGGAAAGCAGAAAAGTTAAAAGTGCTTGCCCAAGGCATGGCCCAGAAGTCAGAGGCAAGTGCTCAACCCACAGCTGAGTGCAAGGTGAGTGCTTTTTCACATTGTTCTCTTGCTGAGAAATGTGTGTGTAGCATTGTGTGTGTGACAGTATGTGGGGCATACAAATGAGTTTTGGGGTTCTTGAGATGGTTCAGTGTGTAGAGCACATATCTTGCTTTCCATGATGCATGAGGTTCTAGGTTTGCTCCCCAGTATCACACAGAGCACCAGGATAGGACCAAAGATAAAATAAAGTTCCACCATGACTGGAACTCCATGGAGGCTAGAGCAGTGGTTTGACCTCTCTCTAATCCCCACACAGACTCTTGTCTCTCAAAATATAGAACACTGGGCTATGAGGTAGCTCAATATATCATACAAGTGTGAGGCACTTGGTTCAGGAAAAAGAGATAAAGAGAGAGAAAGAGATGATTCAGTCTCTCCCCACCTCAAACTTCAAACACAAGAGCAATGGGCAAGGTAAACAGGCATATTGATATGGTATAGGACTGCATGAGATCAACTCTACTTGGTAAAAGACAAGATCTATGGAACCAGGCAAAGCTAATCCATAGTAGGGCACACTTATGGCTTCCCGAGGTGACATCATAAGGACTCCAAAAGCAGGTAAGATTTGATTAAATCTCTGGAGCAGACTCCAAAAGCAGGTAAGATTTGATTGATCTCTGGAGCAGGCAAAGCTAATCCATAGTAGGGCACACTTATGGCTTCACGAGGTGACATCATAAGGACTCCAAAAGCAGGTAAGATTTGATTAAAAAGAAAAGAGTAATGGGTATTACAGAGAATACAGAGTTAGTGGTGGGGGGGTAGTTAGCATAATGGTTATGTAAAGAGACTCCAAAAGTCCCAGGTTCAATTCCCTGCACCACCATAAAACAGAGCTGAGCTCTGGTAAAAAAAAACAAACAAACAAAAAAAAAAACAAGAATACAGAGTTAGTCAAAGGAGAATGAAAAACATGGAACATCTGCAGAGGGGAAGTCTCACCAGAGGTAAGCAGTGTTATGGGTCTCTCCTCTATCTGTCTCTAGATCTCTCTCTATCTTTCTCTGTCTCTCACCCTGTATCAAAGAAAAAGAACTAATGCCAGGAGAAGTGTACCAACAAGCACCATCAATAACTCTGGTGGCAAAAAAAAAAAAAAGACTGGGGTAGATCACCTCCTCCATTAAAGATCCCCTGCTACCCCAAGACTAGGTCAGGTGCCCCTCTTAGGTGTTTCCTCAGCATCCAGAAAAGCTATGTAATTGAGCATCAAGAACTGGGAACAGAGCTGGGGAGAACTGGAATGAAGGGACTGAGAAGATAGACAAGAAGAAGGGTCTATTGAGATAGAAGAATGCTATGCCCTGCACAATGATTCCAACTTACATAAAGTCTACTGAAGCTGCAGAATGCTTGTCATAACGGTACAACTTGGAGAACCAATAAAGTGGCCAAGTTTATCACCAAGCGTGATTTGAGGGAAGAATCTGAGGCAATCCACTCAGCTGCAGGTTCAGTGCAGACCCTGGATCATGAGTCTGTGAATGCTCAAAGAAACTTTTTTTTAAAATATTTTTTTATTCCCTTTTGTTGCCCTTGTTGTAGTTATTATTGTTGTTGTCGTTGTTGGATAGGACAGAGAGAAATGGAGAGAGGAGGGGAAGACAGAGAGGAGGAGAGAAAGATAGACACCTGCAGACCTGCTTCACCGCCTGTGAAGCGATTCCCCTGCAGGTGGGGAGCCGGGGTTCGAACCAGGATCCTTATGCCGGTCCTTGTGCTTTGCGCCACCTGCGCTTAACCTGCTGCGCTACAGCCCGACTCCCTCAAAGAAACTTAAAAAGGTCTTTCAGCTTCTCCAGATCATGAGAAGTGTGTGTG
The DNA here is from genome assembly GCF_950295315.1 of Erinaceus europaeus. Lineage (NCBI taxonomy): Eukaryota > Metazoa > Chordata > Mammalia > Eulipotyphla > Erinaceidae > Erinaceus > Erinaceus europaeus. Next base: position 28,452,767 of record NC_080178.1, read on the forward strand.
TGGGGGGGAGGGGAGGCAGTAATGGCATTCAGATATTTCACTCAGAATCCAAGAAAACTGCTAAAGCAGGTTTGTTACCATGGACACTGGAACAAAGAAACCACAAAATATTACTGTAGCAGTTATTACGCTTGTTTACAGTCCTCTTCATCAGCCACCACATTATTCCTTTCCTCCTGAAGCCAGAATCTTGATCAAAAGTGGCAATCTAGCATTAAGAACTCCACTGAAGGATGTAGTTTTTTTTTAAGTCAGAGAAAACTCACATTTTTTAATATCAGAACTTATTGGCATAAGGTTAGAAGTATACATCAATGGGCTAGAAGTGAGAGTCCAGAAATAAATCCTTATATTTGCCATCAGTTGATTTTTTTTTTACAAGAGTGCCAATACCACCAATGGTGACTGAATTGGCATTTCTTTTTTTTTTTAAGTGATTTAATATTGATTTACGAAATTATAAGATATTAGGAGTATATTTCCATAATATTCTAACCACCAGAGTTTTGTGTCCTCATCCCCTCCACTGGAAAATGCAGTAGTTCTCCCAAGGTCACAGATATGGGTTGATTATCCCAAACTATCTACATATATATATATATATATATATATATATATATATATATATATATGCTCATTTTTATTCCTTATATTTTTATCTTTTAATTTATTTATTATTGGATAGAAATAGAGAGAAACTGAGAGGAGAGGGGGAGATAGAGATGGAAAGATACTGAGCTCCAGTGGTGCAATCAGTTAGCACACAGTACTTATACAGAGATGGAAAGAGACAAGAGATTCACCTGCAGCCCTGCTTCACCATCATGAAGCGGTCCCTTTGCAGGTAGGAACCAGCAGCTTGAACCTGGGCCCTTGAGCACTGTAATGTGTGTGCTTAACCAGGTGTGCCACTGCCTGGCCCCACTGCCTATTTTTTTTTCTTCAGTCCCACCCTCACTTCCTTTCTAAGTCACACCTATACTTATTATTACTACTGAATGTCCTTTCTTTTTTTCTTCTTCTCTATTAGATAAAAAACAAAACAAAAGAAAAAAAAAGCAAACAAAAAAACAGTGCCTGGCTTCTTCTGGTGTTTTCCAGATTTGCTTCCCTTTCATTGATGGTATAAAAACAAGATTCCTGGTGGCAACCACTTCAGGTCTTGGCAGAATTGGGATTCAGAGCCCTCTTGTCTTCTTCCCCTATCCTTTATCCTTCTGGGAGTATGGACCAAAGTTCTTTTTAGGGTGCAGACGGTAGAAGTTCTGGCTTCTGTAATTGCTTCTCTACTAGACATGGACATTGGCAGATAGATTCGTACCCACGGCATGTCAGAACTGATATTTCAACAAATGGTGCTGGGGCATGTGAAAGAAGAAAGCTGTTCCCTTGCCCTACATTGTAAGTGAAAACTGAGCCAAAATGCGCTACCAACCTAAATGCAAGAACTAAAACTCATACTTGTACAGGGAAACATGGGAGTGAATTTTCACAGCCTTGGGTTAGCACTGGCTTCTTAAATACAGCATGCTACCAGGCAGGGGGTCTAGCTACCCAACACACACAGAATCAAAGAGATATTTGTGGAGAGAAAGTGCCTTTCAATACCGGATTAGTCTGGTAAGAGACAGAAGAATGGAAAAAAGGCTTTTTTTTTTTTCCTTTTGAAAAGCTATTATTAATGAGGAATGTATGTTGGATGTTTTAAATTTCTGGTTGGAATACAAAATGGTATGATTACTTTGGAAGACAGACCGGAAGTTTCTTGCAAAACTGAACATAAAACTTACCAGATGATCCATCAATAGTGCTCTGTTATATTTGTTCACAATAAGTTGAAAACTTAAAATCCACACAAAATCTGAATACGAATGTTTATAGAAATTTTATTTGTAGTTGTCAAAACCTAGAAGCAACCACAGTGTATTTCAGTAAGTTAATGGATAAATACATTGTGGTACAGCCAGACAGTGGAATCTTATTCAACAGTAAAAAGAAATGAAATATCAAGTCAGGAAAAGACACAAAAGAAGCCTAAATGTATATAACTAAGTGAATGAAACCAATATGAAAAGGTTACACACTGTGTTGATTCCAACTATATTACATTCTAGAAAGAAAGATCAAACAACAGGGGCAGTAGTGGCTGTCAGGAATTGGGGTAGGGGTTAGAGGGGTGAACAAGTGGAACACAGAGAAGCTTTAGAGAAGCAAAGCTGGTGGTCCAAGAGGTGGCACAGTGGATAAGGCATTGCAGTCTCAAGCATGAGGTCCTGAGGTCCATCCCCAGCAGCACATGTACCAAAGTGATGTCTATTCCAACCCTGACACCATCTCCCCAGATAATACCTTTGGCCCACCTGCATGCTAGCTGTTAGGCTCAGGCAAAAATTAGTAAAGTCATGGGCCCCTTGAGATATACCTAAAATAGACTCCTAAGCTTTTTCCAGAATGGAGACCCCAAATCTCATCTGCTATATTCTTGCCTTCAGGTTCCTGATTATTAAACCATTTGTTCTGCTTTATATCTTAATGATTTTTCAGACACCAAGTTGCAGATGCTTGCATGATGCCAACTTGACTTCCCTAGGCAGATGACCTCACCAATATAACCTGGAACCCCATCTCTCCAGATCCCTGCCCCTCTAGGGAATAGAAACAGGCTGGGAATATGGATTGACCTGCCAATGTCCATGTTCAGCTGGGAAGCAACTACAGAAGACAGACCTCCCATCTTCTGCACCCATAATGATCCTGGGTCCATACTCCCAGAAGGATAAAGAATAGGAAAGCTTCCGGTGGAGGAGATGGGATACAGAACTCTGGTGGTGGGTACTGTGTGGAATTTTAGCCCTCTTATCCTATGGTTTTGTCAATATTTTCTAATTTTTATTTTATAAATAAGTTAAATGAATAAATAAAAACTATTGATGTTCCAACAAAATTTTTTTGAGAGATGTTAAATATCATCATCCCACCCAGGATGAGGGAGTAATAAAGCATACAGAAATTTCAATGCCACAGAATTATGATTACACTATGCCATATTTTAACCTAGGCGAATTCATTATAATATATATTTTAAAGTAGTGCTGAGAATGCTAATTAACACTTACAAAATTTGATCTTCTCACAGCATACATGATGTTTTCTCCCAAATTATATTACTAGCACACATCATTCACCAGTATGTCAAATGAACAGAAGGGGTACAGGACAGAACAACAGAAGATACACAGTCTGTTAACACTCGTCCTTCCAGATAATGTGACAGAGCTGGATGTGAGGCCACAGGTGTAGCCAGGTCTGGATGACAACCTCCCAGCAGGTCCCACACAAACACTTAGCTAAATGACTTGGTCAAGTTCTTTGGAAGGACTTGGGGGTTTCCCCATACCTACAACAAACTGAAACAAATTACTTTTTGATCACTTCTTCCAGAAAATTCTTCATCCTTAGAGATGCCACAGATCACTGGAGCTACACTAGAGTTTCAGAGCCTACATAAAAAAAAAATGTTGGTGCCATGGAAACTACTAGCAGAAAAATATGAAAATGTGTACTCTTATGAAACTTCCCAACATGTTAAAAAAAATCAGCACTTCGCTTTAAAGAGCTAAGTGTAATACTTGCCAGTTGATCTGTTTTAGGATACAAATGACTTTGCTCAAAGGACTATAGCCCCACTGGGGAAAAAATGATTTTGGCACTGAAAATATGATTAAAAACTCCCATCTACTTATAATGATGGAGAAATGTCACTGAGAATTAAAAGTTTTGTCAGTGGAAAAAGTGTGACTGTCTGGAAAAGGCTGTAGATACATGCAGGGAACTAATGACAGGGAGGCTATGAACATTTAATGTCTTACTCCAAAAGAGCTGGGGGAAAAAAGTTTTATGTTTTGTTTTTCTTTCTCTTTTTATTTTTTAACTGAAGGGTTTTGCACCTTCACATTAGCCAGTACTCTAGGATATAATGAGACAAGCAAGCTCGACTCCTAGGTGTTACACTTTGCTTATATAGAGAACTACCACATCCCTCACCCCACCCCACTGACATTCTCCAACTAAATCCAGAAACTACCAGCCCACAGTAGACTTTCATTAAAGTTGATCTAGAAGCAAAATTTTGAATGCTCAGAGAGAGCAATGAAGAAAACACACAAATGGCAGTTCAGTTCTCAAGGACTGGATGCTTGGGATTCTGCAATGCATCCCAGAAACAGGTTACTCACAACAAAACAGCAGCCAAGACCCTGTGATAAGGTCATCACCAATCTCTTCTTTTCCCACATGAAACTCTGACTCCAAGAAACTCCAAGAAACTTCCCCACAACTTGGTGGCTGCACCATCTAACTTGGAGCCTGCCCCCAAATACACATACACACACTTTGTCCCTACCATTGACTTCACTGCATTCCCATGTCTATTCTTCCTTTTTTTAAAATATATATATATACTTATCTATTTATTCCCTTCTGTTGCCCTTGTTGTTTTTTATTATTGTGGTTATTATTGTTGTCATTGTTGGATAGGACAGAGAGAAATGGAGAGAGGAGGGGAAGACAGAGAGGGGGAGAGAAAGATAGACACCTGCAGACCTGCTTCATCACCTGTGAAGCGACTCCCCTGCAGGTGGGGAGCCGGGGGCTTGAACCGGGATCTTTATGCCGGTCCTTGCATTTCATGCCCCATGTGCTTAACCCACTGCGCTACTACCTGACTCCCTTATTCTTCCTTTAAGCTCTAAGATCCACTTTTCATTTTCTCCGTAATCATGCTCTCCACCAGACATGCTTTTTAAATATAAAACTGTCTCATCTGTGCCATTAGTATGAGTATGCTTGTGTTCTGTTTTCTGTTCTTATTAATCACAGCACATTCTAGAATAGGACAAAAGATACTAGCGTTTCATCTCAATAAATACTACACTGGTTTTCCATCCCTTTATGCCTTCTTCTACTCTCTCATGTACTTGCATACCAGGTATAGGCCAGTTTAGTTAACCAAGTCAGAACTTTCCGGATAAATATATATGGTATTTGTAACTTATTATATATAGTGATATATAATGAAATTTACTATAAGAGGCTAGTTCATGGGATTGTGGAAGCTAAAAAGTCTGAAAATCTTCCATCAGCAAGCTGAAGACCCATAGAAATTGGCTGTGAGGTGACAAAGAACACCAATGGCAAAAAGAAAAAAAAAGAAAAAAAAAGATCTGTGTGTTGCAATCCAGAAGGTGGCACAGTGCATAAAGTGTTGGACTCTCAAGCATGAGGTCCTGAATTGGACCCCTACTACTGAACATGCCTGAGTGATACTCTGGTTCTAGAAGAAGGAGGGGTGACTATGCAATGTGTTTTTAAGAAGCTATTGTCCAATGCATACTTTCATAAAAGCATAGAAGTTTCTGGGGTTTTTTTTTTTCATATTAGAATGTAACTCTATGGTCAGTTCACTCAGCAGTGCTTAATAAATTTCTACCATGTGCCATTCAGAGTGCCAGCTGCTGGGGATTCAGTAGAGTCCTTATTAGCCAATATAGGAACCAGACACGTCTACAGGAGGTTTTAAGATCATGTGATAAATGCCCTAATTAGGTCAATTATGCAGGGATGAGAAAATGCAGTAGGAGCCCCTGACCAACATTCTGGGGTCATAAACATTCCGCACAGCAGGAGCTGATTTTGATGGAAGACAAGAAGGTCACGTGAGAGTAGAGGACTGTGTGTGTGTGTGTGGGGGGGGGGGTATTCTGGGCAGAGAGAATACCTGAAAGAAAGGGCTAAGCTCAGAGACATATAGCAAGTTCTTGAATTTCTTAGATCTCTCCAAGAAGTTCATCAGAACTTTATCAAAGATAAAGGGGAAAGAAGATATAGGACTCAGAAGTCTGGATTGTATCCCCAGAGTGTCACGGAGCTCCTGCAGAGCCTAATCACGTACGTCAAGGAGAAGAGAGATATGAGACAGGTCATGAAGGGGCTAGTCAGCCTTGCTAAAAAGTCTGAACTTTATCTTGAGTCATCAAGAGTCAACAGAAGGTCTGAGGCAGGAGAGTGATATAAATACATGTCCATCTGGAAAATCACTCTGGCTGTAGCACAGAGAATGGCTCTAAAGAGACACAGCAGGGATGGGGAGATGGGGACATTAACTTATCCAAGCACATAAATGTCAGTGTGATTCAGAAAATGTGTAGGAACCTATAACTAGCTTGTGCGCTAGCACACACAAACACAAAGATCTGTGATCACAGATGTCTACAATGTATCACTGTTGCTTTAGCTGGGTCCCAGCACTGGGAAGATGGGTGAGAATATAGAATGAGTTTCATTCATCTATGTATCTTCAGAACCCAGCACAATGCCTGACATAGATCAGGCACTTAATAAGTGTTTGCTAGTTGAATGAATGATTGAGTGCCGGAATGAGTGTACAAGTAAACAAATAATATGGACCCTGGGAAGTATTAATACAAAAGATCATGGACTTTGGAATCAGGCAGGACTTTATTTAAACCACAGATCTACCACTTCTTACAGCTGTGTGATTTTGAGCAAGTTATCTACCCTGAGACTTATCTCCTAACTTGTAAAAAAAAAAAAAGATAATAATATCAGTTCACAATGTTATCACAAGGATCAAATGACAGTATGTGTAAACTTCCAAGTCAGGATCCGCTTAACGGGAGTCAGGCTGTAGCTCAGCGGGTTAAGTGCAGGTGGCACAAAGCACAAGGACTGGCATAAGGATCCGCTTAACAAATCTATCTCTGCCTTGATAGATTTGTTTGACTTCCTCCCTCCCAGCACCAGCATGGTGTTCCAGAAATACAGCATATGGAGAGCAGTTGAAGCAGAGATTATGCATTTACACTGAGGCAAAATGGAAGACAACTTTTTAAAAAAATCTCTTGATGATCATGCACAAAGCCCGCCAATCCTTATTCTAGCAGCTACTAAACCACAAAAGAGCAGACGCTTAAGATGCTTATTTAAAGAGCAAAGAAGTCAAAGCATTTCAGAATGTGTCAGAGGGGGCCAAGAGAGAACTCACCCAGTAAAAAGTACACTTCACTGTGCACAAGGACCTGGGTTCAAGCTCAGTACCACATGTAAACACATGTACAGGGGAAACTTCAGAGCTGTGACACAGTACTATAGTGTTTTTCTCTGAGTCTCTTTCTTTCTATCTGGCATTATCTCTGGCCTGTGTCTCTCTCTTTCTTTTTGTTTCTGAGACTGAAGGGAGGGGGAGAGTTTACCAGGAGTAGTAGAATAACACAGATGCCAAGCTCCCATAAATCTCCAAGCAGCAAAATAAATAGTGTCACAGTAATATAAAATAACACTAAGAAAGCCTTTCATAAGTATGTTCAGTGGAATAGAAAGAGGTTCAGATGATCTATGACCAAAAAAAAATTATAACCATAAAAATAATCATGAACTTCAACTGAGCAATTTTTCCAATGTTAGTTACTCTTGGGACTAGGGGTAAGATTGGGATCATTCTCTTCCTCTGGTATAAAAGCATATGGTTTGCTCTCTTGCCTAAGAGGCTGGTTTTATTCTGAGTGATTACATTTAGCACAAGTTCTAATTAATGCATCTTACAACAGTACTCTTTTTATTTTTGCAATTCATTTACACTGGCTCACAAAAGGGATTAACAGGACAAAAAAATGAATAAAACCAAAATAACAGGAAAAGGATAGTGGAAAGCAAGAAAACAGATGAGACAACAATAAGAATGACTATGGTTCCTGGGGCTGAGTGTGGGAAAAGTAATGACAGCCATGTGCTAAGTAGCATGTGTGTTATCTAGTTTTCACAATAATCCTATGAAGACACCATATTTTAATGCAGAAAGACATCGCTAAGAAAGAAAAAATGCTGCCAATTAAACTATAACAAAATACTTTGAGCTTGGAGATGTCAAAAAATAGAAACCAAAAATCAGTTATGACTGAAAGTCAAAGAAACACAGTATTACCATCTCCACTTTATAGGTAAGCAAATTGAAGGACAAAGCAATCTGAATTCACTAGTCAGCAAGCTGAAGAGTCAGGTTTTGAACTCAAGCAGTCTAATGCCAAAGAGCTCAGGATCAATAGATCATATCCTAGAGTTGAGCTTCCTGACAGCTGTGGTAAAGATGGATATATATGGAACAACCATTCTCTTTATTTAGGAAAAAGCTACTAGCTTCTCAGAGAAACCAAAGCTTTTTCTAGGGCAAATCTCAGAAAATTTTCTTTTTTAAAAAATTATTTTATGGGAGTTGGGTAGTAGCACAGTGGGTTAAGCACACATGGAGCGAAGCACAAGGACTGGTGGAAGGATCCTGGTTCAAGCTCCCAGCTCCCCACTAGCAGGGGGTCATTTCACAGGCGGTGAAGCAGGTCTGCAGGTGTCTATCTTTCTCTCACCATCTCTATTTTCCCCTCCTCTCTCCATTTCTCTCTATCCTATTCAACAACAACAGCAATAACAACAACAAGGACAAAAAAAAAAAAAAAAAAGGAAAAATGGCCTCCAGGAGCAGTAGATTTATATACTGCAGGCACTGGGCCCCAGCAATAACCCTGGAAGCAAAAAAAAAAAAAAAAAAAAAAGGGAAAGAAAAGAAACAAAAAAAATATTTTACTACCTTTATTTATTGGATAGAGACAGCTGGAAATCGAAAGGAATGGGGAGATGGAGAGGGAGAGAGATTGAGAAATACCTGCAGCCTTGCTTTACCACTTGCAAAGATTTCCCCCTGCAGGTGGGAATTTGGGGGCTTGAACCCAGGTCCTTGCTCATTATAACATGTGCACTCAACTAGGTGTGCCATCACCCAGCCCCCTCAGAAAAATTTCCTAGACATATTACATAGAAATGTATTACAAATGATTTTGTTGGAATCTTAAAAAGAAAGAGAAGTCTAATAATATATAGGCACTACTTAATGAAAAAAAAAAAAGTTTTCCACAGCTAAGGTCATGTGGACCAAGAATGTCATCTTTGCATAGTCTGCTACAACTCATAGTTGAAACTAAACATAACCAGAGAAGTAGAAAATGCCTCTTAAATTATCTTCCTTAAATATCATTGCTCTCAGCCTAGTTTTGACTGAGCTGGTTTATTGGACAGTTCAAGGTACTCTCGAGAAAAAGCCTGAGATAACTGTGTTGATTGATTTTTTTTTTCCCCATATACTGAGCATTCAGGAATTAGGAACCAACTGGCCTCTCCTCACCTCCAGAGAGAATCTTCACAGCTTTGGCTTCACCACAAGAGCAGTCAAGAGCCAGCAAGAGGGAAAACAACACTCCCGTCAGCATCTTGTTCTGATGAAGCATAAGCTCTGAAGCTGACTGCCTGGATCTTAAAACCAGCTTTAATATTCACTAGCTTAGTAGTCCTGCACACAGTGAGATGTCTTGATGCCTCGATTTCGACATCAGCAAAATGAGGATCATAATGCTATTTACCTCCCAAGGCTGTTGTAAAAACATACCAAGACAAATTCATACCAGATTCAGTATGGCTGGCACATTGTGAGCATTCTGTAAATGCAGGGTAATTTTATTGTTTGGATACTTTATTTTTTCCCACCAGATAATTTATTTAGCAGTGGTGCACAGGTGTGAACCACTTTGTTATTCGGGCATGAAGTAGAATGGAATGCCTGGGGGTGGATAGCAATAAGGAGGCACAACCACCACCCACAGGATCCCATTTTAATGATATTGGATGCCTTAGTGTTGCGGGAGACAACCTGGGATTCTTTGGAAGAATCAAAGTTTAGAGCCAGATATTTGCTCAAATCTCAGACCCATCACTCACCTACTGGTAGGCTGGCTAATATTTTTTGTGCTACCCCTCATGCAGAAATAACTGAAAGTAATAACATGTACAAGTATGGGACTACAGCAAATTGAAAAGCTTCTTCACGGCTGAAGAAACTATCACACAAACAAGGGGATGCCTTACAAAATGGGAGATCTTCACGTACCGGACATCAGACAAGAGACAAATAACCAAAATATACAAAGAGCTCAGCAAACTTAGCAACAAAAAAGCACATGACCCCACCCAAAAATGGGCAGAGGGTATGAAAAGAACATTCACTACAGAAGAGATCCAAAAGGCTAACAAACACATGAAAAACTGCTCCAGGTTGCAGATTGTCAGAGAAATGCAAATAAAGACAGCATTCAAATACCACCTCACCCCTGTGAGAATTGGCATACATCAAAAAGGACACCAGCAACAAATGCTGGAGAGGCTGTGGGGACAGAGGAACCCTTCTGCACTGCTGGTAGGAATGTAAATTGGTCCAACCTCTGTGGAGAGCAGTCTGGAGAACTCTCACAAGACTAGACCTTCCATATGACCCAGTAATTCCTCTCCTGGGGATATACCCCAAGGACTCTATAACACCCAACCAAAAAGATATGTGTACACCTATGTTGATAGCAGCACAATTCGTAATAGCTAAAAGCTGGAAGCAACCCAGGTGCCCAACAACAAATGAGTGGCTGAGAAAGCTGTGGTATATATACAAAATGGAATACTATGGAGCTATTAAAAACAATGAACTAGGGGGGTCTGGCGGTGGCGCAGTGGGTTAAGTGCATGTGGTGCAAAGCACAAGGACCGGCGTAAGGATCCCGGTTCGAGACCCCGGCTCCACACCTGCATGGGGGTCGCTTCACAGGTGGTGAAGCAGGTCTGAAGGTGTCTATCTTTCTCTCCCCCTCTCTGTCTTCTCCTCCTCTCTCCATTTCTCTCTGTCCTATCCAATAATGAACAACATCAACAATGGCAATAATAATAACCACAACGAGGCTACAACAACAAGGGCAACAAAAGGGGGAAGAAATGGCCTCCAGGAGCGGTGGATTCATGGTGCAGGCACTGAGCCCAGCAATAACCCTGGAGAAAAAAAAAAAAAAAGAACAATGAACCCACCTTCTCTGACCCATCTTGGATGGAGCTAGAAGGAATTATGTTCAGTGAGCTAAGTCAGAAAGATAAAGATGAATATGGGATGACCCCACTCATAAACACAAGTTGAGAAAGAAGAACAGAAAGGGAAACTAAAAGCAGGATTTGACTGAATTTGGAGTAGGGCACCAAAGTAAAAACCCTGGGGTGAGGGTGAGGGTGAATGTTTGGCTTCCCATGGGTGGAGAGCGGATGGGATGGGACACAAGTCTTTTGGTGGTGGAAATGGTGTTTATGTACACTCCTATTAATTTGTAGTCATATTAATCACTATTTAATTAATATGAGAGGGGAAAAATTGATTGTATGTCTCAAACTTTTTAAAGCATGTACCGAGTCTGTTTAATACATAGGCTGAGTCTTTGATATGTTGACTCTCTCAAAAGCCTAGACCAGGGAGAACAGAAGCAACCGGTGACAGCTATATACAAAGAATGTCAAAGGACATAAATTATGGTGATGTTGTGTATGATACAGCAAATCCTAACAAAGGGATGTTTCAAAGGTAACCCAATCACCAAATAATGTGACTATAACAATAACTATCTATTGTCTTCTTAACCCTAAGATAGCAGGAACCTCCCACTTCCCCAATACAGCCTATATTTCCCTAGTCCTGGAACTTCTAGGGTGGGGCTCACTTTCCTGCAAGCTTCTCTCAATTCATATCAAATGATACTGCATCCACTGATTCCAACCTAATCAACACAACAAGTACCACCTCAGCATGCTTCACTTCAAACTATGTCCAGAAATGTCACGTGAGGAATGTCAACCCTTCAGCCTCATTACTCAGGTGAAACCTTTCCTTTCATAGGAGTCTCTAATTCCATTCCAGGTGGTTCACTTCCTAACAAAGTCCCAAAACCCAGATATAGACCAGGTCCCATAAGATAAAGCATATGTTCACATGTATCCATAAATTAGGGCAAAATATATACCTGAGAGCAAAAGTACACAATAGTCTACAATGAGTCAGTATAAAGTTCCTAATGAAATAGTATCTAATTAGACTTAGATACCCTCCTTACCTACTTCCATTACAGTTCTCTCACTCACTCCAAAGCTAAACTTATCAAAGCAAGGACTGCAAAAGCTGAATAAGGGCAAGACTCTGGCATACTTTAACAATGACTCTTTAGTCACTATCAGGCCACCCCATAGCTGGGGCCCTATGCGGGGAGTCCTGAGATTTCTGAACAGACATGATGGGCCTAGACCTCAAATAAATCCCTCTCACCTTGTTACCAGTCATCTCTATCTGGAACAACAAAACAGACCCCTTTGTGGGCCCCCATAGGAACTTGCCCTCAACTTGGATCAACAATGGTAGAGAATGTTCCATCCTCCGAAGGCAGGATGGACAACATACTCTATGTTCCACCTGAGGAAGATGGGTCCTGATATTGGGGCAGCTTGGAATGTTCCTACTCATGACCACAGAATGTGAGCTCAGATCTACAGGGATCGCATAGGCTCCTAAGCTGAATATGGGCCCCAGATCAAATCAAATTGATGGGGTTTACAGTCACAGGTATTTATACCCCTTTCCCATATTAGGGAGCTACTCTCTTCCCTGATGCAGCTTTCTGGTCCTTTTTTGAGCCATGACATCATCTCCTCAGACAGTAACTTGAATCCACCTGTATATCAGATTTCAGGCTCAGGAGGAAAAAAAAGAAACTAGTATAGCCACAGGCCCTACGGAATATAACTAACATATGCCTACTAGCTATCTACAAAATGGAGAACCCCTCAACTCTTCATCTGCTCTATTCCAGTCTTTAAGTTCATGATTAATCAACAATTTGTTTGGCTTTGTATGTTAATTCTCTTTTCAGCCACTAGATTCCAGATGCTAAGCATGATGCCAACCAGACTTCCCTGGACAGACAACCCCACCAGTATGTTCCAGAACTCCTATTCCCCAGAGCCCCGCCCCACTAGGGAAAGAGAGAGGCAGGCTAGAAGTACGGATTGACCTGTCAACACCCATGTTCATCAGGAAAGCAATTACAGAAGCCAGACCTTCCACCTTCTGCATCCCACAATGACCTTGGGGTCCATACTCCCAGAGAGTTAAAGAACAGGAAAGCAATCAAGGGAGGGGATGGGATACAGAGTTCTGGTGGTGGGAATTGTGTGGAGTTGTACCCCTCTTATCCTATGGTTTTGTCAATGTTTCCTTTCTATAAATAAATAAATAAATAACATGTAAAGTAAAACAGAGGTAAATAGCATAGTGGTTATGCTAAGTGACTCATGCTTGAGGTTTCAAAGTCCCAGGTTCAATCCTCCAATCACATTATATCAGATGATCAGTGCTCTTGTAAAAAAAAAAGAAAGAAAAAAAGAAAGAGAAAGAAAGAAGCAAGAAGTAGAAGATCGAAAAGGATACCTTAAATTGTCTAATGAAATAGTTTCTACTTAGACCTAGGTACCCTCCTCACCTACCTCCTATTACACTTCCCTCACTCACTCCAAAGCTAACTTTATCAAAGTAAGGACAACAAAAGCTGAAGAAGGGCAAAGAGACTGGCATACTTTAATGATGACTCTTTAGTCACTATCAGGCCACACCATCAGCTGGGGCCCTAGTTGGGGAGTCCTGGGATCCCCACACAAACATGATGAGCCTAGACCTCGAATAGATCCCTCTCTCCATTATCACTGGTCATCTCCATCAGGAACAACACAATGGACCCCTTTGGGGGCCGCCAGAGGACCTTGCCCTCAATATGGATCCACAATGGTAGAAAATGTTCCATCCTCTGAAGGGGGGTTGGATAACATACTCTATCTACCACCTGAAGAAGATGGGCCCTAAAATTGGTGCAACTTAGAATGTTCCTACTCATGACCACAGAATGCAAGTTCGGACCTACAGGGATGTAGAGGTTACATAGGCTCCTATGCTGAATATGGGCCCCAGATCAAATGGATGGGGTTTACAGTCAACAATATTTGTATATTTTCTCATATTAGGGAGCTACTCTCTTCCCCGATCCAGCCCTTTTTCCAGCCATGACATCATCTCTCCAGACAACAACCTGGGTCCACCTGCATATCAGATGTCAGGCTCAGGCAAAAACTAATAAAGTCACTGGCCCTTTCAAATATACCTAAAATAGGCCTACTAGCTATTTACAAAATGTAGATCCCAAATTTTCATCTGCAATATTCCAGCCTTTAAGCTCATGATTAATCAACAATTTGCATGGCTTTATGTGTTAATTCTTTTTCAGCCACCAGGTTCCAGATACTACTATGATGCCAAATGGACTTCCCTGGACAAACAACCCCACCAATGAGTCCTGGAGCCCCACTTCTTCAGAGCCCTGTCCCACTAGGGAAAGAGAGAGGCAGGCTGAGAGTATGGATCGACCTGTCGATGCTCATGTTCATCAGGGAAGCAATTAAAGCAATTACAGAAGCCAGACTTTCCACCTTCTGTACCCCATAATGACCCTGGGCGCATACTCCCAGAGGGTTAAAGAATAGGAAAGCTATCAGGGGAGAGGATGGGATACAGAGTTTTGGTGGTGGGAACTGTACCCCTCTTATCCTATGGTCTTGTCAGTGCTTCCACTTTAAAAATAAACACATTTAAATAGTAATTAAAAAAAGAAAAAGAAAGAAAGGAAAGGAAAAGAAACCATTACTCAAAGAGACTCCAAACAGAATGGGGAGGAGATCTTTACATGCCATATATCACGCAGGAGGCTAATAACCAAAATATACAAGATCACCAAACAGCAAATTAAAAAATATGAACCTATTCAAAAATGGGGAGAGGATATGAACAGAATATTCACCAAAGAAAAGATACAAAAGGCCAACAGACATATAAAAATATGCTTCAAGTCATTGATTGTCAGAGAAATGCAAATAAAGACAACAATGAAATACCACCCAACCCTGTGAGAATGTCATACATCAGAAACAACAGCAACAAGTGCTGGAGAGGTTGTGGAGACAACAGAACCATCCTACACTGCTGGTAGGAATGTAAATTGGTCCAATGCCTCTGGAGAATAATCTGGAGAACCAAGAAATGCTAGAAATGGATCTTCATTATGACACAGTAATTCCTCTCCTAGGGATATGTCCTAAGGAGTCAAACACACCCATCCAAAAAGATCTGTTCGGGCAGATGGTGGCACACTTGGTTAAGCACACACATTACAATATGCAAGGACCCAGGTTCAAGCTCCCAGTCCCCGCCTGCAGGGGGAAAGCTTCACAAATGGTGAAGCTGGGCTGCAGGTGTCTTTCTGTCTCTATCTCCCCTTTCTTAACAACTTCTGGCTGTCTCTATCTGATAAATAGATATAATTTAAAAATTATAAAGAGAAAAGCAAAAAGATCTGTGTATACCTATGTTCATAGCAGCACAATTTGTAATAGCCAAAACCTGGAAGCAACCCAGGTGTCCAACAACAGATGAGTGGCTGAGAAAATTGTGGCCTATATGCACAGTAGAATACTACTCAGCTTAAGAATAATGAGTCCACTTCTTTGCTACATCTTGGATGAAGCTTGATGGAACTGTTTTAAGTGAGATAAACCAGAAAGAGAAAGATGAGTATGGGATGTTCTCACTCATAAACAGAAAGGAGAAAGAACAGAGGGAAACACAAAACAGAATTTTGACTCCGTCTGTGGAGTATTACACCAAAGTAAAAGACTCTAGGAAGGGGCGGGGGGGGGGGGGATTTTCAGCTCCACTGTAGGGGGTTGGGGGTAGGGACATCATCTTTGGTGATGAGAATGGTGTTAATCTATACTCCCATTAATTTACAGTCTTATAAATCACTTTTCATTCTGACAGGGAAATAGATTGAATATCTTGAGTTCTTTAAATGCATAGATTTAAGTTCTGAGTAGATATCCCTTTAGTGTTAGCACTTATTGTTTTAAATTTGTAAACTTTTGTTAATGCATTTCTAACAATAACTTTTTTTGACATATTAAATCACCTATAATCCTAGACCAGGTAGATCAGAAGCAACTGGTCATGTCAGTATCTAAAATATAATTATTTGTAAATAGTATCAAATGACATAAATCAGGACGAGGTCATCATGCATGGTACAGTAAATCCTAAACATGGGATTTTCAAAGTAAACCAAACTCCTAAGTAACTTGGTTATAATAATTATTATCTATTGCCTTCTTTTTTTTTTTTTCCTCCAGGGTTATTGCTGGGCTCGGTGCCTGCACCATGAATCCACCGCTCCTGGAGGCCATTTTTCCCCCTTTTTGTTGCTCTAGTTGTTGCAGCCTCGTTGCGGTTATCATTGCCATTGTTGACGTTGCTTTGTTGTTGGATAGGACAGAGAGAAATGGAGAGAGGAGGGGAAGACAGAGAGAGAGGGGGAGAGAAAGATAGACACCTGCAGACCTGCTTCACCGCCCGTGAAGCGACTCCCCTGCAGGTGGGGAGCCAGGGGCTCGAACCGGGATCCTTACGCCGGTCCCTGCGCTTTGCGCCACGTGCGCTTAACCCACTGCGCCACCGCCCGACCCCCCTATTGCCTTCTTAAATGCTAAGATGGCAAGGAATTTTCTTCATTCTATTTAAAATTTGTATTTCTCGGGAGTTGGGTGCTAGCGCAGTGGGTTAAGCGCAGGTGGTGCAAAGTGCAAGGACGGGAGTAAGGATCCGGGTTTGAGGAGAGTTGCTTCACAGGTGGTGAAGCAGGTCTGCAGGTGTCTTTCTCTCCCCCTCTGTCTCCCCCTCCTCTCTCAATTTCTCTCTGTCCTATCCAACAATAATGGCAACAATAAAAACTACAACAATAAAACAACAAGGGCAACAAAAGGGAGTAAATAAATATTTGTATTTCTCCCAGTTCTGGAACCTCTGGGACTTTCCTAGTATTTCCTCATGCTTCTCCTTTTGATCCCTTACCCTGTGATACTGCCTCTGCTGACCTCAACCAACTCAACACAACCAGTGCCATCTCACATGTTTTACTTCAGACTGTATCCAGAGATGCTGAGCCTGAAAAGTCAATCCTCCCAACTCCAATAATCTGGTGAGACCTCTCTGAACACATGGGACTTTAGTTCCATTTTGGAAGGTGCATCTAACAAAGTTATAGAACCTAGATACGGACCAGGGCCTATGGGACAGGGTACATTTATACATGTATCCGGAAATTAGAGAAAATATGTATTTCAAAGTAAAAGTGCTCAATAGTCCGTAGTGAATAAACTTAGATAAGTGCACCAAGCAAGTAGAAAGGCCTAAAAAAATGACATCATAGGGGGTCAGGTGGTAGAGCAACGAGTTACGCGCACATGACACAAAGCTCAAGGACCTGCGTAAAGATCCTGGTTCGAGCTCCAAGCTCTCCACCTGCAGAAGAGGTCTGCTTCACAAGAGGTGAAAGAGGTCTGCAGGTGTCTCTTTCTCTCCTCCTCTCTGTCTTCCACACCTCTCCATTTCTCTCTGTCCTATCCAATAACAATGACATCAATAACCACAATAATGTTAAACAACAAGGGCAACAAAAAGGGAAAAAAAATAGCCTCCAGGAACAGTGGATACATGGTACAGGCACTGAGTCCCAGCAATAAACCTAGAGGCAAAAAAAAAAAAAAAGAAAAAGACACCATAAAGTACCTAATCATATATTTACTACTTAGGCTTAGATACCCTCCTCCCCCATCCACTACTTCACTTCCTTCAATCACTTTAACATGACAGATTAAAGTAAGGACTACAAAAGCTGGCTACGGGAAAGAAGCTGGCATACCTTAATGATAGCCTTTTTGGTCACTGCCATCTGGGGCACTACTCAGGGAATTATTGCATTCCCACACAGATATGATGGCCCTAGATCTCTAACAGATCTCTCTCCCCACTATCACTGGTCACATCCGTCAGTAACAGCATCATAAACCCTCTTGTGGACCTCCGCAGGACCTTGCCCACAAAGTAGAGCAGCAATGGTAGAGATTGCCGCACTCTCCAAAGGAAAGCTGAGTCAACCTACTATGTCACTCAAGGAAGACTGTTCCCAAAATGAGTGCAGCCTAGAATGTTCCTAGTTGTGAGGATGGACTATAAGCCAGACTGACAGAAACTCAGAGGTCACACAGGATCCTGTGCTAAATAGGAATATATATTTGCTCTTTCCAGACAATACTTTTAGTCCACCTGCATGTTAGCTATCAGGCCCTGGCAAAAAATACTAAAGTCGATTAAAACTTAATCTGTGGGTTTCTCTCCACTCCTCTCACAGGTCAACTAGAAATACCAAAGAAGACCACCTGGGACCACAACAAGGCAGGACTAGAATGACTTCAGGAACCCACCAAACCACTGGTGAGGGCAAACATGTGTGGCTCATGGACAGGGAGGATCATAAGGAGAGACAGAGCACCTGGTAACAGTCCAGTAGTTTACCAGTTGAGGCACCACCTCCAGTCTGTTGTACCAACAAAAAGACTGCTGAGGGAGGAGAGGACTCTCCTGACTCACCAAATGCAACTATGAGTCTGCATTGCTACTGCCCTCAGACTGGATCAGCAGGGGGGACACCCTGTGAATCATCTGGGAACAGAAAACTGACCAGGAAACTTAGGAAAAGAGCTACACCTCGGTGGACTAGCAGGGGGGATGTATAGTGGGAGCCTTTCCACATTGTTCTCCTAATGAGAATATGGTGAATAATTGCCTCAGAACCTACAGACTATAAATGGGACTTGTTTAGAAACTCACAGGGTCCAGCAGTGCCGCCCAACTTGGCAGAAAAGCTGAGTTGAGCGGGGAGCTTTGGATCCTTGGGGTGTGAGAGTATCTTTGCATAACCACTGTCTATCTCTCAGCCACGCTGCTTTATCTCTTGGTTAGGAGTGAGGGATTAAGCTAAGAAGCCTACTTATAATTTAAAAGCCCTCAGGCTCCCATAACCTACAGGGAAGAAAAAGAACTAAAGAGGCTTTTAACACCCTCTGTGCTCCAACTCAGATATTGAAATAATACTGAAACAACTGATAATTTCCACAACTGTGAAGTCTTTAATTACCTTACTTAGACACAAGTCAACCCAGGTAAGAGTGATCAGTAACTTGAAAAGTACTGAGAGAGGGACCTCATAATATACTATATAGAATGGTTAAACCAACAAGAAGAAATATTAGAGAAATGAACCAGGACAAGAGTCCAGCTAAAAGTCCCCCTAAGAATGAACCACAAAGTAATGAGGTCAACATCCAAACACTAGTTAAGAAAATAATCACAGGAGTGAGTAAAGAGTTTGAAAGAATCGTTCTCAGAAATGCAGGAACAACAAATGAGACTATGGAAGAAAATACTAATTATCTCAAGGCCATTAGAGAGCTGAAAGCTGAAATAGCTGAGCTAAGAACACAACTAGCTGAACAAGCTAAAACAGTATCAGAACAGGGCAACAAAATAGATGAACTCCAGAAAATAGTAGAGGGCAGAGAGAATAGAAACAATGAGGCTGAAGACAGAATTAGCAAGATCAAGGACGAATTAGAGACAACTAAAAAAGAAGTAAGAGATCTCAAAAAGACATTAAGAGATACTGAAAACAACAACAGAGACCTATGGGATGACTTCAAAAGAAATAATATACGCATTATAGGCCTACCAGAAGAGAGGGAGGAGAAGAAAGCATTCTTAGGACATAATAACAGAAAACGTCTCTAATCTAGAGAACATCAAAGATATAAAGATTCAAGAAGCCCAGAGGGTCCCAAACAGAATTAACCCAGACTTAAAGACACCAAGACATATCATATTTAGAATGGAAGGGAATAAAGATAAAGAAAGAATCTTGAAAGCTGCAAGAGAAAAATAAAGAGACACCTACAGAGGAAAACCCATAAGATTAGGAGCAGACTTCTCCACACAAAAACTACAGGACAGAAGAGAATGACAAGATATCTATCAAGTTCTCAATGAAAAAGGTTTTCAACCAAGACTACTGCATCCTGCTAGACTGTCATTCAGACTAGATGGAGGCATAAAAACTTTCTCAAACAAGCAACAGTTAAAAGAATCAACTATCACCAAACCTGCCCTGAAAGAAGTTCTGAAAGATCTCCTACAAACAGTGAGTGCACCATAAACATGCCATATAACAGAACACTAAAAACTATAATAATGGCATCAAAATATCTTCAATCTTTGATATCAATAAATGTCAATGGTCTTAATTCACCTATTAAAAGGCACAGAGTAGGAAAATGGATTAAAAAACACAACCCAACAATATGCTGTCTACAGGAAACCCACCTAACTCAACAAGACAAACACAGACTAAAAATGAAAGGATGGAAAATTATCATACAAGCCAATGGGCCACAAAAAAAGGAAGGAAAAGCTATGCTCATATCTGACATGACAGAGCTTAAAACAAATAAAATTTTAAAAGATACGAATGGACATTAATTAATGCTCAGAGGATCAGTCAATCAAGAGGACTTAACAATTATTAACATCTATAAACCCAATGAGAAGCCATCCAAATACATCAAAGATCTACTGAAAGAGCTACAGCAATATATTAATACCAACACAGTAACAGTAAGGGACTTCAACACCCCACTCTCTCAACTTGACAGATCATCCAAGCAGAAAATTAATAAAGAGATTAGGGAGCTAAATGAAGAGATAGACAAACTACAACTGTTGGACATTTTCAGAGTCATTCACCCCAAGAAACTGGACTACACATCCTTCTCAAGTCCATATGGGTCATTCTCAATGATAGACCATATGATAGGCCACAAAGACAGCATCAGAAAACTCAAGGGCATTGAAATCATGCCAAGCATCTTCTCAGACCACAGTGGAATTAAACTAACACTTAACAATCAACAAAAGAGTAGTAATAGTCCCAAAATGTGGAAGCTCAACAGTACACTACTTAACAACTACTGGGTCAAAGAGGAAATAAAGGAAGAAATCAAAATGTTTCGAGAGCTCAATGAAAGTGAGGACACAAGCTATCAAAATATTTGGGACACAGCTAAGGCAGTTCTGAGAGGGAAGTTCATAGCCATATAAGCACACATTAGGAAACAAGAAAAAGCACAAATAAACAGCCTGATTGCACACCTTAAAGACCTAGAAGAAGAAGGAGAACAAAGGAACCCTAGAGCAAGCAGAAGGATAGAAATAACTAAAGTTAGGGCAGAAACAAGTACCATTGAAAATAAGAAAACCATACAAAAGATCAATGAAAATAAATGTTGGTTCTTTGAAAGAGTGACAAAATCAACAAACCTTTAGCCAGACTCACAAAACAAAAAAGGGAGAAGACCCAAATAAGTAGGATTGGAAATGAAAGAGGAGATATCACAACAGACACCACAGAAACTCAACATATCATGCGAGACTTCTATGAACAAATATATATATATATGCCACCAAGCTAGAGAACCTGGAAGTAATGGACGGTTTCCTAGATACCTAAGAACTTCCAAAATTAAATAAAGAGGAACTAGATAATATGAACAGGCCCATCACAGCCAACGAAATTGAGCTTGTTTGGAGGTTCTAGCAGGGGAACACAGCTACTCATATACCCTCAACCAAAGACCAGTCTGTCTCTATTCGGGGAAGGCCATCCTCATTGACCAAGCATGCAACTTGGGGAGGGATGCACATGGAGTGGTGAGGGAGGAAGGGGACACCCGCCTAGCCAGCCAGATCAGCCGAATCAACCCTGGTGATCAATGGGGAGATAGATGTTGCAGCCAGATCACCCTTACATCCACAGCCAATAAAATTGAAAGTTACCAAAAATCATCCCAAAAATAAAAATCTTGGACCAGATGGTTTTACCAATGAATTCTACAAAACCTTCAAAGAAGAACTAATACCTCTACTTTCAAATGTCTTCCAGAAGACTGAAGACACAGGAATACTCCCTTCCAGCTTCTATGAAGCCAACATTACTCTGATACAAAAAGCAGACAGGGACGCAACCAAAAAAGAAATATACAGACCAATATCTCTGATGAACATAGATGCTAAAATATTGAACACAATTCTAGCCAACTGGATACAAAAGATTGTTCATCATGATCAAGTGAGGTTTATCCCAGGGATGCAAGGTTGGTTTAATATACCAATCAACATGATCCACCACATCAATAAAAGCAAGACCAAAAACCACATGGTCATATCAATGTAGAGAAAGCCTTTGACAAAATACAACATCCCTTCATGATCAAAACACTACAAAAATGGGAATAGATGAAAAATTCCTGAAGATAGTGGAGTCTATATACAGCAGACCTACAGCCAACATCATACTCAAAGGTCAAAAAGTGGAAGTATTTTCCCTCAGATCAGGTATTAGACAGAGCTGTCCACTATCACCATTACTATTCAACATTGTGTTGGAAGTTCTTGCCATAGTAATCAGGCAGGAATTAAAGGGATACAGACTGGAGGAGAAGAAGTCAAACTCTCCCTATTTGCAGATGACATGACAGTATACACAGAAAAACCTAAGGAATCCAGCAAGAAGCTTTTGGAAATCATCAGTCAATACAGTAAGGTGTCAGGCTACAAAATTAACATTCAAAAGTCAGTGATATTCCTCTATGCAAACACTAAGTTAGAAGAAGATGAAATCCAGAAATCAATTCCTTTTACTATAGCAACAAAAACAATAAAATATCTAGGAATAAACCTAACCAAAGAAGTGAAAGATTTGTATACTGAAAATTATGAGTCACTACTCAAGGAAATTGAAAAAGACACAAAGAAGTGAAAAGATATTCCATGTTCATGGGTTGGAAGAATTAACATCATCAAAATGAATATACTACCCAGAGCCATCTACAAATTTAATGATATCCCCATCAAGATCCCAAACACATTTTTAGGAGAATAGAACAATTGCTACAAATGTTTATCTGGAACCAGAAAATACCTAGAATTGCCAAAACAATCTTGAGAAGAAAGAACAGAACTGGAGGTATCACACTCCCAGATCTCAAATCATATCATAGGGCCATTGTCATCAAAACTTCTTGGTACTGGACCATGAATAGACATACTGGCCAGTAGAATAGAATTGAGAGCCTGTAAGTAAGCCCCCACACCTATAGCCATCTAATCTTTGACAAAGGGGCCCAGACTATTAAATGGGGAAAGCAGAGTATCTTCCACAAATAGTGTTGGAAAAAATGGGTTGAAAGATGCAGAAGAATGCAACTGAATCACTGTATTTCACCAAATACAAAAGTAAATTCCAAGTGGATCAAGGACTTGGATGTTAGACAGGAAACTATAAGATACTTAGAGGAAAATATTGGCAGAACTCTTTTCTGCATAAATTTTAAAGTCTTCTTCAATAAAACTAATCCAATTACAAAAAAGACTAAGGCAAGCATAAACCTATGGGACTACATCAAATTAAAAAGCTTCTGCACAGCAAAAGAAATCACTACCCAAACCAAGAGACTCCTTACAGAATGAGAGAAGATCTTTACATGCCATACAACAAACAAGAGTTTAATAACCAAAATATATAAACAGCTTGCCAAACTCAACAAGAAAATAAGTAACCCCATCCAAAAATGAGGAGAGGACATTAACAGAATATTCACCACAGAAGAGGTCC
The DNA here is from genome assembly GCF_950295315.1 of Erinaceus europaeus. Lineage (NCBI taxonomy): Eukaryota > Metazoa > Chordata > Mammalia > Eulipotyphla > Erinaceidae > Erinaceus > Erinaceus europaeus. The sequence continues at coordinate 28,476,391 of NC_080178.1, forward strand.
AAAAGGCTGTGAAACACATGAAAAAATGCCCCAAGTCTTTGATTGTCAGAGAAATGCAAATAAAGACAACAATGAGATACCACTTCACTCCTGTGAGAATGTCATACATCAGAAAAATTAACAGTAACAAATGCTGGAGAGGTTGTGGGGTCAAACGAACCCTCCTGCACTGCTGGTGGGAATGTAAATTGATCCAACCTCTGTGGAGAGCAGTCTGGAGATCTCTCAGAAGGCTAGAAATGGACCTACCCTTTGATCCTACAATTCCTCTCCTGGGGATAGAGCCTAAGGAACCCAACACATGCATCCAAAAAGATCTGTGTACACATATGTTCTTAGCAGCACAATTTGTAATAGCCAAAACCTGGAAGCAACTCAATTGCCCTACAACAGATGAGTGGCTGAGCAAGTTGTGGTATAGATACACAATGGAATACAACTCAGCTATTAAAAATAATGCTTTCACTGTTTTCAGCCCATCTTAGATAAAGCTTGAAGAAATCATGTTAAGTGAAGTAAGTCAGAAACAGAAGAATGAATATGGGATGATCTCACTCTCAGGGAGAAGTTGAAAAACAAGATCAGAAGGGAAAACACAAGTAGAACCTGAACTGGAGTTGGTGTGTTACACCAAATTAAAAGACTCTGGGTGGGTCAGGAGGAGAGTACAGGTCCTGGAAAAGGATGACAGAGGACCTAGTGAGGGTTGTATTGTTGTGTGGAAAACTGAGAAATGTTGTACTTGTACAAAGTATTGTATTTACTGTCAAATGTAAAACATTAATTCCCCAGTAAAGAAATATAAAAAAAAAATACTAAACTCATGGGCCATATGCAACATAACTAAAATAGACTTCTTAGCTTCTTCCCACATTTAGGCTGCTTCCACTCTTTGGCTCTTGTGAATAATGCAGATATGAACATAGGGGTGTATATGTCCCTTTTAATTAGTGCTTGAGTTTAATGCACAGATAATGCATAAGATTAGTATGGTAATTCTATTTTTATCTGTTTTTTTTAAGAAAGGATTAATTAACAAAACCATAAGGTAGGAGGGGTACAACTCCACACAATTCCCACCACCCAATCTCCATAACCCACCCTCTCCCCTGATAGCTTTCCTATTCTCTATCCCTCTGGGAGCATGGACCCAGGGTCATTGAGGGTTGCAGAAGGTAGAAGGTCTGGCTTCTGTAATTGCTTCCCCACTGAACATGGGCGTTGACTGGTCGGTCCATACTCCCAGCCTGCCTCTCTCTTTCCCTAGTAGGGTGTGTCTCTGGGGAAGCTGAGCTCCAGGACACATTGGTGGGGTCTTCAATCCAGGGAAGCCTGGCCAGCATCCTGGTGGCATCTGGAACCTGGTGATTGAAAAGAGAGTTAACTTTTTATCTGTTTAAGGACTCTCCATATAGTGTTCCAAAGGGGCTGCACAAGTTTGCATCTGCCACCCACCCACCCCCAGCAGTATAGCAGAGCTCCTTTGTCTGCTGTTGATATAGGCCATTCTCTCAGGTGTGAGACAGCATCTCAGTGTAGTGGCACTGAGGAGTTTGTGAATACACCCTTCTTGACTAAAGAAGCAGCTAGCGTGGTAGAGGTCAGACCCTGCATATTTGCAGTTTCTGGTTAGATGTTTGCTGCTGTTAGTACTTGAGTGGTACTTTAGTTTCTGTCTCTTTCACATTAAAATCTATGTGAATACATTTCACATAAAATAATATTAGCTCAAAAATAAATGCACTCACCTCTTTATTATGTTATTTTATACATGTTCAACAATAAAAATGATGATAGCGCAAACTAAACAAAAAAAAAAGAGAGACTCAGATGGCCAACAGACATGAAGAAATGCTCAACGTTATTGACTATTAGAAAAATGCAGGTAAAGACAACAACGAGATATGACTTTACCCCTGTGAGAATGTCATGTATTTGAAAAGGACAGAAACGGGGGGGGGGGGGGTTAGCGCAGCGGGTTAAGCTCACGCAGCACAAGGCACAAAGACCAGCATAAGGATCCCGGTTCGAGCCCCCAGCTCTCCACCTACAGGGGAGTCGCTTCACAGGCCAAGAAGCAGGTCTGCTGGTGTCTATCTTTCTCTCCCCCTCTCTGTGTTACCCTCCTCTCAACATTTCTCTTTGTCCTATCGAACAACAAACGACATCAACAACAACAATAATAACCACAAGGCTACAGCAAGGGCAACAAAAGGGAAAAAAAAATGGCCTCCAGGAACAGTGGATTCATGGTGCAGGCACTGAGCCCCAGCAATAACCCTGTAGGCAAAAAAAAAAAAAAGCCTAGACCAAGTAGATTAGAAGCATCCAATAGCACAGCTATATACAAGATACTGGATACTGTACAGCAAACCATAACAAAAGGACTTTTCAAAGTTAACCCAATTACCAAATAATGTGATGATAACATTAACTATTGATTGTCTTTTTGAACCCTAAGACAGCAGGAACCTCACATCTCCACTATAGAGCCCCTACTTCCCCCAGTCCTGGAACCCTTGGATAGGGCCCACTTTCCCGTATGCGTCTCCCAATCCATACCAAATAATATTGCATCCGCCGATCACAACCTAACCAACGCAACAATTACCACCTCAACATGCTTCACCTCAGACTGTGTCCAGAGACTTCACGTGTGGAATGACAACCCTTCAGCTTTATTACTCGGGTGAGACCTTTCCTTTTATAGTGCACTCTAATTTCATCTCAGGTGGCTCACTTTCTAACAAAGTCCCATAACCTAGATATACACCTAGATATACAGTTTCTGTGAGAGAGAGCATATGTTCACACGTATCCATAAACTACTGCAAAATATATACCTGAAAGCAGAAGTACACTAGAGTTTGCAGTGAGTACCTCCCTAACACTTCCTCTCCACTATTCCAAGCTTTGGGTCCATGATTGCTCAACAATTTGTTTGGCTTTGTATGTTAACTCTCTTTTTCAATCACCAGGTTCCAGATGCCACCAGGATGCCGGCCAGGCTTCCCTGGATTGAAGACCCCACCAATGTGGCCTGGAGCTCTGCTTCCCTAGAGACTCACCCAACTAGGGAAAGAGAGAGGCAGACTGGGAGTATGGACCGACCAGTCAACGCCCATGTTCAGCGGGGAAGCAATTACAGAAGCCAGACCTTCCACCTTCTGCAACCCTCAATGACCCTGGGTCCATGCTCCCAGAGGGCTAGAGAATGGGAAAGCTATCGGGGGAGGGGGTGGGATATGAAGATTGGGTGGTGGGAATCGTGTGGAGTTGTACCCCTCCTACCTTATGGTTTTGTTAACTAATCCTTTCTTAAATAAAAAAAAAGAAAAGAAAAGAAAAGAAAAGCATGGAAACAACAAAAGTGTTGGTTAAGGATAAGAGAAACATTTCTACACTAATGGTGGAAATGTAAATTGGCCCAACACCTATGAAAGTCTGAAGATTCATCACAATGCTGGAAATAGACTTACCTTATAATCCAGCAGTTCCTCTTCTAGGGGTCTATCCAAAGAACACAAAAATACCTATCCAAAGACATATATGTACACTCATATACCCAAACTTGGAAGGAACATTAGATGTCCAATGATAGATGAGTAATTAAGAGAGCTGTGGTACATGTACATAATGGAATACTACTCAGCTGCAAGAAATGATAAAATTTTTTTTCCAGATCTTGGGTGGAACTTGAAGGAATTACATTAAGTGAGATAAACCAGCAGGAGAAGGATGAATATAGGATGATCTCATTTACAGGTGGCATTTTAGGAATATGTTAAGAAAAGCGAAACACAGACTGAAGCTTCAACTGGGTAAGGTATATTACAGCAGAGCAAAAGATTCTGGATGGGGGTGGTGGTGCCTAACTACTTAGTACAGGATGATGAAGAGTGTCTTGGGTTGAAGATGGGGCTGGTGTATAGACACCTACTATGGGGAGGAAAGAAACTATATGCATGTGTCAACAACTGTCCTGTGAACCATTCTTTCTCTAATGAAAGGAATTGGAAAGGAAAAAAAAGAAAGAAATATAACACTGGTAGCCCCAGTGGACAAAGCACTGGACTTGCAAGCATGCTGTCTTAATAGCAGTCCCCAGCATCACAGGTGCCACAGTGATGTTCTGGTGTCTCTCTTTCGGTATATAAGTATTTTGAAAGAAAAAAATGGCATTTTTGTTATTGTTATTCTATCAGAGCACTAATCAACACTGGCTAAAGGTGGGCAAAGAACTAAACCTGGCACCTTGAAGTCTCAGGCATAAGAGTCTTTTGCATAATCATTATGCTACCTGCCCCCCAATACTTATACATTTTCATCCCTTACTTGAAAGAAATACTCTCATGAAGAGTAGGGAGTGTAGCAGGACATATAAAAGATAAGCTGTGCGCTGCCAAGGGAGAGGAAGAAATAAAGATAAAAGGAGCAGCTGGGATGAAGGCTATTTCTACAAGTAGAACAAAGAACAAAACTGATGGATGATTCTGAAGGAAGCCATGAATCAGAACCAGTTTTCCCTGTCCTCCAGGACACTAGTTTTCAACTCCTCAACCTTTTATACTGACAAATAAAAAGTGATGTGTTATGCTGCTAATAGTTGCACGAAGCAAACTGTCCTGTGCTGAGCATTAAAGTGTGACAGGGTTAGTGAGTCACAGCACAACCAAGTGGCCAAAGACAATGTCACATTAGATGACAGATGTGGCAGGCAGTGTTTCTAAATGTTTATATTTCCAAAGGATCTGACACAAGCCACCCTTCAGAAAGGCCTGTCCCACCCACCTCCTCACCCTAACACATACAGCTGGAGGAAATAGAGTTCTGAAAGGCCAAACTCAGAACCAGATATGAAACACACACACACACACACACACACCACATTAGAAATAACTGTTTCAGAGCCAGTGGGATGAAACCCAGCATCTCTTTATACTACTATAAAGAATGTGGTAAAGTTGAAATAAACTCTCCACCAGTGTTCAAATGCCCAAATTTATAAATGTGGTCCATTAGAAAAAAGGAAGAAAAGAAAGTCCATCTCATAGCAGCTGGTAACTGCAGTCAAAACTTTGAAATTTAAGATTATAAAAAGCAATGTAAGTAATAAACATGTTGTTTAAAAGCTTGAAACTCCTCGTTTTGCCACTCCTACCACCCCAGCTGTCACTTTCAGATGCCACCATCTCCAAATTTCAAGTCTTGTGCTTTCAAGTTCAACAATGAATTCCACACTCTCCCTGATTCTCTAATGGAGAATTGCCAAGAAATCAGAAGTATGTGTCCATTGGCCACTTCCAACTTTCATCCCACCACAATAGGACAGTGTTCATCAACATTTCATCTGATTTTTGGATCTCTTCCTAATTAAGACTCTTTTCTAATAAATCTAGAACTATCTTGTATCCCCTAAGATCTAAACTCACTCAGTCATCTGAATTCATGTTCCTGCCTCCAGCCCCAACTCTAACATTTGCATAACATGGGATGAAAGTACAGAGGAAGTTCACGTGCCAGATACAGAACTCTCACTCCTGTCCTTGGTCCCTGGCCCCCAGTCAAGCTCAACATCTCTTCTTACCCCCAGTGCTACATAACACCTTAATGGGCTCAAACTAATGGAATTTCTGGGCTGTGTGTACAAAATCTTCTGTCTTTGTCACTTTCAACAGCCACTTTTTTGTTATCTCTTGGATCTGTGTGCTTCACACACACTAGTGCCATAGTCTCCCCTTGAAAGAAGGGAATGAGGCCACTGGGGCCAGGTGGTGGCACACCTGCTTAAGTGCACATATTACAGTGCACAAGGACCCAGGTTCGAGCTCCTGGTCCCCATCTGCAGGGGGAAGGTTTCATGAGTGGTGAAGCAGGGCTGCAGGTGTCTCTCTGTCTCTCTCCCTCTCTATATCCCCCTTCTCTCTAAATTTCTCTCTGTTCTATCAAACAAGTAAATAAAAATTTTTTAAAAAAGAGTAAGGATGCCAGTTTTAGCCCCCAGCTCCCCACCTGCAGGAGGGTCACTTCACAAGCAGTGAAACAGGTCTGCAGGTGTCTATCTTCTCTCCCCCTTTCTGTCTTTCTTTCCTCTCTCGATTTCTCTCTGTCGTATCCAACAACAACAACAACAACAACAGCATAACAATAACAAGGGCAACAAAAATGGAAAAAATGGCCTCCAGGAGCAGTGGATTCGTAGTTCAGGTACCAAGCTCCAGTGATAACCCTGTAGGGGAAAAAAAAAAAAAAGGAATGAGACCAATGAGGTCATGAAAGGAGATATGGACAGAGAATTTCAGTGTCCTGTGTACTAAGAATGATGCAGGTTCTAGACTCTAGAGAGAAGGACATAAACCCTGGGTGGCCTCACAATGATAAGCAGACCAACAAGAACCAAACTGCTAGAGTAAAAAGATAGTCTCCCTCATATTTGAAGATACTGCCGGGGCTGGGTGGTAGCGCACCTGATTTGAGTGCACATGTTACAATGCACAAGGACCTGGGTTTGAGCCCCTAGCCCCCACCAGCAACGAGAAAGCTTTGTGAGTGGTGAAGCAATGTTGGAGGTGTTTCTCTTGTCTCTCTCCCTCTCTACGACTTCCTTCCTTCTGGATTTCGGGCTGTCTCTATTCAATAAATAAATAAAAGATAATTAAAATTTTTTTTAAAAAGACACTGCCTATCCTCTCAAAACTTAGCTCAAAAAAGATCACTACCTCTACCTAGATCACTACCTCTAGGAAGCCTTCCCTTACTACCTCCCACCCCAAACACAGTAGACTCAACAAATACTTCTTAAGTGAATGCTAAGGAAAAATCTAGACAAGCAAGGATTATCTATAATACAAACTGCACTTGTATTTATCAGTCTTTTGTACCAAAAGATAATTTGATCCTTGTGGTAAGTGGTCATATTAAATTGAATTTCACCAAATATGGATAAATCTAGGTTCACAGCTTAGAATCCTATTGAACTAGGCCTCCTCCTGGTTAAGAGGTCCAGATGCTTTTCTAACAGAATGTTAAAGGCAACCTTTCTTGTGGTCTCATGACTGCTAAGGCTCCACAAATCAAAGCCATTCAACAGATGCCAAGAACTCTCAGATTGGAACACCTTGGTTAGATCTGCTAAGAAAGTGAGTTTTCAATTCTGCTAATTTGAGCCCCATACATACCTTCAAGCTTCTATAAGAAATGGAAAAGAGGGAGTCGGGCTGTAGAGCAGAGGGCTAAGCGCAGGTGGCGCAAAGCACAAGGACCGGCATAAGGATCCTGGTTCGAGCCCCGGCTCCCCACCTGCAGGGGAGTCGCTTCACAGGCGGTGAAGCAGGTCTGCAGGTGTCTATCTTTCTCTCCTCCTCTCTGTCTTCCCCTCCTCTCTCCATTTCTCTCTGTCCTATCCAACAACGACGACAACAACAATAATAACTACAACAATAAAACAACAAGGGCAACAAAGGGAATAAATAAATAAAATAAATATTAAAAAAAAAAAGTACGGGACTTTGATCAGGTCCCTCTTTAAAAAAAAAAAAAAGAAGAAGAAAAGAAATGGAAAAGAAGGTGGGGGTAGATAGCATAATAGTTATGCAAAGAGACTCTCATGTCTGAGGCTCCCAAGTCCTAGGTTCAATCCCCTGTACCACCACAAACCAGAGCTGAGCAGTGCTCTGATTTAAGGAGAAAAAAAAAAGAAAGAAAAAGAGAAGGAAAGAAAAGAAAAGAAAAAAGAAAGGGAGGGAGAAAGGAATGGAAAAGAATTTTCAGGAAGGATGAAGATATTTTCTATGAAGAGAATTTACCAGTGAGTCACACATTTGAACACACTTGACTTTCCTGGAAAAGGGGACTGGTCTTTCCTTGGAAAAGAAAAGAAAGACCTCGACAAAGAGAACCCTCCCAAAGTACCTCATTGTCAGTCAGTAGCAAACCTACCAACCCAGAAGGTCTTGATATCAAACTACAACTCAGGTAAGATCATCCTTGATCTTTTCCATCTCCACCCCACCCACCAAATTCCCTCATTACAGCTACCAAGGAAGGATAAGGAAGAGCAGGAAGTAAAGATAAACCTCATTAAGCATCGCAATCCTATGTAGATTTGATCTAGGGATAGGGAGAAGTTCACTTTTTCTTAAGATTTATTTATTTATTCATGAAGGAAAGACAGAAAGAAAAAAAAGCATCACTCTAACATATATGGTATCAGAGATTAAACTCAGGATCTGCAAGTCCCATGTTGTTCCACTACACCACACTCCAGGCCACAGGCATTTTACCTTAGATAACTATTTTAAAAAGTAATTAAATTGGATTTTAATATTTCTCTGGAACCACATTATTTTTTCCTCCAGGGTTATTGCTGGGCTCGGTGCCTGCACCATGAATCCACCGCTCCTGGAGGTCATTTTTCCCTTTTTTTGTTGCCCTAGTTGTTGCAGCCTGGTTGCAATTATTATTGCCATTGTTGACGTTGCTTTGTTGTTGGATAGGACAGAGAGAAATGGAGAGAGGAGGGGAAGACAGAGAGAGAGGGGAGAGAAAGACACCTGCAGACCCGCTTCACCGCCTGTGAAGTGACTCCCCTGCAGGTGGGGAGCCGGGGGCTCGAACCGGCCACGTGCGCTTAACCCACTGTGCCACCGCCCGACCCCCTGGAACCACATTTTAAATGCATGGGAAAAGAAGCTATTGTCTTAGAATAGTCAGAAGAACTAAGGGAATGAATGGGAAGGATACAAAAAAGAGCCAAGTCATTTCCATTGTGTGTCCTACCAAGCTCATCATATTCAACAACCCAGCATGTCTTCATTAACTTACATCATAAAATACCTAGGCAGCTAAGGAGACACACAGACAGTTACAATATTCTCAGGACCTCTGCATTCAAAACAGCATCAGTTGGCCTGGGGGGGAATAAATTAGGTCATCGATTTGAGTTTTATAAGATTGAAAAGGTAATTTGTTGCCTGCTCAAATTATGAGATACCTATTTGGCTGACTTCAGTGTCTTCGCATTTTAAATCCACATATATTATGAAGACTATCAGCCAGCTAAAGCGGAGTGTCCCTGATCAGTACTTGGATACCTTGATCTTCCCTATAGTTCACCGGTCATCCACTTTTTCTAAGAGACATCTTCTTTATTAGGACCACTGACAAGCTGAACATTTCCTCCTTAGGTGATCTACATTATAGTGTTTCAGGTGAATGTTATCTATAAATCTGTTCTCTAAAATCTGTCTGGAAGACCTGGTTGAGATATGCCCTCTCCCTGCACCTCCACGCTCCACTTCCAACATAAATCTTGCAGAATAAACTCTAAAAGAGCAAGAAGTACACCAATTTACTTAGTGTGGAATTAACCAGAAACCTGTGAGTTCTATGCTTTTTTCCAGATTCTTTTGTGCATGTAGGAAGAAAAGCTTTCAGAAATAGAGCACTTTCAAGTAACTTTTCCAGCTGTCCCTGAATTATACAGAAAGGTTATACTCATTAAATCTTTCTAGGCCTAGCATTTTCCTGTTGATGTCTCCTACAAAACTAAATGTAGTTGGAACATCACTAAGATGTTCATTTGAGTACTTAGAGCCACGAAGGCAAATAGAAAACTAACACTGAAAGATATTATGACCACTTTATATGTTTTCTATATATGAGTACAATATGGTTACTTTAGTACTCACACGATCACGTCCAGCCTTTCTAAGGCAATGATGTTCAAAATAATTTTTTGTAATGATGGAAAGATTGTACATCTATAAAACGTATAGCTGCTAGCCATGGAAGGTTAGTGTGCACTTGAATTGTGGCTAGTGCTACAGCAGCACTAAATTCTTAAGTTGAAATCGTTCTGTGTGACTTTGCTACCATTTTGGAACGTATACACTCCCTAGCAAGCCCAATTCCCTTGGAGGATGAGATCTTGTGACTAACCAAGTCTTCCTGTAAATCTAAACAATGACTAAATCTCTAAAACTGAAGTTGACAAATGGTTTAAAAGCTTTTTTTTTTTTTAAAGCAGTAAATCCTTTTCAGATAATTTCTCCTTTCTTTTCAAAAGATTATTCCACTATGGTAGTGCTGCTGTATTAGACATTAAGAAGGATACCTTACTAAAATGGGTTTTTAAATACAATACATCCATCCACATACTTTCTTAAACAGCATCCACTGAGCATAATTTAATCTCTCCTGCTGGCTTCAGGGCCATCCTTATAAACACAATCTCTCTGACTCAGAAGAAACACATCAATTACTATAATGCACCTTAATGCAATGAGGCCCTCAGGGTCACTGGGCTCAGTGGGGCTATTTAGACCTACCCCAGACACAGATTTTTATAGCTTTCTGTCACATCTGTTGCCTAGCTATTAATGTCAAGTCCTATTACTGTCAGGATGTCTGCCTATATTTATTTATTGCCTACCTTGTCTCAAAAAGGTAGTTAGTTGCCTGTGTCAATGATAGCTTCTCTTCTCATCTTACTTGTTGCCTGGTTTGCTGACATTGGCAGTTATTTAGAAGTGTTTGTAAAGTAAGAATAGTTAGAAGATAAACAAAGTTATGAGCAGTTCTCAGCAAACTTCTAAATTTTCATTGCCAGGGTTTCTTGATAGCTAATTTATCAGCTCAAAGCCTCTTCTGCTTACTGTCTGGCCACCAGAGAGCTTACATAATAGCTGCTTGTAGATAGGTCAGGTCTTATTTTTCTGCTAGAAGCAATCTTTTTTCCTTTGTTAACTAACATTTTACCCAACATTACTTCTTTCCCCAAATAGAATATAAACATTTTTGGTAGCAGAGGAGTAAAACCCTGGGGGAACAGAGGTTGGAGAAATCATGCTACCCTTTTAGTTTTAGGATTTTTTTTTCTAATGTGGTGCTCCAGGATGAAGCCAGAGTCTTAAGCATGCCTGACACCTGCTGAGTGTACTTTGTAGTCCTATTTTTACTCTATATCCTGGAAATGTATAAGACACAGAGAGGGAGAAAGTGAGGGAGGAAAGAGAGAAAAGATACCACAGCACCATCCCACCATCTATGGAATTCACCCATGACATGCCTGTAGTGCTTTCACCTGGTGCTTGAGTTTGAACCAAGAACCTCACCCACTACACATAGTGTGTTCTACTGGGTGAACAACCTCCTGGTACCACATTGTTTTTTTTTATTGAAAGATATATCAGAATGTTACACTACCATTTGTGTATGGTGCCAGATTCAAACGCAGGGTCTCCCACATGCAGTGTGTGTGCTAGACTCCTGAGCCATCTCTCCTGCCCTCTTAAACTGAAGTTCCTATAATATGTGTGTCTAGCACAATTCATCTGAAAGGAATCAACTGAATGTTGAATAGGAAAATAATATGTCAGACTTTGTGGTTTGTTTTCATGTACCTTAAGCACAGTAAAGATAATTTTCAAAGCTAAACACTACTCAGAGCGAAAACTACAGATGATAAATACTAATTAAGTATCAATATTTCTTAGCTAATTTTATCTCATTTGTGAGGAATGTAAGTTAAAACAGCTTCCTTGGCTATATCCAATTATATATAAGATCAGATGTATGTCACTTCTGACAATTCTTCCTTTTACTTACAATCAGAAATTACAATAATTTCCTAAACAAAGAAAAACTGAATTAGTGCAATTCCAGCAATGAACCCAATATTCTAGGGGCATCTCATCAACTTCCCTGAGTTTGGGAGAATAATAACATCTCTGATTCTAAGTATCATGTTTTTATTAATGTGGCCCAGGAATGAATCAACTCTTTTAGCCAGTCATATCACATTGCTGACTCGTCTCTGAATTTACAACTAGAAGCCACCTCCCACTCTAAAAAATCTCAGTTTAGCAACTGTTATCCTCTAGTCCCTACCCCTGCCAGTCATCCTAAGATTTAGAGAAAGCCAAAGCTAAAACCCTCTTTAGAGAACTCCCCCCATCTTGCATATGTCCTTTCCAAAAATAATGACTCTTCCACAAAATACATTTTCACAGCTCTGCAATTCACTGACACTCCCACTGTTTCAATGAGTTCACCTATGTGACATTGGCTGTGGCATCCTATATAAGCCACTCACAGAATGTATGTAGTACCTCCCCCAGGAGATTATCAGGTTCGTGGAAAAAAAAACAAAAACCTTGAAAGTCCAGATAAGATTCCTTTTGAAGCTTAACCATAAGTGCATCCAGGGTGCGTCTAAATCACCAGAGTGAGGAATAAGCATGCAGTAAAAAAAAAACAACAACTTTCATTTCATAAAAGATTGGACAGAAGTAGAAGCGTCGTCCCCACAGTCAGCCTCATTCGTCCCAACTAGGGTCCTTGCAAAGCAGGAAGATTCCTGTTGGGTGGATAAGGGCTGACACTCAGACCCTCAGAGAACTGTTCCATAGTCTGAACTGTAGGGGGCAAGAGGTTAACACAAGTTTGTTTGTTTTTTTCCTTCCTTCCTTCCTTCCTTCCTTCCTTCCTTCCTTTCTTCCTTCCTTCTTTCCTTCCTTCTTTCCTTCCTTCTTTCCTTCCTTCCTTTCTTTTTTTAATTGATTTAATAATGATTGACAAGACCATAGGATAAGAGGGGTACAATTCCACACGATTCCCACCACCAGAGTTCCATATCCCATCCCCTCCATTGGAAGCTTTCCTATCTCTTATCCCTCTGGGAGTATAGATTCAGGGTTATTATGAGGTGCAGAAGTTGGAAGGTCTAGCTTCTGTAATTGCTTCTCTGCCGGACATGGGCACTGGCAGTTCGATCCATACTCCCAGCCTATTTCTACCTTTTCCTATTGGGGTAGGGCTCTGCAGACGTGGGGATCCAGGACACATTGGTGAGGTTATCTGCCCAGGAAAGTCAGGTTGACATCATGGCAGCATGTGTAACTTGGTGGCTGAAATGCACCTGGGTGGGGGGTTTGTGAGAAATATAGCCCTTTTCCTGACTTTTCTTCTCTGTTGCTACCTCATCCTCATACATCATTGTGAGAAAGATAGAAATGACAACTACTTTAAAAGGCCGTGGGGTTAGTGACATTAAAAATAATTAAATGTATTTCTTACTGAAAACTCTGATGTAAAAGTAGCACTGGTGGCACACCTGATTAAGGACACGTATTACCAAGCCCAATGACCTGGGTTCAAGCCCCTGCTCCCCACCTGCAGGGATTCTCCTTCGCAATGGTGAAGCAGATCTGCAGGTCTCTCTCTCCCTCTCCCTCTCCCTCTGCCCATCCACTCTCAATTTCTCTCTCTTCCCTATATAAAATATATTATTAAAAAAGGCTGCCAGCAGCAGTGGATACATAGTGCCAACACTGAACCCCAGCAATAACTCTAGTAGCAAATAAATAAATAAATAAATAAATAGACTTTTTAATACACAGACCATAGGCTGAGTCAATGAAATGTTAACTCTCTTAAAAGCGAAAACTACAGATGATAAATACTAATTAAGTATCAATATTTCTTAGCTAATTTTATCTCATTTGTGAGGAATGTAAGTTAAAACAGCTTCCTTGGCTATATCCAATTATATATAAGATCAGATGTATGTCACTTCTGACAATTCTTCCTTTTACTTACAATCAGAAATTACAATAATTTCCTGAGTCAATGAAATGTTAACTCTCTTAAAAGCTTAGACCAGGAGAGTGGAAGCAACTGGTGGCGTTACTTTATAAGATACAGATATATTGGAGTAGGGCACCAAAGTAAAAACCCCGGATTGAGAGTGAGGGTGGATGTTCGGCATCATGGGGTGGTGGGGCAGGGGAGAGAGGGGATGGGACACAGTCTTTTGGTGGTGGGAATGGTGTTTATGTACACTCCTATTAATTTGTAGTCATATAAATCACTAATTAATATGAGAGGGAAAAACTGATTTAATGTCTCAAACTTTTTAATGCACAGATCATAGGCTGAGTCTTTGATATGTTGACTCTCTTAAAAGCTTAGACCAGGGAGAACAGAAGCAACTGGTGGCACAGCTATATACAAAGAATGTCAAAGGACATAAATTATGGTGATGTTGTGTATGATACAGCAAATCCTAACAAAGGGATTTTTCAGAGTTAACCCAACTGCCAAATGATGTGATTACAGCAATAACTATCTACTGCCTTCTTAAACCCTAAGACAGCAGAAACTTCCCATTTCCTCTATAGAGCCTATATTTCCCCAGTCCTGGAACCTCTAGAGTGGGGCTCACTTTCCTGCATGCTCCTCTCAGTTCATACCAAATAATATTGTATCCACTGACCCCAACCATGTCAACGGAACAATTACCACCTCGGTATGCTTCACTTCAGACTGTGTCCAGAAACGTCACGCGTGGAATGTCAGCCCTTCAGCCTCATTACACAGCTAAGACCTTTCCTTTCATAGGATTCTCTAATTCCATTCCAGGTGCTTTACTTCCTAACAAAGTCCCAAAACCTAGATATAGACCAGGTCCCATGAGATAGGGTATATGTTCACATGTATCTATAAATTCAGGCAAAATATATACCTGAATGCAAAAGTACACAATAGTCTGCAGTGAGTCACTATAAAGTTCATAATGAAATAGTGTCTACTTAGACATAGATACCCTCCTCACCTACTTCCTATTACACTTCCCTCACTCACTCCCAAGCTATCCTTATCAAAGTAAGAACTGCAAAAGCTGAATAAGGGCAAGAGACTGGCACACTTTAACAATGGCTCTTTAGTCACGATCAGGCCACCCCATCAGCTGGGGCCCTATTCAAGAAGTCCTGAGATTCCCAAACAGACATGATGGGCCTAAACCTCGAATAAATCCCTCTCTCCATTGTTACCAGGCATCTCTATCAGGAAGAACACAAAAGACTCCTTTATGAGCCCCCATAGGACCTGGCCCTCAACGTGGATCAACAATGGCAGAGAATGTTCCATCCTCCAAAGGGAGGCTAGACAACATACTCTGTGTTCCACCTGAGGAAAATGGGTCCTGAAACTGAGGCAGCTTGGAACATTCCTACTCATGACCATAGAATGTGAGCTCAGATCTACACAGATGCAGAGGTCACATAGGCTCCTAAGCTGAATATGGACCCAGATCACATCAAATTGATGGGGTTTACAGTCAACAATATTTATACTCCTTTCCCATATTAGGGAGCTACTTACTCTCTTCCTTGATCCAGCTTTCTGGACCTTTTTCCAGCCATGACATCATCTCCCCAGACAATAACTTAGATCCACATGCATACCAGATTTCAGGCTCAGGAAAAAAAAAAAAAAAAAAAAAAAAAAAACTAGTATAACCACAGGCCCTTTGGAATATAACTAAAGTATGCCTACTAGCTAGCTACAAAATGGAGACACACCCCCTACCCCGACTCTTCATCTGCACTACTCCAGCCTTTAGGTTCATGATTAGTCAACAATTTGTTTGGCTTTATATGTTAACTCTCTTTTCAACCACCAGTTCCAATTCCCCAGAACCCCACCCCACTAGGGAAAGAGAGAGGCAGGCTGGCAGTATGGATTGACCTGTCAACACCCATGTTCATCAGGAAAGCAATTACAGAAGCCAGACCTTCCACCTTCTGCATCCCACAATGACCTTGGGTCCATACTCTCAGAGAGTTAAAGAAAGGAAAGCTGTCAGGGAAGGGAATGGGATATGGAGCTCTGGTGGTGGGAATTGTGTGGAGTTATACCTCTCTTATCCTATGGTTTTGTCAGTGTTTCCTTTTTATAAATAAATTTTAAAAAGATACAGATATATATAAATAACATCCAAGGACAAATTATGGTGAGGTCGTGTATGATACAGCAAATTCTAACAATGGGATTTTCATAATCAACTCATTTGCCAAATAATTTGATTATAGCAACAACTATTTATTGCCTTTCTTAACCCTAAGACAGCAGGAACATCCTGCTTCCTCTATAAAGCCCAAGTTTCCCCCAAGTCCTGGAACCTCTAGGGTTGGGGCTCACTTTCTTGCATGCTTCTCTCAATTCATATCAAGTGATACTGCACACAATGAGAACCACCTCGGCATGCTTCACTTCAGACTGTGTCCAGAGACGTCAGGTGTGGAATGTCAACACTTCAGTCTCATTACTAGGGTGAGACCTTTCCTTTCTCATAAGACTCCGTAATTCCATTTAGGGTGGCCCACTTCCTTTTTTTTTTTATTTTTTTTATTTTTAAATTTTTTATTTAAGAAAGGATTAGTGAACAAAAGCATAAGGTAGGAGGGGTACATCTCCACACAATTCCCACCACCCAATCCCCATAACCCACCCCCTCCCATGGTAGCTTTCCCATTCTCTATCCCTCTGGGAGCATGGACCCAGGGTCGTTGAGGGTTGCAGAAGGTAGAAGGTCTGGCTTCTGTAATTGCTTCCCCGCTGAACATGGGCATTGACTGGTCGATCCATACCCCCAGTCTGCCTCTCTCTTTCCCTAGTAGGGTGTGTCTCTGGGGAAGCTGAGCTCCAGGACACATTGGTGGGGTCTTCAATCCAGGGAAGCCTAGCCAGCATCCTGGTGGCATCTGGAACCTGGTGATTGAAAAGAGAGTTAACATATGAAGCCAAACAATTTGTTGAGCAATCATGGATCCCAAGCTTGGAATAGTGGAGAGGAAGTGTTAGGGAAGTACTCACTGCAAACTCTAGTGTAATCCTGCTTTCAGGTATATATTTTGCAGTAGTTTATGGATACGTGTGCACATAAGCTCTCTCTCACAGAAACTGGTGTATATCTAGGTTATGGGACTTTGTTAGAAAGTGAACTACCTGAGATGAAATTAGAGTTGTACTATTAAAGGAAAGGTCTCACCCGAGTAATGAAGCTGAAGGGTTGTCATTCCACACGTGAAGTCTCTGGATACAGTCTGAGGTGAAGCATGTTGAGATGGCAATCATTGCTTTGGTTAGGTTGTGATCGGCGGATGCAATATTATTTGGTTTGGATTGGGAGATGCATATGGGAAAGTGGGCCCTATCCAAGGGTGCCAGGACTGGGGGAAGTAGGGGCTCTATAGTGAAGATGTGAGGTTCCTGCTATCTTAGGGTTCAAAAAGACAATCAATAGTTAATATTATTATCACATTATTTGTTAATTGGGTTAACTTTGAAAAGTCCCTTTGTTATGGTTTGCTGTACAGTACCCAGTATCTTGTATATAGCTGTGCTATTGGATGCTTCTAATCTACTTGGTCTAGGCTTTTGAGAGAGTCCGCATATCAAATACGTAGCCTATATATTAAAAAGATTCAGTTTGTCTTTTGAGAAACTTTGAGACATACAATTGATTTCCCCCTCTCATATTAATTAACTACTGATTTATATGTCTACATTTTGCTAGGAGTGTACATAAACACCATTCCCACCACCAAAGGACTGTGACCCATCCCTCCCGCCCACTCCCACCCCCCACTGGCCCAGGAAGCTACATGTCTACCCCTCACCACTGGGTTTTTACTTTGGTGCCCTACTTACAATTTGATCAGGTCCTGCTTTTAGTTTCCCTTACAGATCTTCTAAGTCAGCTTCTGTTGATTAGGGTGGCCCACTTCCTAACAAAGTCCAAAAACCTAGATATACACCAGGTCCCATGAGATAGGGCAGATGTACACATGTATCCATAAAGTAGGCCAAAATATATACCTGAAAGCAAAAGTGCACAATAGTTTGCAGTGAGTCAAGCAAGTAGAAAGACCTAAAAAGAAACCTTAAAGTACCTAATGAAGGAGTCGGGCAGTAGCCCAGCGGGTTAAGCACACGTGGCACAAAGCACAAGGACCAGTGTAAGGATCCCAGTTTGAGCCCCCGGCTCCCCACCTGCAGGGGAGTCATTTCATGGGCGGTGAAGCAGGCCTGCAGGTGTGTGTCTGTCTTTCCCTCCTCCTCTCTGTCCTCCCCTACTCTCTCCATTTCTCTCTGCCCTACCTAACAACGACAACGACATCAATAACAACAATAACTACAACAACAATGAAAAACAACAATGGCTAGGGCACCAAAGTAAAAACCCTGTGGTGAGGGGAAGGGTGGACATGTGGCTTCTTGGGCCGACGGGGCGGTGGGGGTGGGGGTTGGTGGGATGGGACACAATCCTTTGGTGATGGGAATGATGTTTATGTACACACCTATTAAATTATAGTCATATGGGTGGGGGAGATAGCATAATGGTTATGCAAACAGACTCTCATGCCTGAGGCTCCTAAATCCCAGGTTCAATCCCCCGCACCACCATAAGCCTGAGCTGAGCAATGCTCTGGTGTTTCTCACTCTCTCTCTCTCTGCATCTCTCTCAAAAATAAAATTAATTAAAAAATTATAGTCATATAAATCACTAATTAATATGAGAGGGGGAAAAATTGATTGTATGTCTAACAAAGGGACTTTTCAAAGTTAACCCAATTACCAAATAATGTGATGATAACAGTAACTATCCATTGTCTTCTTGAACCCTAAGACAGCAGGAACCTCACATTTCCACTATAGAGCCTAAACTTCCCCCAGTCCTGGGACCCTAGGGTAGGGCCCACTTTCCCACATGCTTCTCCCAATTCTTATCAAATAATATTGCAACCGCTGATCGCAACCTAATCAACGCAACAAGTACCACCTCAGAATGCTTCACTTCAGACTGTGTCCAGAGACTTCAGATGTGGAACGACAACCCTTCAGCTTCATCACTCGGGTGAGACCTTTCCTTTCATAGTATTCTCTAATTCCATCCTAGACGGTTCACTTCCTAACAAAGTCCCAAAACCTAGATATAGACCAGGTTCCAGGAGATAGAGCATATGTTCACACATATCCATAAACAAGGGCAAATATATACCTGAAAGCAGTAGTACACTAGAGTTTGCAGTGAGTACCCCCCAACACTTCATCTCCACTATTCCAACCTTTGGGTCCATGATTCTTCAACAATTTGTTTGGCTTTGTATGTTAACTCTCTTTTCAGCCCCCAGGTTCCAGATGCCATCAGGATGCTGGCCAGGCTTCCCTGGACTGAAGACCCCACCAATGCATCCTGGAGCTCCGCTTCCCCAGAGACTCACCCTACTAGGGAAAAAGAGAGGCAGACTGGGAGTATGAATCGACCAGTCAATGCCCATGTTCAGCGGGGAAGCAATTACAGAAGCCAGACTTCCCACCTTCTGCAACCCACAACCACCCTGGGTCCATGCTCCCAGAGGGATAGAGAATAGGAAAGCTATTGGGGAAGGGACTGGATATGGAGATTGGGTGGCAGGAATTGTGTGGAGTTGTACCTCCCCATCCTATGATTTTGTTAATGTCTCCTTTCTTAAATAAATAAATAAATTTTTTTAAAAAAGAAAAACAACAATGGCAACAAAAGGGGAAATAAATATTAAAAAAAAGTATCTAATGAAATAGTTTCTACTTAGACCTAGGTACCCTCCTCACCTACCTCCTATTACACTTCCCTCACTCACTCCAAAGATAACCTTATCAAAGTAAGGACTACAAAACCTGAAGAAGGGCAAAGAGACTGGCATACTTTAATGATGACTCTTTAGTCACTATCAGGCCACACCATCAGCTGGGGCCCTAATTGGGGAGTCCTGGGATTCCCACACAAACATGATGAGCCTAGACCTCAAATAGATCCCTCTCTCCATTATCACTGGTCATATTCATCAGGAACAACACAATGGACCCCTTTGGGGGCCGCCAGAGGACCTTGCCTTCAGTGTGGATCCACAGTAGTACAGAATGTCCATCCTCTGAAGGAGGGTTGGATAACATACTCTATCTACCACTTGAAGAAGATGGGTCCTGAAATTGGTGCAACTCAGAATGTTCCTACTCATGACCACAGAATGCAAGTTCAGACCTACAGGGATATACATAGGTTCCTATGCTGAATATGGGCCCCAGCTCAAATGGACGGGGTTTACAGTCAACAATATTTATACACTTTTCTCATATTAGGGAGCTACTGTCTTCCCTGATCCAGCTTTCTAACCCTTTTTCCAGCCATGACATCATCTGTCCAGACAACAACCTGGGTCCACCTGCATATCAGAGTCAAGCTCAGGCAAAACTAATAAAGTCATGGGCCCTTTTAAATATACCTAAAATAGACCTACTAGACTTTTGAGGGAGAAGGAATGTTTTTGCTTTAAGTTGTTTTTTCTTCAAATTGTTCAGTGCAGCTCTCTCAGTTGGGGTATGTTCTGAAGAGAAGCTCTAGCCTACTTCCACTGTAACATGGTGATAGGGAGAGAGGGGTGGAGCATGAGGAATCTGCACTAATAAGACACTTCTGTTTTCCTCCAAACAATAGAAAAGACAAAAGCAACTCAAATAACCCTTTGGCTACAAAGCAAACAAATTAACTCAGAGTCCAGAGTGAGAAGAATTCAATGACATTTATACAGGGTGACAAATTTGGCACAGTGAGTGTAATAAACAGAAATGATATGGAAGAAACAGCCATATGTTAGAGAAGCTCCCAGAAAATAAACAGTCTTCTTTATGTGCCTGAAGATACGTATAAATACTTCCAGGTTGGTTGCTTATGTTGTCTTCCTACAAACAGTTAAGAGTCTCAGAGCTCAACCTTAGGGTGAGGTGCACCTTCCTGCATGCTTCTCTTTTTTTTTTTTTCTGCATACTTCTCTTAATTCATACCAAATAATATTGCATCCGCCAATCCCAACCTAATAAACACAACAAGTACCACCTCAGAATGCTTCACTTCAGACTGTGTTCAGAGACTTCAGGTGTGGAATGACAATACTTCAGCTTCATTACTCGGATAAGACCTTTCCTTTCATAGTATTCTCTAATTCCATTCCAGCGGTTCACTTTCTAACAAAGTCCCAAAACCTAGATATAGACCTGAAAGCAAAAGTACACAATAGTATGCAGTGAGTACCCCCAAACACTTCATCTACACTACTGCAGCCTTTAGGTCCATGATTGTTCAACAGTGAGTTTGGTTTTGTATATTAACTCTCTGTTCAACCACCAGGTTCCAGATGCCAGCATGATGCTGACCAGACTTCCCTGGACAGACGACCTCACCAATGTGTCCTGGAGCTCCACTTATCCAGAGCCCCACTCTACTAGGGAAATAGAGAGGCAGGTTGGGAGTATGGATAGACCAGTCAACACCCATGTTCATAGGGGAAGCAATTACAGAAACCAGACCTTCCACATTCTGCATCCCACAATGACCCTGGGTCCATGCTCCCAGAGGGATAAAGAATAGGAAAGCATCAGGGGAGGGGATGGGATATGGAGGTCTGCTTGTGGGAAATGTGTGGAGTTGTACTCCTCTTGTCCTATGGTTTTGATAATGTCTCCTTTTTAAGATGAATAAATTTTTAAAAATGGAGTGTGAGCAATTACAGAAGCCTGATCTATTACCTTCTACACCCCATAATGACCCTGGGTCCATACTCTCAGAGGGATAAAGAATAGGAAACCTTTGAAGGAAGGGGATGGGATATGGAACTCTGGTGGTAGGAACTATATGGAATTGTATCCCTCTTATCCTTTGGTTTTTGTCAATGTTTTCTTTTTATAAATAAAAATTAAAAAGAAAAAAGTCTCAGAGCTCATAAGACTCTGTGCCACACCTAGGGCAGTTTCCACTTTCAGTTTTGGCTTATAGGTCCTGCCTGCCATTCAAAGGTTATAAATTCCTTCCTTCCTTCCTTTCTTCCTTCCTTCCTTCCTTCCTTCCTTCCCTTCTTTCTTTCTTTCCTTATTTCTCTCTTTTTAAAAATTTTCTTACTATATTTATTTATTAAATAGAGACAGCCAGAAATCAAGAGGGGAGGGGGAGACAGAAAGAGAGACAGAGAGACACCAGCAGCATTGCTTCACCACTTGCAAAGCTTCCTCTTGCAGATGGGGACTGGGGGCTCAAATCTGGGTCTTTATGCATTGTAACATGTGCATTCAACCAGGTGTACTACCATCGACCCCTGGCTCTGAATTTCTTAAGGAAAAATTCATGTCTTCTTCCTTTGAATCCACTGTGAACCATACACAATAGACCCTCATAGACAGCTGATAGAAACTGAATAACTGGGAGTGGAGGGGAGACTTCTGAAGGCAGGGCTACAGAGCAGCAGCAACTGTGTTTCTCTCCTCTCCTTGACCAGCTCAACTAGGAATACCAAAGGAGATCATTGGGAACCGCAACAAGACAGGACTAGAATGATTTCAGGAACCCACGAAATCACTGGTGAGTGCAAATATGTGTGGCTTATGGACAAAGAGGAGCCTATGGAGAGATTAAGTGGTTGGTAACAGTCCGGCAGTTTACCAGTTGAGACACCACCTCCTGTCTGTTTCACCAACAAAAAGACAGCTGAAGGGTGGAGAGGACTCCCCTAAGATTCACCAAATGCAACTGTGAGTCTACATTGTTACTGCCCTCAGAAGCTGAAGCAGCAGGGGGAGGCCCTGTGCTGACACCAGATGACAAAAAACTAACCAGGAACTCAGGAGAAGACCTATAACATGGTGGCCTAATGGTGGGGCTGTGAGAGTCTCTTTGCATAACCACTGGATTATCTCTGCCCCCGCTGCTTTACCTCTTGGTCAGGAGTGAAGGAATTAAGCTAAGAAGCCTACTTATAGTTTAAAAGTCCTCAGGCTCCCATAACCTACAGGAAAGAAAAAGAACTAAAGAGGCTTTTAACACCCTCTGTGCTCCAACTGAGAGATTAATAATATTGAAAAAACTATCAATTTCTACAACTGTGAACCCTTTAATTACCTTACTTAGACACAAGCCAATCCAGGTAAGAGTGATCAGTAATTTGAAAAGTACTGAGAGAGGGACCTCATAACATACTATATAGAATGGTTAAACCAACAAGAAAAAATACAGAGAAATGAACCAGGACAATAGTCCAGCTAAAAGGCCCCCAAAGGATGAACCATAAAATAATGAGGTCAACATCCAAACACTAGTTAAGAAAATAATCACAGGAGTGAGTAAAGAGTTTGAAAGAATTGTTATCAGAAATACAGAAACAACAAATGAGACTCTGGAAGAAAACACTAATCATCTCAAGGTTATTAAAGAGCTGAAAGCTGTAATAGCTGAGCTAAGAACACAACTAGCTGAACAAGCTAAAACAGTATCAGAACAGGGTAACAAAAAAGATGAACTCCAGAAAACAGTACAGGGGAGAGAGAGTAGAATAAATGAGGCTGAAGACAGAATTAGCAAGATTGAGGACAAATTAGAGACAACTAAAACAGAAGTAAGAGATCTCAAAATGACATTAAGAGATACTGAAAACAACAACAGAGATATATGGGAGGACTTCAAAAGAAATAATATGGACATTATTGGCTTACCAGAGGAAGAAAGAGAGGGAGAGGAAGAAAACATTCTTAGGACATAACAGCTGAGAACTTCTCTAGTCTAGACAACATCAAAGACATAAAGGTTCAAGAAGCCCAGAGGGTCCCAAACAGAATTAACCCAGACTTAAAGACACATCATATTTAGAATGGAAGGGAATAAGGATAAAGAAAGGATCTTGAAGGCTGCAAGAGAAAAACAAAGAGTCACCTACAGAAGAAAAGCCATAAGATTAGCAGCAGACTTCTCCACACAAACACTACATGCCAGAAGAGAATGGCAAGATATCTATCGAGTGCTCGATGAGAAAGGTTTTAAACCAAGACTACTGAATCCTGCTAGACTGTCATTAAGACTAAATGGAGGCATAAAAACCTTCTCAGACAAGCAACAGTTGAAAGAATCAACTATCACCAAGCCTGCCCTGAAAGAAGTTCTGAAAGGTCTCCTATAAATGGTCAACCCACCATAAACATGCCATATATCATAACACTCTACAAATCTACAAGAATGGCATTAAAATATCTTCAATCTTTGATATCAATAAATGTGAATGGCCTGAATCATATATTACCAGTTACAGAGTAGGAAGATGGATCAGAAAATACAACCCCACAATATGCTCTCTATAGGAAACCCACCTAAATCAACAAGACACACACAGACTCAAATGGAAAGGATGGAAAACTATCATACAAGCCAATGGCCCACAAAAAAGGGCAGGAACAGCTATGCTCATATCTGACATGATAGACTTTAAAATAGATAAGATTTAAAAAGATAGGAATGGACATTACTTAATGCTCAGTGGATCAGTTAATCAAGAGGACTTAACAATTATTAACATTTATGCACCCAATGAGAAGCCATCTAAATACATCAAACATCTACTGAAAGAGCTACAGCATTATATTAACACCAACACAGTAATAGTAAGGGACTTCAACACCCCACTCTCTCAACTTGACAGATTATCCAGGAAAAAAAATCAATAAAGAAATGAGGAGACATATAAACTAGAACTATTGGACATTTTTAGAGTCATTCATCCCAAAAAACTGGAATACACATTTTACTCAAGTCCATATGGGTCATTCTCAAGGATAGACCATATGTTAGGCCACAAAGACAGCATCAGAAAACTCAAGGGTATTGAAATAATGCCAAGCATCTTCTCAGACCACAGTGGAATTAAACTAACACTTAACAATCAACAAAAGAGTAGTAATAGACCCAAAATGTGGAAGCTCAACAGTACACTACTTAACAACTACTGGGTGAAAGAGGAAATAAAGGAAGAAATCAAAATGTTTCGAGAGCTCAATGAAAATGAAGACATAAGCTATCAAAATATTTGGAACACAGCTAAGGCAGTACTGAGAGGGAAGTTCATAGCCATAGAAGCACAACTGAGGAAACAAGAAAAAGCACAAATGAACAGCCTGGCTACACATCTTAAAGACCTAGAAGAAGAACAAAGGAACTGTAAAGCAACCAGAAAGACAGAAATAACTGAAGTTAGGGCAGAAATAAATAACATTGAAAATAAGATAAACACACAAAAGATCAACGAAAGTAAATGTTGGTTCTTCAAAATAGCGAACAAAACCACAAAACAAAAAAGGGAGAAGACCCAATTAAATCAGATTGTAAATGAAAGAGGAGATATCACAACAGACACCACAGAAATTCAGCATATCATACGAGGCTTCTATGAACAACTATATATGCCACCAAGCTAGAGAACCTAGAAGAAATGGACGATTTCCTAGATACCTACAAAATTCCAAAACTAAATAAAGAGGAACTAGATAATATGAACAGGCCCATCACAACCAACAAAATTGAAACAGTTATCAAAAACCTTCCCAAAAACAAAAATCCTGGACCAGATGGTTTTACCAATGAATTCTACAAAACCTTCAAAGAAGAACTAATACCTCTACTTTTAAAAGTCTTCCAGAAGACTGAAGACACAGGAATACTCCCTTCCAGCTTCTATGAAGCCAATATCACTCTGATACCAAAAGCATACAGGGGCACACCAAAAAAGAAAACTACAGACCAATATCTCTGATGAACATAGATACTAAAATATTGAACAAGATTCTAGCCAACCGGATACAGCAGTATATTCAAAAGGTTGTTCATCATGATCAAGTGAGGTTTATCCTAGTGATGCAAAGTTGGTTTGATATGCATAAATCAATCAACATGATCCACCACATCAATAAAAGCAAGACCAAAAACCACGTGGTCATATCAATAGATGCAGAGAAAACCTTTGACAAAATACAACATCCTTTATGATCAAAATATTACAAAAAACAGGAATAGATAAAAATTCCTGAAGATAGTGGAGCATCTATATAGCAAACCTATAGCCAACATCATACTCAATGGTGAAAAACAGGAAGCATTTCAGATCAGTTACTAGACAGGGCTGCCCACTATCACCATTACTATTCAACATAGTGTTGGAAGTTCTTGCCATAGCAATCATGCAGGAGCAAGGAATTTAAGGGATACAGATTGGAAGAGAAGAAGTCAAACTCTCCCTATTTGCAGATGACATGATAGTATACACAGAAAAACCTAAGGAATCCAGCAAGAAGCTTTTGGAAATCATCAGGCAATACAGTAAGGTGTCAGGCTACAAAATTAACATTCAAAAGTCAGTGACATTCCTCTATGCAAACATCAAGTTAGAAGAAGATGAAATCCAGAAAACAATTCCTTTTACTATAGCAACAAAAACATTAATATATCTAGGAGTAAACCTAACCAAAGAAGTGAAAGACTTGTATACTGAAAAGTATGTGTCACTTCTCAAGGATATAGAAAAAGACACAAAGAAGTGGAAAGATATTCCATGTTCATGGGTTGGAAGAATTAACATCATCAAAATGAATATACTACCCAGAGCCATCTACAAATTTAATGCTATCCCCATCAAGATCCCAACCACATTATTTTTTTTAGGAGAATAGAAAAAATGCTACAAATGTTTATCTGGAACCAGAAAAGACCTAGAATTGCCAAAACAATCTTGAGAAAAAAGAACAGAACTGGAGGTATCACACTCCCAGATCTCAAACTGTATTATAGGGCCACTGTCATCAAAACTGCTTGGTACTGGAACATGAATAGACAAATTGACCAGTGGAATAGAATTGAGAGCCTGGAAGTAAGCCCCCTCACCTATGGACATCTAATCTTTGACAAAGGTGCCCAGACTATTCAATGGGGAAAGCAGAGTCTCTTCAACAAATAGTGTTGGAAAAAATGGGTGGAAACATGCAGAAGAATACAACTGAACCAAATATAAAAGTAAATTCCAAGTGGATCAAGGACTTGGGTGTTAGACCTGAAACTGCTAGATTCTTAGAGGAAAATATTGGCAGAACTCTTTTCCACATAAATTTTAAAGACATCTTCAGTGAAAAGAATCCAATTATTAAAAAAAAAACCTAAGGTGAGTATAAACCTATGGGACTACATCAAATTAAAAATCTTCTGCACAGCAAATGAAATCAATACCCAAACCAAGAGACCCCTCAAAGAATGGGAGAAGATCTTTCATGCCATATATCAGACAAGAGTTTAATAACCAAAATATTTAAAAAGCTTGCCAAACTCAACAACAAGAAAATAAATAACCCCATCCAAAAACGAGGGGAGGACATGGACAGAGTTTTGACCACAGAAGAGAACCAAAAGGCCGAGAAACAATGAAAAAATGCTCCAAGTCCTTGATTGTCAGAGAAATGCAAATAAAGACAACAACAAGATACCACTTCACTCCTGTGATAATGTCATACATCAGAAAAGGTAGCAGCAGCAAATGCTGGAGAGGGTGTGGGATCAAAGAAATCCTCCTGCACTGCTGCTGTGAATGTAATTTGGTCCAGCCTCTATGGAGAGCAGTCTGGAGAACTCTCAGAAGGTTAGAAATGGATCTACTCTATGATCCTGCAATTCCTCTCCTAGGGATATATCCTAAGGAACCCAACACACCCATCCAAAAAGATCTGTGTACACATATGTTCTTAGCAGCACAATTTGTAATAGCCAAAACCTGGAAGAAACCCAGGTGTCCAACAACAGATGAGTGACTGAGCAAGTTGTGGCATAGATACACAATGGAATACAACTCAGCTATTAAAAATAATAATTTCACCGTTTTTAGCCCATCTTGGATGGATCTTGAAGAAATCATGTTAAGTGAAGTAAGTCAGAAACAGAAGGATGAATATGGGATGATCTCACTCTCAGGCAGAAGTTCAAACAAAGATCAGAAGAGAAAACACAAGTAGAACCTGAACTGGAGTTGGTGTATTGCACCAAAGTAAAAGACTCTGGGTTGGGTGGAGAGGAGAATACAAGTCCAAAAAGGATTACAGAGGACCTAGTGGGAGTTTTATTGTTATATGGAAAACTGAGAAATGTTATGCATGTACAAACTATGTACTTACTGTCGAATGTAAAACATTAATTCCCCAATAAAGAATTTTTTTTAAAAAAGAAACTGAATGACTTATCTACAAACCTCAGAGTGTGGGTGTGCCTTTGTATCTGTCTTTGTGTTTCTTTTTTTTCTTAAAAATATTTTTATTCATTTATTTATTTTTAATTTTTTCCTTTATTAGGGGATTAGTGTTTTACATTCAACATTAAATACAATAGTTTGTACATGCATAACATTTCTCAGTTTTCCACATAACTATACAACCCCCACTAGGTCCTCTGTTATCCTTTTCCAGGACCTGTATTCTCCACCCCACTACCCACCCCAGAATCTTTTACTTTGGTACAATACATCAACTCCAGTCCAAGTTCTGCTTAGTGTTTTCTCTTTTGATCTTGTTTTTTAACTTCTGCCTGTGAGGAGATCATCCCATATTCATCCTTCTGTTTCTGACTTAATTCACTTAACATGATTTCTTCATGCCCCATCCAAGATGGGCTGAAAATGGTGAAATCAACATTTTTAATACCTTAGTATTATCTCTGTGTTTCTAAAAGCTATATTGTTTTATTACTACCAGCAGAAAATACCTGCATGAAGTGGCAGGTGTTCTGGGATCAGGGTATGCGTGGGCTGTGAAGAGCACATGTGAAGATCCGGAAGCTGGAACGAGGGAGGGTTGGCTTACAGGTCAAACCCAAGGTCTCCTCAAATTGCCTGTGGGAATGACCAGTCATGACAAAGGAGCCCTGTCACCAATGTTGCCCACCACAGTAGATGCCCTGTTTCATCACTATATGATCAAGGACATCAGAGTCCTTATGATTCTTTATATATGCAGCTAATTCTGAACTTAGGAAGTTTAGCAACTCCCTATTATTTAGCAACTCCCTATCCACAGGTACATAATGAAGAGAATTTGCATTGCTATGACTATCCAGTACACTTCTGGAAAAGAGCAATCTGGGACTCAGTGCACTGCTCAGTCTCTGTAGGACCAGAGATTTCTGCGATGTTGGAGTAAAGCAACAAACTGTAGGTTGTAACTCAGAACAGCACAGAGAGATCTCCCAAGGGGTGTCTAAAGATGGTATCTTTGACCACACTGGACTGAAAGTCCATACTTGCCCATATTTATTCCAAGTGATTACATTTAAAAAGAGATTTTCTTATTATCTGTCCCTCTTCATCTACAAGATATAGTTTTTGAGGTTACAATGTGGTGAAATATTCAGTTATTAAGGCAAGGAAGACAGCATAATGGCTATGCAAAATTACTTTCATGCCTGAGGCTTTGAGGTTCCAGGTTCAATCCCTAGCATCACCAGGAGCCAGAGATGAGTAATGCTCTGGTAAAAATATAAACAAACTGTTTTTTAAAATAAGAAATATGGGCGGGGGTAGATAGCATAATGGTTATGCAAAAAGACTCTCATGCCTGAGGCTTTGTCAAGTCCCAGGTTCAATCCCCCGCCATAAGCCAGAGCTGAGTAGTACTCTGGTTAAAAAAAAAAAAAGAAAGAAATATTCAGTTGTTAGACTCAATTGAGTAATTTCTGAAACCCTCATCCAAGGAAAATGTATGAGCACAGCATTCAGCCATGTCATCCTCAAACCACAGAAGTTTTGTAAATAACTATTTGTTCAAGATACACAGTGATGCATGAGCTAGAAGGCTGGTTTCATCTATTTTTGTCACATAGGATATAATAAACAGCTTGGGAGATGTAAATCAGTAAACTGGTCAAAAATTTTGGGCTTCTTTCCAAGGCTGTCTTATTTTGTTCAAACCAGCTACCTTCTTTTTCTTCTGGACTATAACTGAAATACCCAGTCATCTGATTACTCTAAAGGCAGACAGAAATAGTGTGCCCACAAACCACCTGGTGTTTGTGATTCTAGTGGGAGGAGAAGACTCGAAGGTCAGAGGGGATAGTCAGGAGATGTTATTTCAGAAGTATCAAAACTCATGTCAGCAGATACACACCAAAGCAAAACTGGATTTGGTGACTTCACATACCTACCTACCACCAACTACAGACTCACAGAAAAATGATCACATCTGGCCTTTCTTAATAGTAGCTAAGAGGAATAGGAATAACTGTTTCCTTTTGACAGTCTAACCCAATTTTTGACAACTCTAATGTTCTGATTTGCTTGACTCTTCCTTGACCTACTGAATTTCTCCAGTCAACTTCTATTAAATAACTAAGAATCCCCTACCAATTGAAGCCATCACTCGGTCCATCATTACTGGCATTAAAGAAGTACCCAAAGTGGGAAAGGAGTGAGGTATCAGTATGCATTTTTTCAAAAAGCATACCTAAATATAATGGATATCACAAATGCTGCAAAACAAATTTTTCAAATATGTTTTAAATTCACTATAAAAAAATAATGTGTTAACTATTGACATTGTAAGGAAAAAATGAAAAGCAGAAGAAAGGGGGAAAAATACCCATAGACCCACCAGCCAGAGACAATTACTATTAACCTTCTATTCTAATCTAACATCAAATTTGAGTTTCATTCAACAAATAGAACCAAAATAAGTTGCCTCTGTGACATCTGAAGATAGATTCTTTTTTTTTTTTTCTGAAGATATATCCTTTGATACTGTATATTTAGAGTATTGGCAGATAATAAGAAAAAAATAAAAGTGAGTTACTAAGGAAAAAAGTAACTAGAAGAAATGGGGGCTAAGTCATTACTTTTGAAATGCTTTTCAAAGATATTATCATACTACATTCAGATTGCCTTAATAGGGCTGCCAATGACAAGAAATTTCATAAAGACAGTACCTTGAAATTTATAAAGGCTTTATCTTTTTTTCTGAGCAGCTGTTTTCTGAAGTTTATAGATAAAGGAGAATTACAGAGTCACAAGAAAGAAATTTCAGGCATGGAAACATTCCTGGGATGAAGAGATTGGCAAAATAATAATCCAGAAAGAAGTCAAACTGGGCAACACAGAAGTGTAAGAACACCTGACTCAAAGACCTTAAAAGACACCACAAAGTTCCTAATGAAAATAGTGTTGACTTAGACTTAGATACCCTCTTCACCTACTTCCTATTACACTACCTTCACTCACTCCCAAGCTATCTTTATGAAAGTAAAGACTGAAAAAGCTGAATAAGGGCAAGAGACTGGCACATTTTAACAATGACTCTTTAGTCACGATCAGGCCACCCCATCAGCTGGGGCCCTATTCAAGAAGTCCTGAGATTCCCAAACAGACATGATGGGCCTAAACCTCGAATAAATCCCTCTCTCCATTGTTACCAGGCATCTCTATCAGGAAGAACACAAAAGACTCCTTTATGAGCCCCCATAGGACCTGGCCCTCAACGTGGATCAACAATGGCAGAGAATGTTCCATCCTCCAAAGGGAGGCTAGACAACATACTCTGTGTTCCACCTGAGGAAAATGGGTCCTGAAACTGAGGCAGCTTGGAACATTCCTACTCATGACCATAGAATGTGAGCTCAGATCTACACAGATGCAGAGGTCACATAGGCTCCTAAGCTGAATATGGACCCAGATCACATCAAATTGATGGGGTTTACAGTCAACAATATTTATACTCCTTTCCCATATTAGGGAGCTACTTACTCTCTTCCTTGATCCAGCTTTCTGGACCTTTTTCCAGCCATGACATCATCTCCCCAGACAATAACTTAGATCCACATGCATACCAGATTTCAGGCTCAGGAAAAAAAAAACAAAAAAAAAAACTAGTATAACCACAGGCCCTTTGGAATACAACTAAAGTATGCCTACTAGCTAGCTACAAAATGGAGACACACTCTACCCTGACTCTTCATCTGCACTACTCCAGCCTTTAGGTTCATGATTAGTCAACAATTTGTTTGGCTTTATATGTTAACTCTCTTTTCAACCACCAGTTCCAATTCCCCAGAACCCCACCCCACTAGGGAAAGAGAGAGGCAGGCTGGCAGTATGGATTGACCTGTCAACACCCATGTTCATCAGGGAAGCAATTACAGAAGCCAGACCTTCCACCTTCTGCATCCCACCTGCGTATCAGGTTTCAGGCTAAAAAAAAAAAAAAACCTAGTATATTCATGGGCCCTTTGTAATATAACTAAAATAGGCCTACTAACTACAAAACAGAGACCCCCCCCCCCCCATCTCATCATCTGAACTATTCCAGCCGTTAGGTTCATGATTAGTCAACAATTTGTTGGGCTTTATGTTGACTCTTTTTTCAGCCAACAAGTCCCATATGCTAAGGTGATGCCAACCAGACTTCCCTGGGCAGAAAACCCCACCAATGTATCCTGGAGCCCCACTTCCTGAGAGCCCCGCCCCACTAGAGAGAGAGTCAGGCTGGGAGTATGGATTGACCTGTCAACACCCATGTTCAGAGAGGAAGCAATTACAGAAGCCAGACCTTCCACCTTCTGCACCCCATAATGATGTTGGGTCCATACTCCCAGAGGGTTAAAGAATAGAAAAGCTATCAGGGAAGGAATATGGAGTTCTGGTGGTGGGAACTGTGTGGAGTTATACCCCTCTTATCCTATGTTTTTTTGTCAATGTTTCCTTTTTATAAATAAAAATTAAAAAAAAAAGAATATCTGACTCAACTTTCCCTCATCACAGACCTGCAAATCGTTTACTGAAAATATTCTAGACTGTGGCTCTAATACTAATGTAATATATAAGCCATCTTCAAGTCAACAAAGATGCCATAAGCCTCAGTTCACATCAAGTCTATAGGAAAAACTAAATATATTGCCACTGCAGCAAGGGAATATATTTCAAAAGACAAATTCATAGAGTATTGAGGGTAAGGCTCAATAACAGGAAGGACATGAAACTCCGGCATCCATATTGCTGATGATACATTTATAGCCCCAGCATAAGATTTATCTAGCAACTAGCAGAGATTTTAAGTTAATAAATATCTTTAAAAGGTGCTTCTCCTGCATTGCTTTTGATAATAATAAACTATTATATAAAAGCAACTGTTGGAAAATACTTTTGTACAGAGACAGAGAAAAACTGAAAGGCAAGGGGGAGAGGGAGAGAGAGAGAGAAAGAGAGAAAGAGATACCTGAAGCACTGCTTCACCTCTCATGAAGCTTCCTCCTAGTGAGGACCAAAAACTTGAAACTGGGTCCTTAGATATGGTAATATGTGCACTCTACCAAGTCACCACTGTCTGGCCCCAGAAGATACTTTTCTTATCTGTAATTATACTTATTTTATCTTTAACTTTTTATTGGGGGGTTAATGGCTCACAGTAAACAGTAAATACAGTTGTCGGTACATGTGTAAAATGTCTTGGTTTCCGGAAGACTGTGATTATTCTTTTGATTTGAAAGTCTATGTAGAGAGAGACAAGCATCATCTAAAATATGACCTTGCTCTCATGTCTGCTTTACTTGCACACAAGATCTCTTTCTTGTTTATGCTCAGGTCATTCACCTGACAAGATCAATTCAAATAGCAATTACTCTACAAAGTCTTTTTTACTCAGTTGTTATCCCTACCTCAAGAAGAACTGTACCTTTTTGCCATTCTTTTGCATACTTCTATCATCTCACTCTTTTTTTTTTATTAGTGATTTAATAGTGATTGACAAGATTGTGGGATAAGAGGGGTAAAATTCCATTCAGTTCCCACCACCAGAGTTCCATACCCCATCCCCTCCACTTTAAGGTTCCCTATTCTTTATCCCTCTGGGAGTATAGACCAAAGATATTTATAGGGAGAAGGTAGAAGGTCTGGCTTCTGTAATTGTTTCTCCACTGGAAATCCGGCATACTCCCAGCCTGTCTCTATCTTTCCTTAGTGGTGCAGGTCTCTAGGGAGGTGGGGTTCCAGGACACATTTCATCACCTCACTCATATTTATCAATATCTTTAGTGAACTCCCAGGATATGCCAAGCATTATTCTAGGCACTGTAGGAATCATGGCATAAACACAAAGTGTCTAGAGCTTATGTTCCTGGAGTCTATGCTCCAGAGATAAACACAAACAGTAAGCATACAATACAATATAATCCAAGTAGTGGCTAAAGCTATGAAGAAAAAGCAGATTAGACTCCACTAAAACCATGTACATATCGGTGTGCACATGTGAATGCATGCACAAAACAGGAAATATGCCGGTCATTTTCTTAAGAGACCAATTTTCATATAGTCCAAATATAATAAATAAATAAATATTGACTGGATGGATGGATGGATGGATGGATGGATGGATGGATGGATGGATGGATGGATAATTAATGTTAGAGTAGATGAGTGAGTAGACGACTGGATAGATGGATCCATGGTCACTACAAATATCAAAAAGGGTATTTCAGAGAGTAAGTCCTTAAAGAATATAGAAGTTTGGGGTTTTTTTTTTTCCTTTCACTTGTGAATGTAAGCAGAGCTGTCACAATTGGTCCTGCTATCACAGTACTCTCAAATAGATCATCCATCCCCACATTTACCTTTTGGTCCCTGACCTACTACAGTCTTTTCTCTATACCTAGAGGCACATTCTAAACTTCCAAGGGAAACTAGGCTGATTCTTGCTTCTGCACCTTCCTCCCCTACAATTCCTTCTGCAATGAGCATTCCCTTTCCTTATACATCAAGCCAAATGTTTTTTTTCCTTTCTAGACTAAACTCAAACTTTGCCTCTTCACTGTCAGACTGCTGCTGCCACAACAATGAAACCCCTATAGTACATCTCTATTAGTACTTTTCCTGGGGTACATATCATCTACCCCAAGTGTGGTAGCAGTCTCTAAAACAGCTCACAATTCCCAGTTCTTGCTACGCAAGCTGCATAGAGAGTATATATAATTCCCTAACACACTGAATTATACCTGGGCTATAATACTGATTAATGGGGCCAGGTGGTGGCACATCTGGTTGAGCACACACATTGCAGTACGCAAGGACCTGTGTTCAAGGGCCTGGTCCCCACCTGCAGGGGCAAAGCTTTGCAAGTGGTGAAGTAGTGTTACAGGTGTCTCTCTGGCTCTCTCCCTCTCTATCACCCCCTTTCCTGTTGATTTCTAGCTGTATCTATCAAACAAAATAAAGATAATAAAAAAGAAAATAAAGATAATTCATTTTTTTAATTTTAAAAGACTGATGAATATAGTAGAAATTATACTGTCAGACTTCTAATCATAGATCATAAAAGGCACTGGGTTAGCCTCTTGGATCATTTCTCTCTAAAGAAAGCTGGCCAGCCACCATATTGTGAGGATAGTCAAACTGCTATGGAGATGGCCATGTCTCCATAGTAGGAAGAAGTCTCCTTCAGCTCTATTCTAGCCTTTAGACGATGCCATTCTGGCAATATTTGGCTGTTAGCTCATTAAACACACACACACACACACACACACACACACACACACACACACCTGGGAAGAACCACACAGCCATATAGTTCTTGAATTTATGACCCATAGAAATTAGAGAGATAACTAATGTCTATCACGGTTTCAAGTAACTTAAGTTTTAGGTGATTAATTAGAAGAGATCACTGACATACCAACTAACCGTTGAGTTCCTTGAAGACAGGAATTATAGCCACTCCTTAGCACACAATAAATCTATGAATGGTTTCTTTTTAAACAGAAACTGAATCTTGAGTATTCTAAATACCATTCTAAGCACCTCATACCTGCAAGTTCATTTATTCTTTATGAAATAGAAGCCCCCTGTCTCCATATTAATAATACTAAAGCTGGAGCACATCTTGCTCAAGATCACAAAGGTAGCACCAGTTGCAGCCAGGATCTCAACCCAGGAATCGAAACCCAGAACATCTCAGTCCAATCCATTCTTAGCCATAAATACAAAATTATTTTTAGTAGCCAGCTACTGAGGGGATAAAGCCTCCTTTTGTCAGATCTGTCTCCCTCATGGGACAAAATGTCTCAACAATAAATGAGGAGTAGATGAATGAAGAATGAATTAATGAATGACTGAGCATGACCAGACAGCCTTTTCACACTTGATTACAAATCTTTTCAATAACAGACAAAAAATATTTCCTACCAAATCTTGATATTAACCAGTTTGCATGTTCTTCTGGATCAAAATCAAGTTCTAAATATAACTTTCATTTCATTCTTGAAAGGCATGGTAAAATCTCACTGAACAACTGCTATGATCCAACTTTTCTGCTTCTCTCCCGCCCACTGCTTTCACTGCTCTGCTAGCATCTCATCTATCAGCAACATCCCCCACAACAGAGGTGTAGGGGTAAAATTAAGGACATCATGGTTTGATCCCCTAGTTCCCAACTGCAGGGTGAAAGCTTTGCAAGTGGTGAAAAACGGCTGCAGGTGTCTCTCTGTCTCTCTCCCTCTCTACCTCCCCTCTCAATTTCTGACTGTCTCTATCCAATAAAGATAATAAAATTAAAAAAAAAAAGAGGAGTTGGGCTGTAGTGCAGCGGGCTAAGCGCAGGTGGCGCAAAGCACAAGGACCAGCATAAGGATCCGGTTCGAACCCCGGCTCCCCACCTGCAGGGGAGTCGCTTCACAGGCAGTGAAGCAGGTCTGCAGGTGTCTATCTTTCTCTCCTCCTCTCTGTCTTCCCCTCCCTCTCTCCATTTCTCTCTGTACTATCCAACAACGACAACAACAATAATAACTACAAGAATAAAACAACAAGGGCAACAAAAGGGAATAAATAAATTAAATTAAATAAATAAATAAATAAAAATATTTTTTAAAAATTTTTTTAAAAGAAAGTGCTCTATGGAGTGAGCCCTGGTCCCTACCCTGAACCAGACTTAGTTGCCGAGAATTTATTTTTGGTGTACAGAGTAGTGCATTAATTAGTAAAATGTTATTTGACAGGCTTAATTAGTATGTGCTCTTCATACTCCCTAATTTCATTTCAATATCAATAGCTGTTTGAAGCAAGGACAGCTCATTTTTAGTAAATTAATTAGAACCCTTAATATATGCATATGGAAAAGCATTAAAACAATACAGATAGATATAAAATGAAAACTAGGCCTGGGCAAGTGAGATAGCATTATGGTTATGCAAAAAGAGACTTTATGCCTGAGGCTCTGAGGTCCCTGGTACAACCCCCTCCGGTACCTTAAGCCAGAATAAGTAAGTAGTGTTCTGGGAAGGAGGAGGACGAGAGAGGAGATTGGGGGGGGGGGGGGAAGGAAGAAGACGAATGAGGCCTTCCCTCTTTCCCTCCAGATGTACGTCATGGCCTGTGTCTCTTTTTCAGAAATAACCCCATACTTTATGTAGAGACACATTCTTTTTTTTTTTTTTTTTTTTATAAAAAGGAAACATTGACTAAACCATAGGATAAGAGGGATACAGCTTCACACAATTCCCACCAACAGAACTCTGTATCCCATCCCCTCCCCTGATAGCTTTCCTATTCTTTAACCCTCTGGGAGTGTGGACCAAAGGTCATTGTGGGATGCAGAAGGTTGAAGGTCTGGCTTCTGTAATTGCTTCCCCACTAAACATGGGCATTGACAGGTTGATCCATACTCCCAGCCTGGGAGACATATTCTTATAAGTGAGAGGCACAACATACTCACTGATATTTCTCCTTTTCCATTTAATAATACATTTCAGAGTTCATTCTGTAAGAGTACATGTAATTCAGTTATTTGTAATCACTACATAGGAATTCATTAAATATAAATATAACATAATGAATTCATCCCCTAAGAAAGTTCAATTAAATTACTTACAATAAATAGAATAATCATTTTTTTACTTGAACTAAAAAAACAATGGATAAATAATATTTCCAGTGTAGGTTGAGGATAAAAATCACAGCTTTCCAAAATAAATCAGTTCTTTGTATTTTCTCTTATATTTGCACGGTTTTTAAAATTTTTTATTTATAAAAAGGAAACACTGACAAAAAACACAGTATAAGAGGGGTACAACTTCACACAACTCCCACCACCAGAACTCCATATCCCATTCCCTCCCCTGATATCTTTCCTATTCTTTAACTCTCTGGGAGTATGGACCCAGCATCATTATGGGGTGCAAAAGGTGGAAGGTTTGGCTTCTGTAATTGCTTCCCTGCTGAACATGGGCATTCACAGGTCGATCCATACTCCCAGCCTGTCTCTCTCTTTCTCTAGGAGAGCAGGGCTTTGGGGAAGAGGGGTTCCAGGATACATTGGTGGGTCATCTGCCCAGGTAAGTATGGTTGACATCATGGTAGCATCTGGAACCTGGTGGCTGAAAAATGAGTCAACATATAAAGCCATACAAACTGTTGATTAATCATAAACCTAGAGGCTGGAATACTGCAGATGAAAATTTGGGGGTCTCTGTTTTGAAGATAGCTAGTAGGCCTATTTTAGTTATATTCCAAAGAGCCCATGAATATACTATTTTTTTCCTGAGCCTTACATCTGATATGCAGGTGGATCCAAGTTATTGTTTGGGGAGATGATGTCATTGCTGGCAAAAGGGCTAGAAATCTGGATCAGGGTAGAGAGTAGCTCCCAAATATGGGAAAGGTGTATAAATATTGTTGACTGTAATATTTGCACGTTTTACAAGGTCATCTTCAGCACTAAGGTTAATAACCCTAGATAGAGCTATATTGTCTAATTTCATACTTCACTAAAACTCTTTGGGTATAAAACAAAGAACATATGAAGTTTCTTCTCAAGGAACTGTGATACCAGAAACTACATATATGTGGCATGAAGTTCTAGATTTGATCCCTGACACTGCATACATCAGAGCTAGGCAATGTTTTATTCTCTCCCTCACTGTCTCTCTCTCCACCTCCCTTTCTCCTTCTTTCCCTCTCTCTGTTATAAAAAAAGAAGATAATTAAAAAGAAGAAGGAAGAGGAGGAGGAGGAGAAGGAGGAGGAGGAGGAGGAGGAGAAGAGATGTGTGCGATCTAGGTCTGAGTTCAGCCCGCAGCACACCGAAGGAAGTTTCAGTGCTGTGATGTCTCTGTGTGTCTCTCTACTTGAGAAAGTCATGCCCGTGCAGTGAAGACCCAGAGATAGGAAAAAAACTTTTCATTTAAACATGCCAAAGAGATTAATAATGTAGTTATCTTTTTAGGGTCTATCAATAAGGATACATTTCAACATATATGACTTCCTTTTCAACTCTGGATTTTGTTTTAAGTACTAAAACTGTCATATTGAGAAGAACAAATGAATGTCACTAGACTACTTAAAGGACATATGGCAAAGGTCAAGTTCTCTGACTATCAGTGAATTAAAATCAATTTAGGGCAAGGCTGGGAGGAAAAAGCACAATGTTCACACTACAATCTCTCATGCCAAAGGCACCAGCAGACCAAGTTCAATTCCCAGCACCATCATAAACCAGAGCTGATCAGTGCTCTGTTTTTAAAAATTAATTAACCAGTTAATTAAACTAAATTGGGAGAGCCAAGGAAAATCAACTACCTTGAAAAGTGAAGCAACTTGCCCATTCACCATTTACACCTCTGAAAATTTCCTGACATTTATTTTATTAACTGAGCTGTTGCTGAGTTCAGTGAATGAATGCTTAGTAACCCAATTTCATTTACTGGGTTCTTGATTTGCTATTTTAAGACATTTCTTATAAAAATAGCTTTCTCTCAAATATCCAAAGTGAATGATCAAAATCTCTTGCATCAACTTCATTATCAGAAGTGCTGATCACCTCATTGTTCAAGAAGGGAACATTTTCAGCTTTTTCCCCTTGCCATGCTTCCAATTTAAAAAGCTAGAAATTTGTTTGAATGCTTGAAGATATTGATGACTTCTACTTTTCAAACTGTCTAATATCATTGATAAAAATGAGGCAAAATATTTTGCTAATAAAACCTGGCTTTAAAATGGGATTTCACTGCAGAGAGAAGTTTGTATTTATGCCTTAGAAGATTATTCTCAGCCTGTCACTAAAAAGTCATTTTCAATCTCACACCTATCTTAACAAACCATGTAAAAACAACTGCTCTGATTGAGCGTGGATGCTTCCGAACTCTAATTCAAGGGTCTCTCTACTATATTGCCTTTATCACTGTACTGACAATTACTTAATAATAAGGTAGACTGGGGCCTGGCAGTGCTGTACCCAGTAGAGTCTACAAGTTACCACATGCAAGGCCCCTGGTTCAAGTCTTCAGTCTCCACCTGCAGGGGAGAAGTTTCCTGAGCAGTATAGCAGTACTACAGGTGTCTGTCCTCTTTTTCTGTCTGTCTGTCTCTCTGTCTCTCTGTCTCTGTCTCTCTCTCTCTCTTTTTCTCTGTGTCTACTAAAGAAAAATGGAAGGGGGAGATAGCATAGAGGTTATACAAAACAACTTTCATGCCTGATGCTCGGAGATCCCAGCACTTCCATATGCCAGAGCTGAGCAGTGCTCTCTGGTGTGTGTGTGTGTGTGTGTGTGTGTGTGTGTGTGTGTGTGTGTGTGTGTGTGTGTGTATGTGCCTATTAAAATAAATAAATAAACTTATGGTAAAGGTTTGTGTGATAGCCAATAAGCAGCTCAAATGTAAAAGAAAAAAAGAAAAAATGGCCACCACCAAAAATGGTGGAGTATACAGGCACCGAGTGCCAGCAATAATCCCACTGGCAAAATAAATAAACAAACAAACAAACAGAAGTAATATTTGAGTAGTTAAGTGTGAATGCTTAAAGTTGGGCAAGTCTTCTCTGTTAGAGTCCACCCTGGTTGAGTCCAAACTGTGATAGTTAGAAAGGGAGTGCTGGCTTGGGGCTTATTATTCACAAGAGGAAAAACTGAATATGACTATCCATGAATTGCCCAACTAAAAAATACTAAACAAAATCTACTCTTTCATTTTCATGCAAATTATAATTGCTGCAATTTAGTACAATTCCATAGTATAACAGGATTCTATAAGCAAATAAATTCAAAATCTTGTAAGTAAACACTAAAACTTAATATTTAAAGGGGCTGGTAATTTTGCCAGATCCTTAGGGTGCTATTCTTCTAAGCCTCCAATTTCGTGAACATCTTGTTAAATAATTTCCACCTTCTATATCTGAGATTTGTTCTTACACAAATAAATGGAGCTTGATGCTCTGAATTCATTGGTCCCACAGACTAAACCAGGAAGGCCTTCCTTCTCAGGATTAGGATTCATTTGAGAAGGTAGGGAGATTGGAAGAGTCGGAGATATCGCCAGTTCAGAGAAGGTCTGTGTGGAGACAGTCTCACCCCTAAATCACTGACAAGAACATGTTCTGAAATGACCACAGTTACCAGTATATAATGGAACTATTGGTCCTGTGCAAAATAGGAATCACCGCTCCTGAGAATTCCAAGGTCATAGCTTGAGGGATCTTCAAATCCTTGCACTTGGATCACAGAGGAGCTAAGAGAAAAAAGTCAATATAAGAAGAACACTACAAACTAAAAGTGAACACTCATACACCTGGGTCTCTGAGTGATATTTCTACAACTAAGTTAAGTCCAAAAAAATCAAGAAGCAGTAACTCTAAAATGTCACATAGAGTCATTTAATTGGAATCACAATCCCATAGGGCAATGGGAAACCTCCATTTTTTGGTTAAGCATTATTCTGGACATATTTATAAGGACGCTTCTGAATGAGATTGGTATGTGAATCAATTAATAAGTAATAAATGATTTCCTACCCTAAATTGGGTGGGTTTCATCTTATCCACTGAGGCATGAAAGGAATAGAACAAAAGACTAAGAGAGAATTCTCTCTCTCTCTCTCTTCCTCCTTCCCTCCCTCCCTGCCTGCCTATTTTCAAGAGAGGACACTGATCTTCTCTGACCTTCAGACTCCCAACTTTAAGTAGATCTGAAATATCACCTCTCCTGAGTCCCCAACTGGCCTGATACAAGTCATGGACTTTGCATGCCTCCACAATGAAATGTGTAAATTTCTTATAATCAAAGGAATGAGCGGATAGTTCAGTGCTAGAGTACAGGATTTGCATGACTGAGGCCCCAGAGGCCACAAATTCAATCCTTAGTGCCATAGCCCAGAGTTGAGTGGTGCTCTGGTCTCTCTTCTCTCGCTCTCTCTAATATATATAAATAAATCTCAGGGGCCTGGCGGTAGCACAGCAGGTTAAGCGCACATGGCCCAAAGCACAAGGACTGGTGCGAGGATCCCAGCTTGAGCTCCAGGCTCCCCACCTGCAGGGGGTCGCTTCACAGGCCGTGAAGCAGATATGTAGGTGCCTATCTTTCTCTCCCCCTCTGTCCTCCCCCTCTTCTCTCCTTTTCTCTCTGTCCTAGCCAACAACAGTGACAGCAATGACAACAACAACAATAACAACAACAACAGTAAACAATAAGGGCAACAAAAGATAAAAATGGCCTCCAGGAACAGTAGATTCATAGTACAGGCACCAAGCCCCAGCAATAACCCTGGAGGCAATAAATAAATAAATAAATCTTGGGGGTCAGGCAGTGGTGGCACATGGTTAAGTGTGCACACACTACAGTTCACAAGGACCCAGGTTCAAGCCCCTGGTCCCCACCTACAGGGGAAAAGCTTCACAAGCGGTGAAGCAGGTCTACAGGTGTCTATCTCTCTCCCTCTTGATCTTCTCCTCAATTTCTCTGTTTCTATCCAATAATAAAAAAATAAAAATTAAAGTTAAAAAATTATAAATAAATAAATCTCTTTATATCTCGGTATAGATGATGGGTACAGATACCGTATAAAGGATAGGTAGGTAGATAAAAAGACAGATAGATTTGGTCACTAAACATTTAACATCTTTTTTTGTAAAGAGTCAAAAAATGTCAGAAGCAAGAGGGTTTTTTTGTTGTTGTTATTGTTGGTTTTAATAAAATTAAAGAATAGAAATTTTCAGGTTACTTCACCTGAAACCACAAGTTTCCTCATTTTCCTTAGTGGAATATATGTGTTATATACAGAGATACAAAGCCTATGGTGACATCTACAAAATATTCTAGGAAGAGTAGTAAAGTCAGGGTCCAAATTACAGTCCCATTTGTTCTGTCACCTTTGATTTTTTTGTATCCTTTTTAAAATATTTATTTATTTATTCCCTTTTGTTGCCCTTGGTTTGTTGTTGTTGTTATTGATACCACAGTTGTTGAATAGGAGAGAAATGGAGAGAGGAGGGGAAGAAAGAGAGGGGAAGAGAAAGACAGGCACCTGCAGACCTGCTTCACTACTTGTGAACTGACTCCCCTGCAGGTGGGGAGCTGGGGGCTTGAAGCAGGATCCTTACTCCAGTCCTTGTGCTTTGCGCCATGTGCACTTAACCCACTGCGCTACAGACAGACTTCTCTCAACTTTGATTTTAAAAGCAAATGTCTGTCCTATCCCTTTTATTTGGGTGGCCTT
Source organism: Erinaceus europaeus (assembly GCF_950295315.1). Taxonomy (NCBI): domain Eukaryota; kingdom Metazoa; phylum Chordata; class Mammalia; order Eulipotyphla; family Erinaceidae; genus Erinaceus; species Erinaceus europaeus. The sequence continues at coordinate 28,519,563 of NC_080178.1, forward strand.
TGAATTTGCTGAATTTAATTAGATCAAGTCAGGACACTAATATTCAGGACATTAGCATTGAGAGTTAATTAGTCTGATACAATGTGTTCTTTTTACTATGCAAATCGAAGAAGCACCTTTGGACCGCTAAAAGGAAAGGGCACATCACTCTGTGCTTAAGAGAGCAGGCTGACTTTAGGTCCATGATTGTTCAACAATTTGTTTAGCTTTGTATGCTCTCTTTTCAGCCACCAGGTTCCAGATTCCAGCATGATGCCGACCAGACTTCCCTGAACTGAACAGAGGACCGCACCAATGTGTCCTGGAACTCTGTTTCCCCAAAGCCCCACCCTACTAGGGAAAGAGAGAGGCAGCCTGGGAGTATGGATTGACCAGTCAACGCCCATGTTCAGCCGGGAAGCAATTACAGAAGTCAGACCTTCAACCTTCTGCATCCCACAATGACCTTGGGTCCATACTCCCAGAAGGATAAAGAACAGGAAAGCTATCAGGGGAGGGGAGAGGATACGGATATCTGGTGGTGGGAATTGTGTGGATTATACCCCTCTTATCCTATGGTTTTATTAATGTCTCCTTTTTTAAATAAATAAAATAAATTAAAAAAAGAGAGAGAGCAAGCTGAAATACAAAAACTCTTGAGCGTGTCCAAGTTGTCTCCCCACCCCCATTTCCAGAAATAGTACAGTTTTCCTTTTGGCCATTTCTAGGAAGTAAAATACCAAATCACCATTTACATTGCAGGCTGATGTCATTGCTTCAGTCTCCTCACAATCAATAGATGATGAGGACAATTAATTAGAGCAAATTCTGAGAATCCTGATCAAACTATGCCACTCTGATTATACACGCAATGGCTTTCAAATTAAATACCCAAATGGGATCTCTTTTTGTTCTCATCTATTTGCCACAAACTACCTAAAGAACCTTTCTAGAAATGTCCACATCCATGTTTGTGAGATGAGATTATGAATATGGGTTTCCATTCAGAATCACAGCAGCTTTACTGAGGACCGAACTATTACTGGGCCAAGCTAGGACTACACAAAATTTCTCATTTATGAAAGCCACTGGCACTACACCCTCAAATACATCTCAAAGAAAATTAATGGAAGCTGAATCTTAAATATAAGTGATCATGAATGAGGTAGAGTCAAGTGAGATTAAGTTGCCCAGAAGTTACTTCAAAGGTTCATTCAACAAATATTGAGGTTGCCTATTATGGGAACAGTATGGCGCTAGGTATTTGAGACTACAGTGATGAACAAACCAGAAATACTTGACTCCCTCTCAGAGCTGAATCTCAAAAGGTCAAGGTGAATCTGATCTGGGAACTTAGCAAAGGGTCACCTATACTGAAATGTCATAAGTCAAAGAAGAAATAATTGGTCATATCTTATTTATTTCTAGGAACCTATTTCATAACCTTGGAGCTGGGCAGTGGCACACCCAGTAGTACCATGCAGAAGGTCCCAGGTTCGAGCCCCTACTCCCCACCTACAGTGGGGATGTTTCACAAGTGGTGAAGCAGGTCTGCAAGTGCCTCTCTTTCTCTCTCCCTATCTCACTGTCCCCTCTCAATTTCTTTCTGTCCTATTAAATAAAATGAAAAAAAAAAAAAAGGAGCCACCCTGAATGGTAGATTCATAGTGCCAGCACTGAGCCCCAGCAATAATCCTGGAGGCAAAAAATTAAAAAATAAAACACAGGAGACTGGGTGGTAGTGCAGTGGGTTAAGCACACATGGTGCAAAGTGCCAGGACTGGCATAAGGATCCCAGTTCAAGTCCCCGGCTTTGTAAGCGGTAAAGCAGGTCTGCAGGTGTCTTTCTCTCCTCCTCTCTGTCTTCCAGTCCTCTATCCATTTCTCTCTGTCCTATCCAGAGGCAACAATAGCTATAACAACAATAACAATAACAACCACAACAAGGGAAACAACAAGGGCAACAAAATGGGGAAAAAAGCCTCCAGGAGCAGTGGATACATAGTCCTGGTACTGAGCCCCAGCAATAACCATGGAGGCAAAAAGAATAATAAATACATAAATAAATATAAATAAATAAAACATAAATTTAGAACTTTGTGGCATGCCATTTTCTTATATACTAAAATATTTTATCAGTCAAATAGGAAAAAAATCTGAACTTATATAGCATTTGCCACAAACATTATTTATTATGAATAAAGGTCTGTTCTAGTATCTCCCAAATAGACTGTAAAAAATAGAATCTTTCTAAATTTCTTTATTGGGGAATTAACATTTTACATTAAACAGTAAATACAATAGTTTGTACATGCATAACATTTCCAGTTTTCCATATAACAATACAACCCCCACTAGGTCCTCTATCATCCTTTTTGGACCTGTATTCTCCCCTACACATACATCACCTCCCCCCACCCCAGAATCTTTTACTTTGGTGCAATACGCCAATTCCAGTTCAGGTTCTACTTGTGTTTTCTTTTCTGACCTTATTTTTCAACTTCTGCCTGAGAGTGAGATCATCCCATACTCATCCTTCTGTTTCTGACTTATTTCACTTAACAAGAATTTTTCAAGGTCCATCCAAGATCGGCTGAAAATGGTGAAATCACCATTTTTTATAGCTGAGTAGTATTCCGTTGCATATATATACCACAACTTGCTCAGCCACTCATCTGTTGTTGAACACCTGGGTTGCTTCCAGGTTTTGGCTATTACAAATTGTGCTGCCAAGAACATATGTGTACACAGATATTTTTGGATGGATGTGTTGAGTTCCTTAGGATCTATCCCCAGGAGAGGAATTGCAGCGTCATAGGGAAGGTCCATTTCTAGCCTTCTGAGAGTTCTCCAGACTGTTTTCCACAGAGGCTGGACCAATGTACATTCCCACCAGCAGGGCAGGAGGGTTCCTTTGACCCCACACCCTCTCCAGCATTTGCTTCTGTTACTTTTTCTGATGTATGACATGCTCACAGGAGTAAAGTGGTATCTCATTGTTGTCTTTATTTGCATTTCTCTGACAATCAGAGACTTAGAGCATTTTTTTCATGTGTTTCTCGGCCTTTAGGATCTCTTCTGTGGTCCTCCCCCCATTTTTGGATGGGGTTATTTGTTTTCTTGTTGTTGAGATTTGGAAGTTCTTTATATATTCTGGTTATTAGCTTCTTGTCTGATGTATGGCATGTAAAGATCTAAAAATAGAACCTTTGATCTTTGAGTTAAAGGGATATTTGCTGGGTTTCTCCATACACACTGTATTGGGAGCAATGTAAAACAGAACTGACGTCACCCCCCACTATAATGGAAACAACTAGATGTTTTCATTCACATTCCAAAATTTGTGCACCAATAAATGCAATCAGATCCAGTATTCAACACATTTCTTTTTCTCTTTTAATCATACTCTAAATTATTTTTAGTCCCAAATATGTTATTTTTATTGATTAAAAGGAACACTATTCGGGGGTTGAGCAGTAGTGAAGCGGGTTAAGCGCACATGGCAGTGCAAGGACTGGCGGAAGAATCCCAGTTCGAGCCCCTGGCTCCCCACCAGCAGGGGTGTCGCTTCACAGGCAGTGAAGCAGGTCTGCAGGTGTCTGTCTTTCTCTACCCCTCTCTGTCTTCCCCTCCTCTCTCCATTTCTCTCTGTTCTATCCAACAATGACAAAAAGGGGGGGGCAACAAAGGAGAGGGAAAACAGTCTCCAGAGCAGTGGATTCATGGTGCTGGCACCAAGCCCCAGCAATGACCCTGGAGGCCAAAAAAAAAGGAATGTATTTTTTACCACTAAGCTATTTCCTTTGCCCCTCACCCAGATATACTTTAAAAAGGCAAAAAAAAAAAAAAAAGAAAGAAAGAAAGAAATAAAGAAAGAGAAAAGGAAAAGAAAAAGAAAAAAGAAAGCTTGTTATATCCCTTGCTCATAACACCTGTGCTCACTTAGACACCTTTAGAATTCCTTCACCGCCTAACTATTTCCAAGTACCACCTGGAAACAGGTATGAAAGCAACAATGACAAAAAGCAAAAGCCCCCATGGTGAGCAGTACATTCAAGGCTCTTCACAGGCGTCCTATTTCTCACAGTGATGAAGGTAAGTCGCATTTGACAGGATGAGGAAAGCTCAGAGAGTGAATGGACTTTGCCCTATATTTTAAAACTAGTCAGTGGAAGAACAGGAATTCATACCTAAGACCATGTGACACTCAGTCTTCTGTCACATGCACACACCCTATAACGTCTGACCAGTGTGAGAGGAGAACACATTTCCTAGGGCCCAACCCCCAAACACTAACCCCAAAGGGTGTAATCCCATCATAAAAAAAACTACTTTTCATATGATAGGTATGTGGTTCTGATCTGGTGACTCATTTCACAAAAGCTACGAGATAGGTGGCATGTGTCCCATCTTAAGGAGGTCAACAAATGGTATATTTAACATATAACACACCCAAGATCACTCAAGGTCCAAATGAGGGTGAGAGTCAGGACCTGAACTCAGGTGATGAAGGTCCAGATTCCATCTCCCTGACACTCCCACTAGCACACCAAGATGCCTCTCCTTATATAGTTAGCTAATTTCAAACCCTATGTTCCAAAAGAAAATGTCAAAACAAGTCATTCTTCTATGTTCTGGCATTTCTCCTATGAATGCTACAGTACAAAGTACAAAATATAGCTGTCAGAGAGAAACAAGTATTAGCAGTAGGATTCCCTTGATACACCCTGGTGACAAAAACACTTTCAACACCTGCACTTCATTTGCTGCAAGTACAGAGAGCAAATCAGCAGAGAATGAACCAGCCAAGAGGGCCAAGAGTTCCCTAACTGACAAAAAATTTAAATAGGCCTTCAGGACCAAGAAGATCTGTTAACCAAAGTTTCTCTTTGCTCTAGGTAGTAACACATATATACCACCTAAAAATGTCCTAAGAGGGGGCTGCGCGGTAGCAAACTTGATTAAGCACACATATTACCATGCGCAAGGACCAGGGTTCAAGCCCCTGCTCCCCACCACAGGGAGGAAGCTTCACGAGTAGTGAATCAAGTATTGCAGGTCTCTCTCTGCCTCTCTCTATCTCTCCCTCCCTCAATTTCTCTCTGACCTATCAAAAAAAAAAGGAAAAAAAATGCCTGCAAAAAGCAGGGGATCAGTCATACAGGCACCAATCACCAGCAATAACCCTGGTGAAAAAATAGTCCTAAGAAGTTAACTGATCTTGGGCTCCCAATTGTTCTATAAGATGGAATTAAATAATGTGTTACTACCCCTACCCTACAAATGAAGCAAATGAGTCAGGGAGATCAGGGCTTGATATCTATATAGAGCCAAAGTCAAGATTTCATTTACTCATTCATTTGTTCACTTATTCATTCAACAAGAACTAACTCTCTGCCTGATTTCTACTCTAAATAAATGCTCAGGATACAGAGGTCATGGAAGTTCTTGGTCTTTGGACTGGATTACTCTTTCGAATCTTCTAACCGATCTCTTCTGTTTGCCCATCTCATCAGTACCCAGAGCCATCAAAACTCCACAAGAAATGCTGTCAATTTCACTCTCACATACACAAGTCATATTTATATCATTCAAGTAATATGTACTGAATCCAGGTGTGGGTAACCAAATTGACTAATATAAGGTAGTCTTAGCCATCTGGGAGCCGCTTGTTACCACATTTATAATAGCCTGGTGAGTCTATTATTTATAATAGCCTATGTGAGTACAATAGGGACTGTAGCACTTAATGGTTTTGAGAAGTCATAAGTTTCTCTTTACTTTTTATGGTAGTATTTACTGACCCGTACCTCTCAAGTCATGTGTGTCACATATTGTAAGTTCAGTACAGAAAGAGGAGCAGGAATAGTGAAGGGTATATAGAGCAGGAAGGGTAATAGAGCAGGAATAGTGAAAAGGATATATCCTACAACTGATCAAAGTATAAAGGACCAGCATCTCAGTTTGAAAAGTTTTATTTTTTAAACACATACTCATTGGTGTTTAATTTATTACAGATGATCTCTAAGGCCATGCAATAGAGAATGGAGCACCCTGTTAACAAATGAAACTAGAAAAATTGGACACAGGGGCCAGGTGATGGTGCACCTGCTTAAGTGCAGACATTACAGTGCTCAAGGACCCAGGTTCAAACCTCTGGTCCCCACCTGCAGAAGGAAAGCTTCACAAGTGATGAAGCAGGGCTACAGATATCTCTCTTTCTCTATCTCTCTCCCTCTCAATTTTTTTTTTTTTTTTGCCTCCAGGGTGATCGCTGGCACTCGGTGCCTACACTATGAATCCACTGCTCCTGGAAGCCACTTTTGTCCATTTTATAGGACAGAGAAATTGAAAGGGGAGGGAGAGATAAAAGGGAGAGACATAGTGGTCCAGGAGGTGGCACAGTGGATAAAAGGGAGAGACACAGATAGACACCTGCAAACAGCTTATGAAACAAGCCCCCTGCAGTTGGGGAGTTGGGGGCTTGAACCAGGATCCTTGTGCAGGTCCTTGAGCTTTGAACTATGTGCTCTTTATCAGTGTGCCACCACCCAAACCCCTCAATTTCTCACTTTCTCTATCCAATAAAAAACATATTAAAAATATAAAAAGATCCTGAACTAGAATTGGCATATTGCACCAAAGTAAAAGACTTGGGGGGGGGGGAGATACAGGTCCAAAAAGGATGACAGAGGACCTAGTGGGGAAAACTAGGAAATGTTATGAATGTACAAACTATTGTATTTACTATCAAATGTAAAACATTAATTCCCCAATAAAGAAATTTAAAATATATGTATATGAAGAAAAATTGAACATACGCAAACCAAGGATTGAATCTGGACTACTCCCCCCACAAACAAAAACAAATTCATAACAGATGAATGGTCTGATATAAGACTTAGAACAACTAACTACATACCAAATAACAGGCCAATGGGTCTATGTCTTTGGGAACTTGACTACAACAGAAGTGGAAATGAAATACATATTAACAATAAGAAGAGGCTAGATGACAACTCACCAGGTAAAGCATGTCCTTACCACAGACAAGGTCCCCAGTTTGAACCCCAGCACCACATGGGAGCACCACAGACATCTGGGGAAGCTCCCCACATATAGCAGAGAAATGAAATGCCTATTTTAAAAATAAAAGTGTGATCTAGAGATTACATCTGTCTGGGAAGTCAAGAAAAGACTCATGGGACATAGAGCTACTGGAGAGACCTAGAAAGGTTGGTGAATCCAAGCAGGTGAGCAGATAGGGAGGATAGTCCTAGGGTTGCAATGACCCAAGCAAAGTGACAAAGGGCAAAACACACCTAAACAACTAAGAATTTAAAGCATTTGGAAGAAATCATGGAACAATAATTGCTTATTATCTGTGTGCAAGAATCACTCTGAGGCAATTATGAACCATCCTGAGACCACTCAGATTCTGATTCAGAAGGTCTACAGAATGTTTCTGCATGCAAGAGGGTACTACCTCAACAGCAAAACACAGAACTTGCATGTGTGAAGTCCTAAGTTTGATTCCCAATGCCATCATTTTAAAAAGAGAGAGGTTTCACCCACCAAGATGCAGATGCTACCATGATGCCAACCTAATTTTCCCTGAGCAGATGACCCCACCAATGTGTCCTGGAACCCCACCTCTCCAGAGCCCTGCCCCATTAGGGAAAGATAGAAACAGGCTGGGAGTATGGATTGACCTGTCAACACCCATGTTCAGCGGAGAAGCAATTACAGAAGCCTGACCTTCCACCTTCTGCAACCCATAATGACCTTGGGTCCATACTCCCAGAGGGATAAAGAATAGGAAAGCTATCAGGGGAGGGGAGGGGATACAGAGTTCTGGTGGTGGGAATTATGTGGAACTGTACCCTTCTTATCCTATGGTCTTGTCAATCATTATTAAATCAATTAAAAGAAGAGAAAAAGGAGGGGGGCCTGGGAATCTGCAGGCACATGTGGACCAAACATGACACAGAGTCAGCAGTAAAGATTCATGATGAGAAACCTGGCAAGAGAGGAAACCAAGCCTGGCTTCAGAACACAGAACAGGGATCACATGGACAGGCACCACGTGACTGCCATGATCAGAATTATGCTTGATGGGTGTGATTCTCAAAGTGGGTCGCTCAGACAAGCAGCAGCATTCCCTGGGAATCTGTTAGAAGTGCAAATAATCAAACTGGCACACATTAGAGGACACATGTTGCACAGCACTAGAACCCAGGTTCAAGCCTGCTCCACTCCCAACTGTAGTGCAGAAGCTTCGTGAACGGTGGAGCAGTGTTGCAAGTGTCTCTCTCTCCCTCTCTCCTCCTTCCTTCTTAATTCCCCTGTGTCTCTGTCTAATAAACAAATAAAATATTTTTAAAAATGCACATCCTCAGACCCCTCCTATAGCTACTGAATCAGACACTTGGGTGAAATTCCACAATCTGTGTCCAGACAAGCTGTATGGTGATTTTAAAACCTGCTCAGTTGTGAAAAACACTGCTCTGAGTTCATACTGGTGAAGGTGCATGATGGCCAGAATGGTATTACGAAATTCCCAACAACTACATTCCCTGGAAAATCCAGATTACTACTGTTTTTATTGCACTTTTCCTTATAACACAAGGCTGGGCTGCAAACAAGCACTTACTACTTCATAAATTACTAATCATTTAACGCTTGGTAAAGGGTCATTAAAATGAAAGTGTTCAGTCCACACAACTCAAATTTTAAAGTGCATATGAGTCGCCTGGAGAGCTTGTACAAGTGCAGATTCTGAATCCATAGCAAGACAGGGCCTAGGATTCTGCATTTCTATAAACTCAAGTTAATACAGTTGCTATAGGTCCATAGTCCACACTGTTCGTTTGTGCAAGAAAGTCTAAAAATGAAGATGTCTAAAAGCCCCTATTGTAGGATGCCACCTCCCTTCCCTAAGGGAGCTGCCCTCTCAGATCCAGTGCCCCAAACACACCTGTGGCCAGCAGCAACCTCTCTGTCTACACTCCGCACACACTCTTCCCACTTTCTGCTTTCTTTTCTTTCTTCCAGCTAGTTACTGAGTCAAAGCTTCCATAGAAGCAGTCTGGAGAAATCTCAGAAGGCTAGAAGTGGACCTATCCTATGACTCGGCAATCTCTCTTCTGGAGATAATATCCTAATGAACCAAAAACGCCTATCCAAAAAGATGTGTGCATACCCATGCTCATAGCAGCACACTTTGTAACAGCCAGAACCTGGAAGCTACCCAGGTAGGTGTCCAACAACAGATGAGTGGCTGAGAAACTTGTGGTATATATTCCACTGCGGAATACTACTCAGCTATTAAAAAGGTGAATTGACCTTCTTCACCCCATCTTGGATGGAGCCTAAAGGAGTCATGTTAAGTGAGATAAGTCAGAAACAGAAGGATGAATATGGGATGATCTCACTAATAGAAGTGGAAAAACCAAGGTTAGAAGGGAAAACACTAAGCAGAACTTGGACCAGAGTTGGGGTATTGCACCAAAGTAAAAGACTCTGGGGTAGAGGGGGAGGGTTCAGGTCCTGGAACATGATGGCAGAGGAGGACCTAGTGGGGGCTGGATTGTTATGCATACACAGACTATTGTATTTTACCATCAACTGTAAACAATCCCCCAATAAATAAATTAAAGAGATGAAGGAAGGAAGGAAGGAAGGAAGGAAGGAAGGAAGGAAGGAAGGAAGGAAGGAAGGAAGAAAGGAAGGAAGGAAGGAAGGTACGTGCCATGGGTGCAGTCCCTGGCTGTCCAGGGAGTGAGGAGAGGAGGCTTTCGAAACTGAGATAGATGCCACTGAAGAAAGTCAGTGCCCCCACCCTCCCCAAGCACTCTCCAGCCTCCTCCAGAGGGACTCAGCAGGTGGCAGGATCTGGCCCCCACCCTCCCCAAGCACTCTCCAGTCTCCTCCAGAGGGACTCAGCAGGTGGCAGGATCTGGCCCCACCCCTCCCCAAGCACTCTCCAGTCTCCTCCAGAGGGACTCAGCAGGTGGCAGGATCTGGCTCATTTGTTTGCAGAGCTAACTATCCATTATTTAAAACACAAACTCTCAGCTTTCACATCATTGGAAGCTGTAAATCAATAGGCATTTCTAAGGGAAAGAGGGATCCTCGCTGTCCTCCCTTGAGTGCCATCAGTGGAGAGTTGAGAACAGTCAAAAATCCCAACTGGGAACACTGCATCAACTCAGTTAAAAAAAAAAAAAAGAAAGAAAGAAAAGAAAAAAGAAGGAGGAGGAGGAGAAAGAAAAAGATGCTTGCAGGCAGCACAACTCTAGGAAGTGGGAGTGCAGCTTCACTCTGCTGTACACTGCACCAGTCACCTCTACCAGCTCATCAAATGTTCTGTGGCTGAAACGTTTATGCTAACAAAACTGCAGAGTGGCAGCTCAAGACTTAGCTGTAAACATCTATTAACCACAACATTAAGACTCAGCTTCTCTTGTACTTCAGGGTTCATTTTCTGGTTTTCTCTACTCATTCAATAGTTACTCTTCCTATCCCTCCCTAAAAATGTCATTCTTTTCTTTGAGCCTGAAATCTGATATGCAGGTGGATCCAAAAAAAAACTAGTATAGCTACAGGCCCTTTGAAATATAAAGTATGCCTACTAGCTATCTACAAAATGGAGGACCCCCCCACCAACACTTCATCTGCACTATTCCAGCCTTTAGGTCCATGACTGGTCAACAATTTGTTTGGCTTTGTATGTTAACTCTCTTTTTTAGCCACCAGGTTCCAGATGCTAGCATGATGCAGACCAGACTTCCCTGGACAGACAACCACACCAATGTGTCCTGGAGCTCCTATTCCCCAGAGCCCCACCCTACTAGGGAGGGAGAGAGGCAGGCTGGGAGTATGGACCAACCAGTCAACACCCATGTTTAGCAAGGAAGCAATTACAGAAGCCAGGCCTTCCACCTTCTGCACCCCACAATGACCCTGGGTTCATACTCCCAGAGGGATAAATAACAGGAAAGCTATCAGGGGGATGGGATGGGATATGGAGATCTGGTGGTGGGAATTGTGTGGAGTTGTACCCCTCTTATCCTATGGTTTTCTTAATGTCTCCTGTTTTAAACAAATAATTTTTTTTTAAAAAAGAGAAAAAACAAACTTACAAGCAGGAGACTAGAGTTTGCAAGACATGTCCCCAGATGATACTTTATTTCTCTCTCTTCTCTATCACCAGTAAATATTTTTAAATGCAAAAAAGTCATTTTTACATAAAACTGTTCTATGAAATTGCATGTGACCTCTTTAGAACAACTCAACTAAAATGAATAAAGGATATCTGATACGCAAAACCAGATTCTTAGCATCTGAGCTCACAACCAGTCAGGGGGAGTAAAATGTGTATACACCAAACCATACAATGATGATTTAATCACTGGGGGACTTTTACTGAAAATAGTGTCAGGTGATATACTGTAAAATTTATGCAGCTAAAAGCTTCAGTGTACATTGTAAAGAGATTGCTCAGATGTTTTAGACTTACTGGCATAGCTCCCCTGTTTATGACATGAAGGTTTAATATTATACTAGGTTCTCTTTGAGGACTCCCTCTTTTTCAGGGAAGGGGGTATTCAACAAATAGGAATGTACACTAAAAAAAAAAAAAAAAGCCACCCTGATGACTCTAATGAAGGACAGGGCAAGTCCAGGAAATAATAAATCTAACCATCCGGAAAAGATATGGGAAAAACAGACCAAGAATAGAAACACTTTGTGCCTTCAAAATGGATTAAAGAACCGCCAATGTATCCGTAGTGTAAGCAGAAACCATCAAGTATAGAAACTAATAAAAATTTCAAGGTATGATTATAATTAGATGTCTAGCCACCAAACTCATAATGTGTTATGAGCAGCACCAAAGCAATTCTAATATTTTAAGGTGGTCATTTTTTATTTCTATGTTGAAAGCAAAATGTAAGAGAACCGTATAAAGAGGTGCGGAGAAAGTTCTGGGATAGGCGTGTCTCAGACTATCATAGCGTCTACAATACAAGCTGAGTTGGGGCTCACTGTCAATACCCCAGGGCTTTCATGTAAAAATGTCATTTGTGATTATCTTCCCAACCCTCCCTCCTCCATTCAGGGCTGTCCCCACCTGTCATTTCTATGTTCTGCTTGCTCTACAAATTTCTACTTATATTTTTGAAAAGTACCAAATCTCCACATGTCTCCTTTAATCATCTGGTACAGATCCAGAAAACTTCCAGTATTAGAGTCCTGGGTTCACGGATAGCAGAAGCCCAAAAGTTACCAAGAGAACAATGCCTATTCTACCTCCCCCAAGAACATGTCTAACTGGGTAGTATGGATCGACCTGTTAAAGTCCATGTTCAGCGGGGAAGCAATTATAGAAGCCAGAACTTCAACCTTCTACATCCCACAATGACCTTGGGTCCATACTCCCAGAGAGATAAAGAATAGGGAAGCTGTCAGGGGAGATGGGATACGGAGTTCTGGTGGTGAGAATTGTGTGGAGTTGTACCCCTCTTATCCTATGGTTTTATCAATATTTCCTTTTTATAAGTAAAAAGTAAAAAAAAGAAAGAAATGACTAAAATAATTACCTGTGATAAAGTTAAATATTTTTCCCCTTTTGTTGCCCTTGTTTTATCACTGTTGTGGTTACTATTGTTGTTATTGATGTCATTGTTCTTGAAGAGGACAAAGAAAAATGAACAGAGGACAGGAAGACAGAGAGTGGGAGAGAAAGACAAGATACCTGCAGGCCTGCTTCACTGCTTTTGAAGCGACCCCCCTGCAGGTGGGAAGCTGGGAGCTCAAACTGGGACCCTTACTCCAGTCCTTGAGCTTTGTGCCATGTGCACTTAACCCACTGCGGCACCGCCCAACCCCCATTAGATACTATTTTATGAAATTATTGGTGTGTGTGTACAGCACAGGTTGTGCATCTGCATTGGGAAACAGTATAAAACGTGCTTCTCAGGGATCTTTGATCAAAAAGTTTGAAAAACCCAAACAGACATAATGGACCTAGACCTCAAATAAATCCCTCTCTCCACCGTTACCAGGCATCTCTATCAGGAACAGCAAAATAGACCCCTTTGTGGGCCCCCCATAGGACCTTGCCCTCAACTTGGATAAACAATGGTAGAGAATGTTCCATCCTTAAAAAGGGAGGATGAACAACATACTCTTAAGTTCTACCTGAGGAAGATGGGTCCTGATATTGGGGCAGCTTGGAATGTTCCTACTCATGACCACAGAATGTGAGCTCAGATCTACAGGAATGCAGCGGTTACATAGGCTCCTAAGCTGAATATGAGCCCCAGACCACATCAAATCGAAGGGGGTTATAGTCAACAATACTTATTCCCATATTAGAGAGATACTCTCTTCCCTGATCCAGCTTTCTGGTCCTTCTTTGAGCCATGACATCATCTCCCCAGACAATAACTTGGATCCACCTGCATATCAGATTTCAGGCTCAGGGGGGGAAAAAACTAGTATAGCCACAGGCTCTTTGGAATATAACTAAAATAGGCCTACTAGCTATCTACAAAATGGAGGGCCCCCCAACTCTTTATCTGCACTATTCCAGCTTTTAGGTTCATGATTGGTCAACAATTTGTTTGCCTTTGTAATGTTAATTCTTTTCAGCCACCAGGTTCCAGATGCTAGCCTGATGCCCTGGACAGACAACCCCACCTATGTGTCCTGGAGTTCCTATTCCCCAAAGTCCCACCCCACTAGGGAAAGAGAGAGAGAGGCTGGGAGTATGGATCGACCTGTCAATGCCCATGTTCAGTCGGGAAGCCATTACAGAAGCCAGACCTTCCACCTTCTGCACCCCACAATGACCTTGGGTCCATAGTCTCAGAGTCTGAAAAGGTAGTTTTTTTAAATATTTATTTATTTATTTATGAGAAAGATAGGAGGAGAGAGAAAGAACCAGACATCACTCTGTTACATGTGTTGCCGGGGATTGAACTCAGGACCTCATGGTTGAGAATCCAATGCTTTATCCACTGCATTAACTCTCAGACCACTGAGTAGAATGTTTGCAATTGGTACTTTCTGAAAATCCTTGATGTATGGGCACCAAATTCATGCAGACCAATTATATACTGTGAAATCCAGTGTCCAGTACAATGCCTAGAACAAGGCGGGCCCACAATAAATAGTTCTAAGTGTCTGAGTGATTGAACATGAAATGTATAATGACCTGCACTAAACTCACCTTCCACAACTTCATTTATCTTTCGGAACTGGAATAGGAATAAGGGAAAAGTGGACTTGCCTAATATTTCACCAGTCTTATCAATAATGCACAGGAAAAAAAATACCGTAAAGAAAAAGAGTGATTGATATGGTTAAAGCATATGTCAGATGTCAAAAGACATCATAAAAATTAAAAGGCTTATGATAAACTGGGGGAAATACCTGTAACATAAAAACAAAGGCTTAATATTATGACTCTATAAAGACATAGGTATCAAATCAATAAAAAATACATACAGTACCTTAATAGAAAATGGGAGAACATGAAGAAACTTCACACACACACACACACACACACACACACACACACACACACATTAGTGTAAACACATGGAAAAACAAAACTTTCACCTCTCTGCTGGTGATCAACAAAATGCGTATTGTTGCCTCACTACTCTGGATCTACTTTTTCAAATAGAAAGAGAAAGGAAGAGACTGATAGACAAAGGCAGAGAGGGAAAGATACCACAGCACCAAAGCTTTCTTCAGTGTAGTGGGTGCCAATCAAACCAAAGGTTTATGTATGACAAAATCCTTCTTTCCTTCCTTCCTCCCTTTCTTGCTTCCTTCTTTCCTTCATCTTTCCTTCCTTCCAGAGGCTGGAACCTCCTACATTGCAATGCCATAGTTCTCTAACTGGATTTTTCTTTTTGTTTATTTTAGATGGATGTGGGGAGAGGGGTAGACAAAGAGAAACAGCAAGAAACATCACAGCATTGCTCCACCATCCAAAGAACTAATGCTGTGGTGCTCTCATAGACTCAAAGTCCTGGCAGGACTTCACACGTGTAAGGTGCACACCCTACCAGTGAGCTATCTTCTGGCCATATCACAGCATTTTCAACTATCCTAAACAAGGTCTTTTGATCTGTGATGCCAATACCCAACTTGGGAAAGGCTGTAGAGAAATAGGATCCCTCCTACACTATCCACACAGTTATGGAGGATAATTCAATAGCACACCCCCACAAAGGCCTAAACTGTGAACCCCTTTTGATCACAAAAATTCAGTCGAAGGACATAGTTGAAGTCATAGCCTATGATTTATGTGAAAGATACTCATCATATGTTTCTGACAGGGAATAATGTAAGACACCTATAAATTCATCAACAAAAATACTGATGAGAGAACTATATTAGGAGCTATAACAGACAAGAATTACAAGCAACTTTTAGGTAGCATCAAATGCTGGATGTATAAAGAAATGTGGTGTGCATACCATGTGGTATTTATTATTCAACCTTTACAGAGTAAATCATGTCAGATGATGTAACAAGGATATTATGCTTACTGAAATAAGCCAAGTCATAAAAAAGACAAAGAACTGTAGCAGTCCATTTACAAGAGATATCCAAAGTTGTTAAATTCATAGAGACTAAAAGTAGAAGCTCACAGAAGAGAAAATGGAGAGCTGTTGTTTAATGGGTATAGAGGTTCAGATTTGCAGGATGAAGTTCTAGAGCTCTGCTTTGTAACAATGTGAGTATACTTAACACTACTGAACAGCAGACTGAAAACAGTCAAGATGGTAATTTTTCTTTTCATTTTTTATTCTTTATTTTATTTTGGGATCTATTACATCCTTGCATTTGTGTGATTCTGCTGCTCCTGGAAGCCTTTTTTTTTCCCTTTAAGTTTCAGATAGAGATGAAAACAGAAAGAGGGAGAAGGAGAGACATTATAGCACTGCTCCACCATCCACAGAGCTTCCCTTAGTGATGTGCATAGTACTGTCATAGGGCTCTGTGGATCGAAAGCCAGATACTTTCACATATAAACTGTGCACTCTACCAGGTGATATATCTCTTGGTCCTCATTTTTTTTTGGTATTTCTTTTCACTGTTCTTTAAAGTTCTTTTACAATATTAAATAATCACCCATGGATTATTCATTTTATAAGCCACCAAACTATAGAACATATTTCATGGTAAGTCCACAAAGCACAAAGTTCATTTTTGTGTGTTTCTGAAGGCACTTTAAGATGTTGCAGGACACATGTATAATGATGATCCTCCTAACTAATAATTACAATTAAAGTAGACCTCAAGACTTGAGTACTAATTGAAAGTAGCAGTTAATAAAAATGCTTGGTGGTAGATTTACTGAATTAAGAAATTACAATTTGGGTTGAAACATGCAGAAGAAGACCAAAAACCACATGGTCATATCAATAGATGCAGAGAAAGCCTTTGACAAAATACAACATCCCTTTATGATCAAAACACTACAAAAAATAGGAATAGATAGAAAATTCCTGAAGATAGTGGAGTCTATATATAGCAAACCTACAGCCAACATCATACTCAATGGTGAAAAACTGGAAGCATTTCCCCTCAGATCAGGTACTAGACAGGGCTGCCCACTATCACCATTACTATTCAACATAGTATTGGAAGTTCTTGCCATAGCAATCAGGCAGGAGCAAGGAATTAAAGGAATACAGATTGGAAGAGAAGAAGTCAAACTCTCCTTATTTGCAGATGACATGATAGTATACATGGAAAAACCTAAGGAATCTAGCAAGAAGCTTTTGGAAATCATCAGGCAATACAGTAATGTGTCAGGCTATAAAATTAACATTCAAAAGTCAGTGGCATTCCTCTATGCAAACACTAAGTTAGAAGAAATTGAAATCCAGAAATCAGTTCCTTTTTCTATAGCAACAAAAACAATAAAATATCTAGGAATAAACCTAACCAAAGAAGTGAAAGACTTGTATACTGAAAAATATGAGTCACTACTCAAAGAAATTGAAAAAGACACAAAGAAGTGGAAAGATATTCCATGCTCATGGGTTGGAAGAATTAACATCATCAAAATGAATATATTACCCAGAGCCATCTACAAATTTAATGCTATCCCCATCAAGATCCCAAGCACATTTTTTAGGAGAATAGAACAAATGCTACAAATGTTTATCTGGAACCAGAAAAGACCTAGAATTGCCAAAACAATCTTGAGAAAAAAGAACAGAACTTGAGGCATCACACTGCCAGATCTCAAACTATATTATAGGGCCATTGTCATCAAAACTGCTTGGTACTGGAACATGAACAGACACACTGACCAGTGGAATAGAATTGAGAGCCCAGAAATGAGGCCCCACACCTATGGACATCTAATCTTTGACAAAGGGGCCCAGACTATTACATGGGGAAAGCAGAGTCTCTTCAACAAATGGTGTTGGAAACAATGGGTTGAAACATGCAGAAGAATGAAGCTGAATCACTGTATTTCACCAAATACAAAAGTAAATTCCAAGTGGATCAAGAACTTGGATGTTAGACCAGAAACTATGAGATACTTAGAGGAAAATATTGGAAGAACTTTTTTCCGCATAAATTTTAAAGACATTTTCAATGAAACGAATCCAATTACAAGGAAGACTAAGGCAAGTATAAACCTATGGGACTACATCAAATTAAAAAGCTTCTTCACAGCAAAAGAAACCACTACCCAAATCAAGAGACCACTCACAGAATGGGAGAAGATCTTTACATGCTATACATCAGATAAGAGTTTAATAACCAACATATATAAAGAGCTTACCAGACTCAACAACAAGACAACAAATAACCCCATCCAAAAATGGGGGGAGGAATTGGACAAATATTCACCACAGAAGAGATCCAAAAGGCCCAGAAACACATGAAAAAATGCTCCAAGTCTCTGATTGTCAGAGAAATGCAAATCAAGACAACAATGAGATATCACTTCACTCCTGTGAGAATGTCACACATCAGAAAAGGTAACAGCAGCAAATGCTGGAGAGGATGTGGGGTCAAAGGAACCCTCCTGCACTGCTGGTGGGAATGTCAATTGGTCCAACCTCTGTGGAGAACAGTCTGGAGAACTCTCAGAAGGCTAGAAATGGACCTACCCTATGACCCTGCAATTCCCCTCCTGGGGATATATCCTAAGGAACCCAACACATCCATCCAAAAAGATCTGTGGACACATATGTTCTTGGCAGCACAATTTGTAATAGCCAAAACCTGGAAGCAACCCAGGTGTCCAACAACAGATGAGTGGCTGAGCAAGTTGTGGTATATATACACAATGGAATACTACTCAGCTGTAAAAAATGGTGACTTCACCGTTTTCAGCCGATCTTGGATGGACCTTGAAAAAATCATGTTGAGTGAAATAAGTCAGAAACAGAAGGATGAATATGGGATGATCTCACTCTCAGGCCGAAGTTGAAAAACAAGATTAGAAAAGAAAACACAAGTCGAACCTGAAATGGAATTGGAGTATTACACCAAAGTAAAAGACTCTGCGGTGGGTGGGTGGGTGGGGAGAATACAGGTCCATGAAAAATGATGAATGAAATAGTGGGGGTTGTATTGCTAAATGGGAATCTGGGGAATGTTATGCATGTAAAAAAAAAAAAAAAGAAGTAGAAACGCAAAGCAGAAATTGACTGAGTTTGGAGTATGGCACCAAAGTAAGAAAGCAGAAGTATACTAGAGTTTGCAGAGAATACCTCCCTAATACTTCCTCTCCACTTTTCCAAGCTTTGGGTCCATGATTGCTCAACAATTTGTTTGGCTATGTATGTTAACTCTCTTTTCAGTCACCAGGTTCCAGGTGTCATCAGGATGCCGGTCAGACTTCCCTGGATTGAAGACACCACCAATGTGTCCTGGAGCTCAGCTTCCCCAAAGACCCATCCTACTAGGGAAAGAGAGAGGCAGACTGGGAGTATGGACCGACCAGTCAACGCCCATGTTCAGCGAGGAAGCAATTACAGAAGCCAGACCTTCTACCTTCTGCAACCCTCAATGACCCTGGGTCCATGCTCCCAGAGGGATAGAGAATGGGAAAGCTATCGGGGGAGGGGGTGGGATATGGAGATTGGGAGGTGGGAATTGTGTGGAGTTGTACCCCTCCTACCCTATGGTTTTGTTAATTAATCCTTTCTTAAATAAAAAAAAAAAAAAAAAAGAAAAAAAAAAACTCAAAATCAAAAAAAAAAAGAAAAAAAAAAAACAATACAACCCCCACTAGGTCCTCTGTAAAAAAAAAAAAAAGAAACATGCAGAAGAATGAAACTGAACCACTGTATTTCACCAAATACAAAAGTAAATTCCAAGTGGATCAAGAACTTGGATGTTAGACCACAAACTATCAGATACTTAGAGGAAAATATTGACAGAACTCTTTTCCGCATAAATTTTAAAGACATTTTCAATGAAACGAATCCAATTACAAAGAAGACTAAGGCAAGTATAAACCTATGGGACTACATCAAATTAAAAAGCTTTTCACAGCAAAAGAAACCACTACCCAAACCAAGAGACCCCTCACAGAATGGGAGAAGATCTTTACATGCCATACATCAGATAAGAGTTTAATAACCAACATATATAAAGAGCTTGCCAAACTCAACAACAAGACAACAAATAACCCCATCCAAAAATGGGGGGAGGACTTGGACAGAATATTCACCACAGAAGAGATCCAAAAGGCCGAGAAACACATGAAAAAATGCTCCAAGTCTCTGATTGTCAGAGAAATGCAATTGAAGACAACAATGAGCTATCACTTCACTCCTGTGAGAATGTCATACATCAGAAAAGGTAACAGCAGCAAATGCTGGAGAGGGTGTGGGGTCAAAGGAACCCTCCTACACTGCTGGTGGGAATGTCAACTGGTCCAACCTCTGTGGGGAACAGTCTGGAGAACTCTCAGAAGGCTAGAAATGGACATACCCTATGACCCTGCAATTCCTCTCCAGGGGATAGATCCTAAGGAACCCAACACATCCATCCAAAAAGATCTGTGGACACATATGTTCTTGGCAGCACAATTTGTAATAGCCAAAACCTGGAAGCAACCCAGGTGTCCAACAACAGATGAGTGACTGAGCAAGTTGTGGTCTATATATACAATGGAATACTACTCAGCTATAAAAAATGGTGATGTCACTGTTTTCAGCCGATCTTGGATGGACCTTGAAAAATTCATGTGAAGTGAAATAAGTCAGAAACAGAGGATGAATATGGGATGATCTCACTCTCAGGCAGAAGTTGAAAAACAAGATCAGAAAAGAAAACACAAGTAGAACCTGAAATGGAATTGGCTAATCACACCAAAGTAAAAGACTCTGGGGTGGGTGGGTGGAGAGAATACAGGTCCATGAAGGATGATAGAGGACCTAGTGGGGGTTGTATTGTTATATGGGAAACTGAGGAATGTTATGCATGTACAAATTATTGTATTTACTGTTGAGTGTAAAACATTAATTCCCCAATAAAGAAATTAAAAAAAAAAAAAAAAGAAATTACAATTTGGTCCTGGAACATGATGTCAGAGGAGGACCTAGAGGGGATGAATTGTTATGTGTAAAACTGAAAAATGTTATGCATATACAAACTACTGTATTTCACTGTCAACTGTAAACCATTAATCCCCCAATAAAGAAATTACTCCCAGACAGGCTGGGAGTATGGATCAACCTGTCAACGTCCACGTTCAGTGGGGAAGCAATCAGAGAAGCCTGACCTTCCACCTTCTGCACCCCACAATGACCTTGGGTCCATACTCACAGAGGGTTAAAGAATAGGAAAGCTATCAGGGGAGGGGATGGGATATAGAGTTCCAGTGGTGAGAATTATGTGGAGTTTTACCCTTCTTATCCTATGGTTAGGTCAATGTTTCCTTTTTATAAATAAAAATTTTTTTAAAAATAAATTACAATTCCACAAATGATTTGCCAATGACCTGTTAGAGTTTTCCAGAGTATTGCATCCAGATCCTAGAGACTACAAATTATACATGGTCTCATACCCAAATCCTTTTTCAGGTTCCAGTTTCATGGTTCTTTCTATTTATCTATTTGGTTTATGTTTATTATTATTATTGTTACCACTAGAGCTTTGTGCATGCAAGACTTCATAGTTCCCAGAATTATTTTTTTATAGAAGTGAAAGATGGTGAGAGAAAGAGAGAGAAAGACCAAGAGGAGAGACACTGGCAGCACTAATCTACCACTTCTGAAGTTTCTACCCTATCAGGTACACAGATCAGGGACTTGAACCCAAGTCCTCTCACATGGCAGCATGTGAGCTCTATCAAGTGAGCCACCACTCAGCCCTCTTTCTACTTTCTACCCCAATTGTTTGTCTTATAAGTATGCACCCTAACAAGAAGAACCAAATATGTGTAACCAGTCTCACTTTTTATAAGAAGACAACTTAAAATGACAGCTCTGAAGAGATGAATGCAATGTATGGACCTCACTATAGCACAAAAGTCCATATCAACACTCCATGTTGATCTCTTAAAACCTTGTCATTTAAATTGCTATTGGAATTTAGATTTAATTTGTTTCCTCAGTGCCTACTCTGTTAATGGAGATGTCGTAATTTGATGAAGAAATATAACCAATTTAGTTGTATAGATTATACTATGACACAAAACTGTAAAGTCATAGTCATCAGAAGTTTTAAATATTAACATATTTTCCTAAGCAATAACAAAACAATCCTAATTTGGAGTTAAGGGAATGCATCTTCCAGAATTAATTATTCTAAATCCGTATCTAACAGAAATCATGTTCTGTAGACCACTCACTCTGCAAAATTGTAACTGTTACTCTCCATGTTCAGATAAGCTTGGGAAATTCTAGGGTAAACAAAGTTTCTTTACCACCAATCCTCTCAAGCTTTGGAGTGTGAGGGTGAATTTTTCATCTTCATGAAGGGGTTATTCAGGCAGCAATTCCCTAAAACCATCTGAAAATAAAATGCTTTCAATGAGGGAATCTCATGGGATTCACGTTCCCTAGAGTCAATTTTGAAAAATCTTCTTATTCCCTCTGGAAGCCTTAGTTATGCCAGGAATATATATTACCCTGGCAGTGGAATGTATCAGTAAAGACTATCACTAGAATTCAGCTACCTGGGTGCAAAACCTGTCACTTACTCGCTCACCAAGTTAGTAGCCTCCTCCTCTCTGTTTCCTTGTCTGTAATCTCATAGTACGTGACAACGTGTGCTTTATATTAATGTTCATTTGCTTTGCATAATATTCCAATAAATTAAGAAGTCACAATAACCAATGAGACAGACATCAACAGATTGCAAGGTAGGAGAAAGAACCAGTGTTTTCAGCTTGGTGACCAGCAAGCTGGGCCATCCGTCACACAGCCAATGATCAGCAATGATGAATGCAGTCAACTGGCTAAGGGGAGGTCAATGAACACAGTCTTTACTATACTACACTGTACACTTCAGGTACTAATACTGGAGCAAGGCACTATCATTTTTCTTGGCCTATGGCAGAACCCAGTCACACCCCCAGCATAGTTCAGCCCACAGAGTTTTATTTTTGGAAAGTCTGTAAGGGTGTTAGTAATTCAGAGAATGTCTGTCTCTATTAGCAAGACTTAGCCAGTATACTTGGTCTGCAAAACAAGTCCCAAGAACAATACATGCAATTCTTTTTACAATGTGGATATATATATATATATATATATATATATATATATATATGGAGAGAGAGAGAGAGAGAGTTATTCAAATACTAGCCCAAGAAGACAAGTTTCCAATTACCTCTAGACATAATATTGGATAAACATATAGACTTTTCTTCCAGAGTAGTCTATATGAAATATTCATGTTAAGAAATAGCACATTAGCTGGTTTAAACATCAAAAATTTTACTGGCTATAACACAGACTTTGAAACCTTTAACTCTAATGGAAACTAAATGTTTTAGGGGGCTGAGCAGTGGCATGCCGAGTTAAGTGCACATAGTAGGAAACGAAAGGACCCGAGCAAGGATCCCAGTTCAAACTCCTGGCTTCCACCTGATTTTAAATTGTGCCAAATATGGAAATTTGAAAAAAATTAAAATAAAACAACAGGAACCCCGGTTGGGGACATAACATAGTGGTCAAGCAAAACAAAGCAGGGGTCACAGAGAGCTCAGTCAGTAAGTAGACACACACAGACTGTGTGTGAAGCCCTGAATTCAAGCCCTATCACCACATGTGAGCACCCTGAATGGCCACAGGGGAGTTCTCTGGAGAGAAAAAAAATGGTGCTGTAGTGTCTCTCTTTGTATTTCTCCCTACTTTACTCTCAAAAATAAAGAGAAAAAGAACACTGGGTCAAAGAGGTTGCTAGGCAGTGAATAGTACTGCATCTGTGTGCAATAGCTAGATTCTCCGGCGCAACAGAAAGAAAGAAAGAAGAAAGAAAGAAAGAAAGAAAGAAAGAAAGAAAGAAAGAAAGAAAGAAAGAAAGAAAGAAAGAAAAGAAAAGAAAAGAAAGATCCAGGCGGTTCTGAGTTCAATCCCCAGCAGCACATGTACCAGAGTGATGTCTGGTTCGTCTCTCTTTCTTTCTCACCTCCTATCTTTCTCATTATAAATAAATAAATTTAAAAAATTAAATTAATAAATAGCAACCAACCACAAGAACCCATTGTCCACTAGCAGAGAAATTCACAATCCTGGCCACTTAGGATCACCTAGAAAGTATTAAAGCCACACCAGGTCAAGATCTGCCCCCAGATTCTCATCAGTTGTCTTGGAAGAGCCAGAACTCTAGAAGCCTCCCAAGTGGTTCTAATGTGCAACCAGGAGTGAGACCCATCATTTCATAAAAGAAAAGGCACTTTAAAGCCACTAGGAGGAAGCAAAGTGGTTACGTAAAAATAGTCTCATGCCTGAGGCACTCCGGTTCAATCCCTAG
Source organism: Erinaceus europaeus (assembly GCF_950295315.1). NCBI lineage: Eukaryota > Metazoa > Chordata > Mammalia > Eulipotyphla > Erinaceidae > Erinaceus > Erinaceus europaeus. Next base: position 28,543,524 of record NC_080178.1, read on the forward strand.
AATCACCTACAGCCAAGCAGTACTCTGCAAATAATAAATAAATAAATAAATAAATAAATAAATAAATAAATAAAACAAAGTTGTGATCTCACATCAAGCTAATACAATTAGATTATGAAAAGCATACTATATTCACCTCACATTTCTCATTTCACCTTTAAAAAAATTGTGGGAAAAGCTTAGCTCTTGCCAAATAATCACTATTCCCTGAATTCAACTTGCAAGTCCCTGCTTTTAGTTTTGTTTATGCTGTGCCCTTTTATTGGAACTTTAGTCTTCCTTCTCTATAGATTCCATTCCTACCCACCTATTTCAAGGACAAAGTCAAATGCTATTGACTAACTAATCCCATCTGTGTTAGGCCCACAGCACACCTAGTAGAATGAGAAATGTAATATTAATTTCAAGGGATGAGAAGAGGTCATAAACTGAAAATTCCAACCTCAAGGTTGAAAACTCTGAAGGTGGAAATTTTGGAAAGCAGAGTATGAGATGGGTTGAACTAACATGACTAACAATGTCCATTATAGTAATAAACCCAGTACAAAGACTAATCCAACTGGGGACAAGGAAGTGGCTCAGCAGCATAGGGTTTGCTTAGAGTGAAACCCTGAGTTCTATCCACACAACCTGAGAGCAAGACATACAAAATGAGCTCCATGAATGGTGGAGCAACACTTAGTGCTCTCTTACTTCTCTTCCTTCCTGACTCATAAAGAAAGTGAAACACTGGTGTATTGCACCAAAATAAAGGACTCTGGGGAAGTGGTTTGAGGGGGTGCTTTCAGATGCATGATGGTGGAGGATGACCTAGGCTGGGGTGAGAGTGTTTTGCAGAAAACTGAGAAATTTTACACATGTACCAACAACTGTATATACTGCAAACCATTAATCCTTCCAATTAAAAAAAAAAACAAAACAGTGAAACAGTGAGGGGGTTCAGAGGTAGAGCACATGAGTGAGATCCTGAGATAAAAACTAATCCAAGGGGGGTGGACGGTAGTGTAGCGGGTTAAGCGCATGTGGCACAAAGCGCAAAGACCAGCACAAGGATCCTGGTTCGAGCCCCCGGCTCCCCACCTGCAGGGGGGTTGCTTCACAGGCGGTGAAGTAGATCTACAGGTGTCTGTCTGTCTTTCCATCTCACTGTCTACCCTATCTCTCTCGATTTCTCTGTCCTATCCAACAATAACAACAGCAGTGACAATAATAATAATGACAACAACAAGGGTAACAACAAGGGCAACAAAATGAGAAAAATGGCCTCCAGGAGCAGTGGATTCATAATAAAGGCACCGAGCCCCAGCAATAGCCCTGGAGGGAAAAATAATAATAAATAAAAATAGTCTTTAAAAAACTAATCCAAGGACTACCTCTAACTACATTGTTATATTTATCTTTTGAGGTGGGGTGTGTGTGTGTGTGTGTGTGTGTGTGTGTGTGTGTGTGTGTGTGTGTGTTGGAGGGAAGGTCTTTCTGGAAACATAAAACTCATTATCTCATTTAAATATCCTAACAACTTCTTCAGGAATGTGTTCCTGTCCCCAGATGTAGCATATACATCAGTGATGTTGTTTGCAGTTGGGAGACTTGACCAGGAGCACCCACCCAGGTCGCAAATGGCTGAGCCAGCACTGAAGTCCACACTTTGCAATTCCAAAGCTTGTGAGAAATGGTTCTGTTACGATTCAGTTCTGCCTTTAGTGGTAAATTCTCTAAGCCTTGGCTTCCTTTTCCAAAAGAAAATTGAGCAGTGTGGCCTTCGCCATTCCCATGATTCAGTCTCCAAATCTGACACTCCATAACTCTGTGAAAAAAAGAGAAAAGCTGAACACACTGGAGGACCACAAGCAAAGAGAAATAAAAAAAACAGTAAGACAGCAATAATAGACACAGAACCATATCAGGGGGGAAAAAGGCTTTATGTACCCCTATTTGCCCAGACTCCTTTGGGATATTTTTATCAATGTTTTAAACCCTTCTCTGAACGGGATATAAAGTTACTTTATATTGTATGAGTATTCCCTCCAATCTCATCATTAAGCATCCTGAGAACTTGGCAAAAATCACTAAAGGTACAGAGAAGAAAATTTAAAAGGTGAGATTACACCACAAAAGCAAGTGTTTGGTTTTCCATTTTAAATTGAGAAAGTAGATTATGATAATGATCAAATCACTCAAAAGGGGTATTTTCTAGAATAAGAGAATAAATGAATAGGGAAAACAGAAAGGGAAAAAGCAAGTACAATGACCTTGATTTAGCAACTGATCTTTATTGATTTTCTTTCACCTTCTTACTTACCCTGGAAAAAGTCACAGTCCAAAGAGTGTGACATTACAGCCTACTCTTAATGAAATTGGTGGATTAACAAAACTGTCAGTGATGTACAAGGAGAAGAGAAATATCCTAGAAGAAATGCAACTTCTTTTTAATCACCAAGAAAAAAATAATAACAGAAAGAGAGATTTTGATTGAAACTTGCATAATGGTAAATGTCATTCATTTAACTTTACTACAGAAAGCCCTTTAGAGACCAATAAATTATGAACCACCACCTTCTGATCTCTGTTGAAGAATACTGCAAACTATAAAACCAATACTTTAATACACGAAGATCGTTAAAAGCCCAGTCCTTCCCAAGCACTGCAGTTGACATGGTTTGATTGCAGTGAGGGAGACATAGTTCTGAAACTATTTCCAAATTTCATATATCCCTCTCCCCAAAAAGGAAACAAAGATAGATACTATGACACCTGTCACTCTAGCCCCATCAGGCACAATTTATCTAGTCTCTGTTGTGTTGTTTTAAAAGAGAAAAAGTTGGGGGGGGTCGGGCAGTGGCGCAGTGGGTTAAGCGCACGCGGCGCAAAGCGCAAGGACGTGCGCAAGAGATCCCGGTTCGAGCCCCCGTCTCCCCACCTGCAGGGGAGTCGCTTCACAGGGGGTGAAGCAGGTCTGCAGGTGTCTATCTCTATCTCCCCCTCTCTGTCTTCCCCTCCTCTCTCCATTTCTCTCTGTCCTATCCAACAACGAACAACATTGACAACGGCAATAACCACAACGAGGCTACAACAACAAGGGCAACAAAAGGGGGGAAAAATGGCCACCAGAAGCGGTGGATTCATGGTGCAGGCACCGAGCCCAGCAATAACCTTGGAGGAAAAAAACAAAGGAGAGAGAAAAAGTTGAGGGAGGTGGGGGGGGCGGGGGTAGGTCTTGGTGCAAGATGGCAGAGGAGAACTTATGCTGCCTTTTTCCAGTCTAGTTAGGACACCTAACCTCAAGGGCAGTGTCAGAGCTGAGGCAACCATTCCCCTTAATGAGGAAAATCTAGATCACCTTGAACATGCAGAGCTGCAATGCAGAGCTGCCGGAAAACTTGCTCACATAAAGCATCTGTGCATAGAAAGCTTTCCTAGAGATCTAGGAAAACTGGAAGGGGGGGGGGCAAGTTGAAACATTAGAAATTACTAGCTCCCACTCTGGAGATGGGAGAACAGCAGAAGGCTAGTGACTGTCCCAAAGACAATCACACAGCTGATAAAGGGCAAATCCCCTGCACTTCATGTCCAGTAGAGAATTTAGTTCTCTGTTCACCACTGTTTGCCCTTGTACCTCAACTGGGTAAAACGATTTCCCCTTCTAACTCTGAGATGGGCTAATAGCCCAGTTACTGCATGTTTTAGGAGAGGCACTACAAAAGAAACTTTCTTGTCTTGATTTGTGTATACAACAAAAATCTAGACCTTAGGGGCTGGGCAGTGGCGCACCTGGTTAAGCGCACAGGTTACAGTGCACAAGGACCCAGGTTTGAGGCCCCAGTTCCCACCAGCATGGGAAAGCTACACAAGTGGTGAATCAGGGCTGCAGGTAGGTGTCTCTCAATCTCTCTACCTCCCCTCTCAATTCCTGGCAGTCCTTATCCAATAAATAAAGATAATTTAAAACAATTTTTGAGTAGATCGCTTTCTCTCCTCTCCTCTCCTCTCCTCTCCCCAATCAACTAGGAATACCAAAGGAGACCACCCGGGACCGAAACAAGACAGGACTAGAATGACCACAGGAACCCACTAAGTCACCAGTGAGTACAAACACGTGTGGCTGGTGACAAGGAGGGGAGAGGAGCCTAAGGAGAGATTAAGTGACTGCTAACAGTTCAGCAGTTTATCAGGTGAGACACCACCTCCAGTCTGCTCCACCAACAAGGGGACAGCTTAAGGGAGGAGAGGACTCCCCAGAGACTCACCAAGTGCAACTCTGAGTCTCCATTGCTACTACCCTCAGAATCTGGAGCATCGACAGGGAGGGACACCAGGAGACAGAGATCTAACCAGGAAACTCATGAGAAGACCTATACCGCGGTGGCATAGCTGAGGGGCTGTGAAAGTCTCTTTGCATAACCACTGGATTATCTCTGCCACACCCTGCTTTATCTCTTAGTCAGGAGTCAGTGATTAAGCTAAGAAGTATATTGATAGTTTAAAAGCCCTTAGGCTCCCATAGCCTACAGGGAAGGGAAAAAAAAAGAGGCTTTTAAACAACTGAGCTCCAACTCAGGGATTGAAGCAACTGTTAACTTCCACCACTGTGAACCCTTTAATTAACTTACTTAGACACAAGTCAATCCAGGCAATAGTGATCAATAATTTGAAAAGTACTGATAAAGGGAACTCATAACATAATATATAAAATGGTTAAAACAACAAGAAAAAATATTGGAGAAACGAACCAGGACAAGAGTCCAGCTAAAAGTCCTCCAGAGGGTGAAGCACAAAACAACGAGTTCAACATCCAAACATTAGCTAAGGAAATAATAACAGGAGTGAGTAAAGAATTTGAAAAAATTGTAATCAGAAATGCAGGAACAACAAATGAGAAAATGGAAGAAAATACTAATAATCTCATGGTTATTAGAGAGCTAAAAGCTGAAATCGCTGAGCTAAGAAAGAAACTAGCTGAACAAGCTAAAACAGTATCAGAGCAGGGCAACAAAATAGATGAACTCCAGAAAACAGTAGAGGGCAGAGAAAATAGAATCTATGAGGCTGAAGACAGAATTAGCAAGATTGAGGATGAACTAGAGACAACTAAAAAAGAAGTAAGAGATCTCAAAAAGAGATTAAGAGATGCTGAAAACAACAACAGAGTCCTATGGGAAGACTTCAAAAGAAGCAATATACGATTTTGGCATACCAGAGGAAGAAAGAGAAGGAGAGGAAGAAAGCATTTTCCAGGGCATAATAGCTGAAAACTTCTCTAGTCTAGACAACATCAAAGACATAAAGCTTCAAGAAGCCCAGAAGGTCCCAAAAAGAATTAACCCAGACCTAAAGACACCAAGACATATCATACTTAGAATGGAAAGGAATATGTATAAAGAAAGGATCCTCAAGGCTGCAAGAGAAAAACAAAGAGTCACCTACAAAGGAAAACCCATAAGATTAGCAGCAGACTTCTTCACACAAACACTACAGGCCAGAAGAGAATGGCAAGATATCTATCGAGTGCTCAATGAGAAAGGCTTTCAACCAAGAGTAGTGTATCCTGCTAGACTGTCATTCAGACTAGATGGAGGCATCAAAATCTTCTCAGACAAGCAACAGCTAAAGGAATCAACCATCACCAAGCCTGCCCTGAAAGAAGTTCTGAAAGGTCTCCTATAAACAATCAGACCACCACAAATAGGACATATATCAAAACACTCTAAAACTCTAAAGAATGGCGTTAAAATATCTTCAATCTTTGATATCAATAAATGTCAATGGCCTGAATTCACCTATTAAAAGGCAGAGAGTAGGAATATGGATCAGAAAACACAACCCAACAATATGCTGTCCACAGGAAACCCACCTAACTCAACAAGACAAACACAGACTTAAAAGTGAAACGATGGAAAACTATCCTACAAGCCAGTGGCCCACAAAAAAAGGGCAGGAACAGCTATTCTCATATCTGACATGATAGACTTTAAAATAGATAAGATTTAAAAAGATAGGAATGGACACTACTTAATGCTCAGAGGATCAGTCAATCAAGAGGACTTAACAATTATTAACATCTATGCACCCAATGAAAAGCCATCTAAATACATCAAATTTCTACTGAAAGAGCTACAGCAATATATTAACAGTAACACAATCATAGTAGGGGACTTCAACACCCCACTCACTCAAATTGACAGATCATCCAGGCAGAAAATCAATAAAGACATAAGGGAGCTAAATGAAGGGATAGATAAACTAGAACAACTGGACATTTTCAGAGTCATTCATCCCAAGAAACTGGAATACACATTTTACTCAAATCCACATGGGTCATTCTCAAGGATAGACCAGATGTTAGGCCACAAAGACAGCATCAGCCAATTCAAGAGCATTGAAATCATCCCAAGCATCTTCTCAGACCACAGTGGAATTAAACTAACACTTAACAATCAACAAAAGAGTAGTAACAGTCCCAAAATGTGGAAGCTCAACAGTACACTACTTAACAACTACTGGGTCAAAGAGGAAATCAAGGAAGAAATCAGAATGCTTCAAGAGTTCAATGAAAATGAAGACACAAGCTATCAAAATATTTGGGACACAGCTAAGACAGTACTGAGAGGGAAGTTCATAGCTATACAAGCACACATTAGGAAACAAGAAAAGGCACAAATAAACAGCCTGATTGCACATCTTAAAGACCTAGAAGAAGAAGAACAAAGGAACCCTAAAGCAACCAGAAGGACAGAAATCACTAAAGTTAGGGCAGAAATAAATAACATTGAGAATAGGAAAACCATACAAAAGATCAACGAAAGTAAATGTTGGTTCTTCGAAAGAGTAAACAAAATCGACAAACCTTTAGCCAGACTCACAAAACAAAAAAGGGAGAAGACCCAAATAAATCGGATAGTAAATGAAAGAGGAGATATCACAACAGACACCGCAGAAATTCAACACATCATGCGAGGCTTCTATGAACAACTATATGCCACCAAGCTAGAGAACCTGGAAGAAATGGACGATTTCCTAGATACCTACCAACTTCCAAAACTAAGTAAAGAGGAAGTGGATAACATGAACAGGCCCATCACAGCTAATGAAATTGAAAATTTCAAAAATCTCAAAAATTTCAAAAATCTCAAAAATTTCAAAAATCTCAAAAATTTCAAAAATCTCCCCAAAAATAAAAGTCCTGGACCAGATTTTTTTTTACAAATGAATTCTACAAAACCTTCAAAGAAGAACTAATACCTCTACTTTTAAAAGTCTTCCAGAAGATTGAAGACAAAGGAATACTCCCTGCCAGCTTCTATGAAGCCAACATCACCCTAATACCAAAAGCAGACAGGGACACAACCAAAAAAGAAAATTACAGACCAATATCTCTGATGAACATAGATGCGAAAATATTGAACAAAATTCTAGCCAACCGGATACAGCAGTATATCAAAAAGATTGTTCATCATGACCAAGTGGGGTTTATCCCAGGCATGCAAGGTTGGTTTAATATACGTAAGTCAATCAATGTGATCCACCACATCAACAACAGCAAGACCAAAAACCACATGGTCATATCAATAGATGCAGAGAAAGCCTTTGACAAAATACAACATCCCTTTATGATCAAAACACTACAAAAAATGGGAATAGATGGAAGCATTTCCACTCAGATCAGGTACTACACAGGGCTACCCACTATCACCATTACTATTCAACATAGTGTGGGAAGGTCTTGCCATAGCAATCAGGCAGGAGCAAGGAATTAAAGGCATACAGATTGGAAGAGAAGAAGTCAAACTCTCCTTATTTGCAGATGACATGATAGTATACATGGAAAAACCTAAGGAATCCAGCAAGAAGCTTTTGGAAATCATCAGGCAATACAGTAAGGTGTCAGGCAATAAAATTAACATTCAAAAGTCAGTGGCATTCCTCTAAGCAAACACTAAGTTAGAAGAAATTGAAATCCAGAAATCAATTCCTTTTACTATAGCAACAAAAACAATAAAATATCTAGGAGTAAATCTAACCAAGGAAGTGAAAGACTTGTATACTGAAAATTATGAGTCACTACTCAAAGAAATTGAAAAAGACACAAAGAAGTGGAAAGATATTCCATGTTCATGGGTTGGAAGAATTAACATCATCAAAATGAATATATTACCCAGAGCCATCTACAAATTTAATGCTATCCCCATCAAGATCCCAAGCACATTTTTTAGGAGAATAGAACAAATGCTACAAATGTTTATCTGGAACCAGAAAAGACCTAGAATTGCCAATAGAATAGAATAGAATCGAGAGTCCAGAAATGAGGCCCCACACCTATGGACATCTAATCTTTGACAAAGGGGCTCACTATTACATGGGGAAAGCAGAGTCTCTTCAACAAATGATGTTGGAAACAATGGGTTGAAACATGCAGAAGAATGAAACTGAATCACTGTATTTCACCAAATGCAAAAGTAAATTCGAAGTGGATCAAGGACTTGGATGTTAGACCACAAACTAACAAATACTTAGAGGAAAATGTTGGCAGAACTCTTTTCCGCATAAAGTTTAAAGATATTTTCAATGAAACGAATCCAATTACAAAGAAGACTAAGGCAAGTATAAACCTATGGGACTACATCAAATTAAAAAGCTTCTTCACAGCAAAAGAAACCACTACCCAAACCAAGAGATCCCTCACAGAATGGAAGAAGATCTTTACATGCCATACATCAGATAAGAGTTTAATAACCAACATATATAAAGAGCTTGCCAAACTCAACAACAAGACAATAAATAACCCCATCCAAAAATGGGGGGAGGAATTGGACAGAATATTCACCACAGAAGAGATCCAAAAGGCCAAGAAACACATGAAAAAATGCTCCAAGTCACTGATTGTCAGAGAAATGCAAATAAAGACAACAATGAGCTATCACTTCACTCCTGTGAGAATGTCATACATCAGAAAAGGTAACAGCAGCAAATGCTGGAGAGGGTGTGGGGTCAAAGGAACCCTCCTGCACTGCTGATGGGAATGTCAATTGGTCCAACCTCTGTGGAGAACTCTCAGAAGGCTAGAAATGGACCTACCCTATGACCCTGTAATTCCTCTCCTGGGGATATATCCTAAGGAACCCAACACATCCATCCAAAAAGATCTGTGTACACATATGTTCTTGGCAGCACAATTTGTAATAGCCAAAACCTGGAAGCAACCCTGGTGTCCAACAACAGATGAGTGGCTGAGCAAGTTGTGGTATATATACACAATGGAATATTACTCAGCTGTAAAAAATGGTGACTTCACCGTTTTCAGCCGATCTTGGATGGACCTTGAAAAAATCATGTCGAGTGAAATAAGTCAAAAACAGAAGGATGAATATGGGATGATCTCACTCTCAGGCAGAAGTTGAAAAACAAGATCAGAAAAGAAAACACAAGTAGAACCTGAACTGAAACTGGTGTATTGCACCAAAGTGCACCAAAGTAAAAGACTCTGGGGTGGGTGGATGGGCAGAATACAGGTCCATGAAGGATGATAAATGACATAGTGGGGCTTGTATTGTTAAATGGGAAGCTGGGGAATGTTATGCATGTACAAACTATTGTATTTACTGTTGAGTGTAAAACATTAATTCCCCAATAAAGAAATAAATTTAAAATTTTTTTAAATTTTTTAATCTAGTCCTTAATTAGAATTTATTTTTCCATAAAAATAAATAAGTAAACCAACTAAATTCCTATTCTCTTATCCTCCTGTAAGAAAGAAACTGTGTTCCATAGTGAGGGACAGAGAAGAGGTAGGAGTGAACCTTGATAAGCATGGACGGTAAGAGCCTGCAGTCAAAGGCCATTGAGAGTTAGAAGTGACCTCAAAACAAGCTCAACAGGAAATTGATGAGGAGTATGGAGTTTATAAATGAAAGAGAAAACAGAATATAGAAAGCAGACAGCTGAGGGTTTCTAGAACCCACTGAGGAGCCTTTAGAACACAAACACAGCATGAACTTTTTAAAGACATTTGCCTTGCTGCAATTCAACTCCTTTGGACTTCCCAACCCTCATTAAACTCTGCTTAGCAAAGGCAACACAAACAGGAAGATCACACCAAACTAAAAAGCTTCTGAACAGCATAGAAAATCATCAACTAAATTATAAAAACAACTGCAGACAGAGAGAAAACATTTGCAAATCATATCTGCTTCAAGAATTATTATCCAAGGGGCTGAGTGGTAGCGCAGCGGGTTAAGCACACATGGCGCAAAGCACAATGAATAGCATAAGGATCCTGGTTCCAGCCCCCAGCTCCCCACCTGCAGAGGGGTTGCTTCACAAGCAGTGAAGCAGGTCTGCAGGTGTCTATTTTTCTCTCCCCCCTCTGTCTTCCTCTCTCTCGATTTCTCTCTGTCCTATCCAACAACAACATCAACAATTACAGCAACAACAACAATAACAACAAAGGCAACAAAATGGGAAAGGTGATCTCCAGGAGCAGTGGATTCGTGCGGGCACTGAGCCCCAGCAATAACCCTAGAGGCAAAAAAAAGAATTATTATCCAGGGGCCAGGTGGTGGTGCACCTGGTTGATCGCATGTTACAATAAGCAAGGACCCAGCAAGCTCCGGTCCCAACCTGCAGGGGGAAAGTTTTGTGAGTGGTGAAGCAGTACTGCAAGTATCTCTCTGTCTCTTTCCCTTTCTATCCCGGTACCATGAATCCCTAGGGAAATGCAAATCACCACCACACTGAGATATCAGCTCACACCTGCTAAAGTGGAAATCATCAAGCAGAGGAAAAATAATCGGTGTTTGGAGAGGATGTGGAGGAAAAAGGAATCTATATGCACTGTCAGTGGGAAAGTAAATTGGGGCAGCCCCTGTAGACAATTCTGTAGACAATACAGAAGCACCTCAAAAAATTAAAAAATAGAACTATCTTAGGATCCAGGAATTTCACTTCTGGGTATATATCCCAAGGAAGTTAAGAAGCTATATTGAAGAGATATTTGCAGTCACATATTCACTCAGCGTTATTTGCAGCAGCCAAGACATAGAAACAACTTTCATGTCTGCTGACAGAGGAATGAAGAGAGAAGTGGTATGTATATATAATGAACATTGGCGGCAAAAAAGAAGAAAATCCCCCTATTCTCAACAAAGCGAGTGGACCTTAACACAAAAGAAGGGATCCAGGGGGCAGGCGGTGGCACACCTGGTTAAGTACACATACTACCATGTTCAAGGACCCAGGTTGGAGGCCCTACTCCTTACCAGCAGGGGGGTTGCTTCACAAGCAGTGAAGTAGGTCTGCAGGTGTCTTTCTCTGTTCCTCTCTGCCTTCCCTCCCCTCTCAATTTCTCTCTGTCCTGTCAAATAAAAAAAAGAAGGGAGGGGGGGGAAACGACAGAAAAAAACAGCCACTGGGAGCAGTAGATTCATAGAGCTGGCACAGAGCCCTAACAATAACCCTGATGGCAATAAAAAAAAAATTTTAAAGCAATAAAAATTAAAAAGAAATCCAGAGAAAGGCAAAGGCAAATACTGTATAATCAATCGTACTTATATGTAGAATTGGGGGAGGGGGAGAATTATATGTAGAATCGGGGGAGGGGGAGAATAAGCAAACAAGTACATAAAAATAAACAGTAGACTGGTAGTTGCCACAGATGGGGATGGGGTGGGGAGTTAGGGAAATAGGCAAAGGCAATCAAAAGAAACAGACTTCCAGTCATAAGACAATTACTCTCTGAGAATGCAGTGTAAACATCTGAAAATTAAACTCATGTGCCTGTATATTTGTAAATGCTTATTTCAGATTTGTTGCCCAAAGAAATTAAGAAAGAGGATTGAACTTCACATTACCTAACCAGACACAAAAGACAAGAATAATGTGTTCCAAGGGGGTGGGTGGTAGCGTAGCAGGTTAAGCTCACGTGGTGCGAAGTGCAAAGACTGGCGTAAGGATCCTGGTGGGAGCCCCCCGGCTCCCCACCTGCAGAGGGGTCACTTCACGAGCAGTGAAGCAGGTCTGCAGGTGTCTATCTTTCTCTCCCCCTCTGTGTCTCCCCTCCTCTCTCCATTTCCCTCTGTCCTATCCAACAACGACAACATCAATGGCAACAATAACTGTAATGACAACAAGGGCAACAAAATGGGGGGAAATGGCTTCCAGGAGCAGTGGATTCGTAGTGCAGGCACTGAGCCCAGCAGTAACCCTGGAGGCAAAAAAATAAAGTGTCCCTAAACTGAGCTCAGAATAAAACAGAAGCTCAGAGACACAAGTGGGCCTAAGAATATAAACTTTCAGGACCAGTAAAATAGCTTACTTGGATAGTGTGCTGCTTTGCCATGTGCGTGACTAGAGGAAGCTTCAATGCTGCAGTTTTCTCTCTATATCTATCTATCTATCTATCTATCTATCTATCTATCTATCTATCTATCTGAAAAAGTCATCCAGAGTGCTTTGCTAAGGCAAAGAAGGAGGGGAGGAGAAGGAGAGGAGGAAAGGGAAAGAGGAGGAAGGAGAGGAGAAGAATATACGCCCCAGCACAACTTCAGGAGTCAACACTAGAGTTGTAAGTAGGGGCTATGAGACAAAGCAACATCACCTGATACCTGTGTATAGGAAAGCAAAGATCCACTAAAGAGTTAACACCAGAAAGAGGAGGAGGAGGAGCTAAAGAGAAAGTGAAGAAGGAGGAAGTAGAATAACAGAAAAGTACACTTCTCCTTTTCAAAAAGGTCTAGGAATGAAGATGAGTAGAGGGTAATCCCTTCAATGCAGTGTGAGGGGCACTAAAGGGTGAGAGGACAGGACAAAAAAGCTCATGTCAGGCCTGCTCTGGGTTTCTGGCTCCAGGGACCTTGGCCGAGGCGGTCAGACTACTCTGGGATTACAACACTGCATCAGCAAGGGTAAATCTGTGCTCCAGCCCCCCATCTGCATCCACCTGTCTGTGAGACATATGAGGTCACAAGATTTGGACCCAAGATCATTTGAAAACCAAGGCACCAAATGGAAAGCCAAGGGGTCCCTGCAGCCACCCCTCCCCCCTCCTCCCCTACACATGCACATTCATGTTGCCAGATGGTGTGAAGCATAAGTGAGGGTGTGAAGCATAAGTGGGAGCCTGCAGGAGCCTCCCCACAGGAGCCTCCCCGCTCCCTGACACTTTGAAATCGAGCCAAGCAAATTAAAGCAACATGCAGTTACAAACAGAAACTCCAACCGCAGGTGTGTTGGGGTCTTGGGATTCTGGATTTTGTTTTCTCCCCCCTGCCCTGCATGCCAGTTTGGGCCAGGGCGGGGAGCAACCTGGTCTTCTTACATCCACACACAAAGGAATTATAATAAAATCATCATGGTGTAACTAAAGTAAAAAAAATGAGGATTCATCATAGTGGTCATTTTTCACTCTCTGACAGTTTCAGTAATGAGTTAGTTTTGCTCCAACTGCCAGAATTATTCAGAGGAGTGGTCTGCATGTGCAATAACAGCCGTGCTCAGAGAAACCATTAACCTTACCTAAAACAGAGTAGGTCCATAAGTCTATTGAAATGTAGTTTTCCAGGGGCCAGGTGGTAGCACACCCAGTTAACACACATAGTACAAAGCATAACGACCGGCGTGAAGATCCAGATTCGAGGCCCTGCTCCCCACTTGCACAGGGGGAAGCTTCACAAATGGCAAAGCAAGTCTGCAGGTGTCTATCATTCTTTCTCCCTCTCTATCTCCCCCTCCTCTTTCAATTTCTCTCTTTCCTGTCCAATAAAATGGAACAGCAAATTCATAGTGCCAGCACTGAGCCCCAGAGATAACCGTGGAGACAAAAAAAAAAGAAGAAGAAAAATAGTTTTCCCCGGCTGAGGAGATAACATAATGGTGATGCAAAAAGCTTTCATACCTGAGGCTCTAAAGTTCGGGGTACAATCCTCAGCACTACCATAAGCCAGAGCTGAGCAGTACTCTGGTAAAATAATAATGATAATAATAATAATAATAAATTATATATGGATATAGATAGGAAAGCTATTGGATATATATATATGTGTGTATATATATATATAGATAGATATCTTTTCTCTCTTCAAACTGCAGTTAATGACACCTAGAACATAGCCAGTATATTATTCCTAATGCGGTTTCTGATTCTTATGAAAACAAAACATGTAGCAAGATCAGAATAGACATCTCCAGAAGGTATTTAATCTGGGACATTTTTGTTAACTTGTTATGGTAGCTTCATTTGAATTCTGTTACTCAAAAACCACTCTGAATAGTTCCGTAGCTTAAAAAAAGAATTTGATCATCTTGTAATGTCTGTTATTGTCTTACACAACCCTTTCCACAGACCTAATTTAAGCTCTTTTTTCTTCCTTTCTTTCTTTCTTTTCCATTTATTTGATAGGACTGAGAGAAATTGAGCGAATGGAAAATAGAAAGGAAAAGATAGACACTTGCAGCACTGCTTCACCACTCATGAAGCTTTCCCCCTGAAGGTAGGGGCTGGGGGCTTGAACCAGGGTCCTTGCACATGGTAATGTGTACACTCTTACCAGGTGTGCCACCTTCCAGCCATATTTCAGCATCAATGCACTCATCAAATTTATTCTACCTATATCAATGCATTGCTGAAACTCCTAATCCTTTTTTGTTTTGCCCCCAAGGTTATTACTGGGACTCTGCAACTGCATGACTCTACTCCCAGTGCTGCTTTTCTCTCTCCCCTCTGTCTTTTTTTTTTTCTTTTCCCTCCAGGATTATGGCTGGGGCTTGGTGCCTGCACTACGAATCCAATGCTCCTGTGGCCATTTTTCTTAATAGAGAATTTGAGAGGGGTGGGGAAGATAGAGAGGGAGAAAGATAGACATCTGCAGACCTGTTTCACCACTTATGAAGCGCCCCATCCCCCTGCCCCCGCAGGTAGGGAACTGGGGGCTCGAACAGGGATCCTTGCACAGGTCCTTACACTTTGTACTATGTACACTTAACCCAGTGGGACACCACCTGGCCCCCTCCCCTCTGTCTCTAGAAAGAAGAGGAAAGATAGGGAGGGAGAGAGAGAAGTAGAGTAGGAGGGAGACAGAGAGGAGAGACACCACCGCGCTGCTCCACTGCTCATAAGGTTTCCTCCATACAGGTAGGTGCTCCTATGTGAAGGCCAGTGGCTCAAACTCAGGTTCATGGTGTGTGCTCTACCAGTAAGCCATCTCCTGTGCCTCCTACCTATTTTAAATAATTAATTAATTAATTAATTAATTTTGGATAGAAATAGAAACTGAGAGGGGAGGGGAAGTGGAGAGATAGAGTAGCAGAGAGGCACCTGCAGCACTGCTTCACCACTCATGAACCCCACTCCCCCCCATAGGTGGGAACTGGGGGCCTGAACCTGGGTCCTAGCACACTGAAATGCAAACCAGGTATGCCATCACCCCACACACACCTTTTTGGACAACTGAGAAGAAATTTAATGATGAAGGGGGGGGGGAGGAAAAGTGAAGGGAGATTTATAAGCTACAGGTTTACAGTACAGTGACTAAACAGGGAATTTTCTTAAATCACCATGGTCATAAGAATGTTCCCGGGAGTTGGGCAGTAGTGCAGTGGGTTAAGTGCACATGGCACAAAGTGCAAGGACCGGTGGAAAGATCCCAGTTCAAGCCTCTGGCTCCCCACCTGCAGGGGAGTTGCTTCACAAGTGGTAAAGCAGGTCTGCAAGTCTCTATCTTTCTCTCACCCTCTCTGTCTTCCCCTCCTCTCTCCATTTCTCTCTGTCCTACCCAACAACGATGACATCAACAATAATAACTATAACAACAATAAAAACAAAAAGGGCAACAAAAAGGAAATAAATAAATAAATATTTTTAAAATTTTTTTTAAATGTTCCATGAGAAACTAAGAAAGAAGTAAGAGATCTCAAAAAGACATTAAGAGATACTGAAAACAACAACACAGATATATGGGATGACTTCAAAAGAAATAATATATGCATTATAGGCCTAACAGAAAAAAAAGAGAGAGGAATAAAGCATTCTACAGGACATAATAGATGAGAACTTCCCTAGTCTAGACAACATCAAAGACATAAAAGTTCAAGAAGACCAAAGGGTCCCAAACAGAATTAACCCAGACTTAAAGACACCAAGACACAGCATATTTAGAATGGAAGGGAATGAGGATAAAGAAAGGATCCTGAAGGCTGCAAGAGAAAAACAAAGAGTCACCTACAGAAGAAAAGCCATAAGATTAGCAGCAGATTTCTCCACACAAACACTACAGGACAGAAGAGAATAGCAAGATAGCTATCAAGTGCTCAATGAGAAAGGCTTTCAACCAAGAATACTGTATCCTGCTAGACTGTCATTCAGACTAGATGGAGGCATAAAAAACCTTCTCAGACAAGCAACAGTTAAAAAAAAAATCAACTATCACCAAGCTTGCCCTAAAAGAAGTTCTGAAAGGTCTCCAAAAAATAGTCAGCCCACCATAAACATGCCATATATCAGAACACTCTAAAAATCTACAAGAATGGTGTTAAAATATCTTCAATCTATGATATCAAAAAATGTCAACGGCCTAAATTCAACTATTAAAAGGCACAGAGTAGAAGGATGGATCAGAAAACAGAACACAACCATATGTTATCTGCAGGAATCCCACCTAACATAGACTCAAAGTGAAAGGATGGAAAATTACCCTACAAGCCAATGGAACACACACACACACACACAAAGGGCAGGAACAACTATGCTCATATCTGACATGACAGACCTTAAAATAAATAAAATTATAAACATAAAGGTGGGCATTACTTAGTGCTCAGAGGATCAATCAATCAAGAGGACTTAATGATTATCAACACCTATGCAACCAAGGAGAGGCCATCTAAATACATCAAACATCTACTGAAAGAGCTATAGCACTATATTAACAGCAACACAGTCATAGTAGGGGACTTCAACACCACGCTCTCTCAACCTGACAGATCATCCAGACAGAAAATCAACAAAGAAACGAAGGAGCTAAATGAAGAGATAGATAAACTAGAACTAGTGGATAATTTCAGAGTAAAAATGGTGATTTCACCATTTTCAGCCCATCTTGGATGGAGCTTAAAGAAATCATTTTAATATTTCCCCCAGTCCTGGAATATCTAGGGTGGGGCTCAGTTTCCTGCATCCTCTCAATTCATACCAAATGATATTGTACCCACCAATCCCAACCTAATCAACACAACGAGTACCACCTCAGAATGCTTCACTTCAGACTGTGTCCAGAGACGTCACGCATGGAATGTCAACCCTTCACCCTCATTACTCTGGTGAGACCCTTCCTTTCATAGGATTCTCTAATTCCAGTCCAGGTGGTTCGTTTCCTAACAAAGTCCCAAAACATAGATATAATAGACCAGCTCCTGTGAGATAGAGCATATGTTTACATGTATCCATAAATTAGGACAAAATATATACCTGAAAGCAAAAATATACAATAGTCTGTAATGAGTCGGTATAAAGTTCATCACCTATTATAGTTCTCTCACTCACTCCAAAGCTAAACTTATCAAAGCAAGGACTGCAAAAGCTGAATAAGGGCAAGAGACTGGCATACTTTAACAATGACTCTTTAGTCACTATCAGGCCACCTCATCAGCTGGGGCCCTATTCGAGGAGTCCTGAGATTCCCAAACAGACATGATGGGTGGGCCTAGACCTCGAAAAAAATCCCTCTCTCCATTATTACCAGTCATCTCTATCTGGAACAACAAAATAGACCCCTTTGTTGGCCCCCATAGGACCTTGCTCTCAACTTGGATAAACAATGGTAGAGAATGTTCCATCCTCCAAAGGGAGGCTGGACAACATACTCTATGCTATACCTGAGGAAGATGGGTCAATATTAGGGCAGCTTGGAATGTTCCTACTCATGACCACAGAATGTGAGCTCAGATCTACAGAGACACAGAGGTCACATCGGCTCCTAAGCTGATTATGGGCCCCTGATCACATCAAATCGATGGGGTTTACAGTCAAAAATATTTATACCCCTCTTCCATATTAGGGAGCTACTCTCTTCCCTGATCCAGCTTTCTAGTCCTTTTTCCAGCCATGACATCATCTCCCCAAACAATAACTTGGATCCACCTGCATATGAGATTTCAGGCTCAGGGGGAAAAAAAGAAGAAGAAGAAAAAAAAAAACTAGTATAGCCACAGGCCCTTTGGAATATAACTAAACTATGCCTACTAGCTATCTACAAAATGGAGGACACCCCTCAACTCTTTGTTTGCACTGTTCTAGCCTTTAGGTTAATTATTGGTCAACAATTTATTTGGCTTTGTATGTTAACTCTCTTTTCAACCACCAGGTTCCAGATGCTAGCATGAAGCCAACCAGACTTCCTTGGACAGACA
The DNA here is from genome assembly GCF_950295315.1 of Erinaceus europaeus. NCBI lineage: Eukaryota > Metazoa > Chordata > Mammalia > Eulipotyphla > Erinaceidae > Erinaceus > Erinaceus europaeus. Next base: position 28,561,917 of record NC_080178.1, read on the forward strand.
ACCCCACCAATGTGTCCTGAAGCTCCGCTTCCCAGAACCCTGCCCCACTAGGGAAAGAGAGACAAGCTGGGAGTATGGATTGCCCTGTCAATGCCTATGTTCAGTGGGGCAGCAATTACAGAAGCCAAACCTTCCACCTTCTGCATCCCACAATGACCTTGGGTCCATACTCCCAGAGGGTTAAAGAATAGGAAAGCTATCAGGGGAGGGGATGGGATACGGAGTTCTGGTAGTGGGAATTGTGTGGAGTTGTACCCCTCTTATCCTATGGTTTAGTCAATGTTTCCTTTTTATATATAAAAAGATAAATAAAAGAAAGAAATCATGTTAAGTGAAATAAGTCAGAAACAGAAGGATGAATATGGGATGATCTCATGCACAGGCAGAAGTTGAAAAACTTTCAGAAGAGAAAACACTAAACAGAACCTGGACTGAAGCTGGTGTATTGCACCAAAGTAAAAGACATTGGGGTGGGGGTGGGGGGAAGATTTCAGGTCCTGGAACAGATGGCAGAGGACCTAGTGGGGGGTGTACTGTTGTGTGGAAAACTGAGAAATGCTATGCATGTGCAAACTATTCTATTTACTGTCAACTGTAAAATATTAATCCCCCAATAAAAAAATTAAAATAAAATAAAAAAGAATGCTACATGAGGGAAAGAAAATGTTCCATGGGGAAATTTCCTTCAGAGTAACTTCCCATCCTGTTAATCTCAACATTTCTGGATAAGTATAATGTAGATGAAAATAAATATAGCTGAAGTCAGCTCACATATTTACATATCACCAAAGAAAACAAGGCCTAAAATACAATTCTTTTGTGTGAAACTCCAGTTTTCATTTCTTTTTCTGGATTGAAAGAGTCAAAAGGCAAAAAATATTTCATTGTGTGTTGTGTGTGTGTGTGTGTGTGTGTGTGTGTGTGTTTTGTTACCAAGAGCAGTTGTTAAATAAATGACAATATAAACCAGAGGGGGGGGGGGAAGTTTTCTGGAATGATTTTTTAAGGTATTTATTTATTTATTTATGAGAAAGCTAGGAAGAGAGAGAGAAAGAACCAGATATCACTCTGGCACATGTGCTGCTAGGGATTGAACTCAGGACCTCATGCTTGGGAATCCAATGTTTTATCCATTGCACCACCTCCCAGACCACTGGAATGCTTTTTTATCTGACTTTAAATGAAGGTTTTATTAAACCTCCTTCACCAAATAAATCCATAGTATAGTGCCTCCTCACCTAGCATGTACAAAAGATTTAACGAATCCATTTCACTCTCTCTGACAGCCTGCAAATATTAGCTTCATTTAACCAATATAATATAGGACATGCCCGAGAGCTGATGCAGAGGGCCTGCATTCAGAATGGTTATCACTAATTTCTATGTTTGGGTATATGAATACAAGCAACACCAAATTTCAGTGAAAATAAAGTATCTAAGCCAGTAGTTATGAAACCTGTTCTTAGCAAGTCCCTTGGAAATCAGAATGCTCAGGAAGTCTCGCTCTCCCAGAAAAATACAGGCACAAAATACATACAACCTAGATATATTAACTCTTTGGACAAGGGAGGCAGTATAATGGTTATGCAAAAAGACTTTCACACCTAAGATTCCAAAACCCAAGGTTCACTGCTGCCCATCACAAGCCAGAGCTGAGCAGTAATCAGGGAAAAACAACTAATTAGATAGACTAAATCTGCATAGAAATTTAAGGATTTATAGACATGCTTCCCCAGAGCAGTGCTTTTCAAAGAATAGATGTGGTCCCCTAGTAGATCACGAGATTTAATTTAGTGGGACATAAACAAATGGAAGAAAAAGGGAAAAAGGGGGTAGAGGGGAGGAAGAGAAGCAAAGGGAAAAGAACAGAATGGGAGAAGAGGAAGAGAGGTAAACTATTACCTTCTGGCAGGTTATTTTTTTATTGTAGTGTGTGTTCGTAATACAAGTATGTGTTTGCACATACTTGTATTGCCATGAAAATAATTAAGAAAAGTATGCTGCACATGAAATTTAAAAATAAAATTTGGTTCTTTTCTCCCTAAAATAAAAAAAGTATGCTTCAGAGGGCTCAGGAGCCCCTGATCCATATGATTAAGGATGAAACCATCATTTTCCCTTGGTTGCCAAAATCCTCAGAATAGAACCCTGCTGCCTCGAGTGTGAATTCTGCACAAAGAGAGATATGTGCCAACAGAGAAGTGTGAAGAAGAACGCTTAGTTACTCCAAGAAAATAAGCTTGATGGGTGCTGGGTACAAAGACCACCGCAGAGTCCCTGCAGCTAAAGGAGACAGAACTTCATTCTACAAACCTAAAGTCACCCGCTGAATGGTGAGGGAGTCCGATGGACAACATAATATATAGCACACCTGGGGAGGTGTACTCTGTGACTAGCTGAACAAGCTGTGCCTCACCTGAGGAGCCAGTTTCTGGCCTAGAGTAATGTAGGAGCCAGGGAGCCAGGGCTTCTGATTTTCGAAAATAAGCCAGAATCTACAGATCTTATGTGAAATATTCTGGTTTCTTTTTTTCCAGCCAGGATTTTTCTGGGGTTCAGTGCTGTGCAATTCCACTGTTCGGCAAACTTGTTCATTTGTTTGTTTTTGTTTACATCATTTTCCAGACAGAGAGTGAAAGACAGAGGAGAAGAAGAAACATCACAGCACCACTCCACCATTCATGAAGCTCTTAATTTGCATGATGATCCCATATGGCAGTTAAGAGTTCAAACTCAGGTCCTCCAACATAATAAAGTGTGTGTTCTATCTGGTAAGCCATCTCCCTACCCACCAAAATTCTTTTAATAGAAGCAAATAAAATCAAGAGAAAATTGTTTTTAAACATGGTGCAAGCTAACTTTGTGAGTCAAATGAAAACACACCTGTGAGTTGGATAGGATACCGCTTTCAGCTCTCAACTGTGGATAGAGGTATGATTTATGATTTGTGATTCAGACAGCTCTGTGGAGGGTGGACTGAGATGGGAGGGAGGAAAGCGACAAGATAGGGGGCCACAGAATTCATCCAGATGGGAGATCATGGGGACCCAAGTAAAGGTAGTAGGAGGAAAGGTTGAACAAGGGGAATATAAAGGACACAGAACCAATGGGTACAGCTCTGTCTGTCCAGGTCATCATGTAAGTATGAGCTTTGCTCTCCTCTCTCTCTCTCTCTCTCTCTCATCCTAACATATGAATGGTTTCAATTTTCCCAAATAAAGATTAAAATTCCTGAAGAAAAAAAAAAAGAGCAGGTGACGTGCAAGGACTGGAGTAAGGATCCCAGTTCGAGGACCACCCCAGCTCCCCACCTGCAGGGGGGGGGGTCGCTTCACAGGCGGTGAAGCAGGTCTGCAGGTGTCTCTCTTTCTCTCCCCCTCTGTCTTTCCTGTCCTCTCTCCATTTCTCTCTGTCCTATCCAACAATGATGACATCAACAACAACAATAATAACTACAACAACAATAAAAAGGGGCAACAAAAGGGAAAATAAATAATAATTAAAAATTTTTTTAAAAAAGAACTGGTGGGAACTGATGAGTCTAGCTCCTGCCCTTCGTGTTCCAGCAGAGACAGGGAATAGAGTGGGACAACCAGCCAGATGATCAGGCTGAGGGCCATCTGAGTGTAGGATGACCAGCAAACATCCAACTGTCCATAAGAGAGAAGACGAGGGCTGAAGGGCAGCAGAAACCACACTGAACTGTGCTGAAGATCCATCACTCTGACTTGTCTTCACAAAGATAGGTAAAGCCAGACGACAAGAAGGCTAAGAACTTTGGGGCACACACACATTTGAAGGGTTGAACAGGTAGATAAGGTACCACAAAAGTTATCTACTGAAAAGATGGGTAGATGGGTGGGCAGCTGTGGAGAATCATGAGAATTTGGTAGAGCCACTGAAGACCCTACTGTGATGAGCAGTGTTGACCAGTTGACTGCAGGGAAATAGGAAGCTTAATGGTATCCAACTGCCAGCTGTGGTTTTTGTTTTTGCCCTCTGGGGCACCTGCATATTCCACCACCTCCTGCAGACTTCTCTTTTTCCTTTTATTAGTTTTTTTATAAAACAAATTTCCTGTAGGACAGAGAGAAACTGAATAGGGAAAGGGGGACAGAAAGGGTGAAAGAGAGACACCTGCAGCACTGCTTCAATGCTCATGAAGCTTCCCCCTCTGCAGGGAGGAATGGGGGGGCAGGGACTCAATCTGAGATAACTGCATATGGTAGGATGTGTGCTCAACCAGGTTCCACCGCCTGACTCCCCTCTTTTTCCTTTTAACTTCAGACAAAAAGGGAGCGATATAGAAAGAGAAGGAGAGTCGTCATAGCGCTGTTCCATTATTCATGGAGTTTCCCTTGATGCTGTGTGTGGTGCTCCCATGTGGCACCTGGGGCTCCAACCCTCATCCTCAAGCAAGGTAGAATGTTTGTTCTATGGGGTAATCTATCTCCTAGCCCTGCTGGCTGTGCTTTTATTTTTATTTTTATTTTTATTTTTACTAGAGCACTGCCTAGCTTTGGCTTACTATGCAGGTGGGGATTGAACCTGGGACCTTTGTTGCCTCAAGCATGAAAGCCTTTTTTACATAACCATTATGCTACCTCCCTAGACTTGTGTTTTTAAATATTAAACTCTGGAGTTGGCCAAAGGAGATGAAAATCATCCAAGTGAATCCTGAAGCTGTTAACACCACTGGCAGGACTGGGTCTGGGAAGATTCTGAGTGTGTCAAACCCTCAGCTGGTGAGAAAACAGACGCCGGAAAAGTCAGAAAAATGACAGCAACAAGGTGGGAGAGAGCAGGTGCTACAACAGAGTTCGAGAAGGCTTTGTGCGAGAGGGAAGGAATCAAGGTAGCAGAGAGAAGCAGAAAAATTCAAAACAGCTTTCCACCCACACCTTCCAGGAAGTGCCAGAGAAGAAGCAAAGTCGTTTTGAATCCACAGTGCAGAGCACCATCTTGCTCAGACTCTGTCTTTCCCCTTCACTTACCGTCCCTAGCTGTCATATTTATCATATCACCATTATTATCATTATTAATCATATTTTACCATATCAATATCATTATTATCCCTCTGCCTGTGCCCTGGGAACTCCCAACAATACTTGGGGACACTGCTCCAGCCAGGGCGGGTGGGGGCGGGGAGAAGCAAGGAGAAAGAACGCATGGCCTCCAGGTCTGACTCAGTCATTAGCCAGAAAAGTGACCATGAGCATGGCATTAGTATGTGTGCCTGAAGGTACTCACCTAGAAAATAAGAGTTTCTTGCGTTTCTCTTTACCCTTGGTTGACTATTTAGAAAAACATGAGTGTCAAAGCAGAACAGATGTTTTGTAGCGCAATTTCATTTCAGAATCCTACTGGTGATACTGAAAGCTAAAGAAGTTGCCCAGTCCTGGGGGCTGGGTGGTGAGTCACTCAGTTGAGTGCACACGTTACCATGTGCAAGGACCCAGGTTCAAGCCCCCACTACCCACATGGAGGGGGGATGCTTCACAAGTGGTAAAGTAGGTCAGCAGGTGTCTGAGAGAGAGAGAGAGAGAGAGAAAGTAGGTATGAAGGAAGAGAGAGAGAAAGAAGGGGGAAATGACCACCAGGAGTAGTGGGTTCAGTGATAACTCTGGTGGGGGTAAAAAAAAAAAAAAAAGTTGTCCTAAAATGAAAACCTCACAATTACGGTCACTTGATTTAAGCAAATCATTTTCTGGACTGCAGTATCTTATCAGTAAAATGAGGGAGATAGAGTAAATGCTTACCTACTGCCTAGTCACTGTTTATTTTGTTTGGATGCTTGTTTCTGAGGAGTATGCCCTGTATTCCCATGCTTGGCAATGTCTCTTCGCCCAAGATTCTCAGAACCTCAGCCTACTACATTGTGGACTAAGACTTTCCAACTCCTACAGACAACTGACTACTGACTTGTAGCAAATGTCTGATGATTGCTTTTCTTTTTTTATGTGGTGTCATAGAATGAACCCAGCAACTTATGTGATCTCTTTTCGCTCCATTAATTTTTTTATTCTTTTTTCTTTTGAAGAGAGAGGCAGATGTGGAGAGACAAAATACAACAGGACCTCTTCACTATCTGTGGAGCCCTCTGCCCTACTCCATGTCACCCACGGTGTTTCCATGTGGTATTGGGCTTGAGCCCAGGGTCTCCTATATAGATAGCAAGGTATGCGTTCTTCCAACTGAGCTATCTTCCAGTCTCTGTTAGTCACTGAAATGTAGTTAACAGTTATACCCTAAGAAATAGCTTGGGATGCAGAAGGTAGAAGGTCTGGCTTCTGTAATTGCTTCCCCGCTTCTTCTTCTTCTTCTTCTAGCGTTTGCCATTCTTCCGTAGCCAGTCAACAGCGTCAGGTTGAGCCTGATGTAAAGTTTCGAGACCTCCTTTGAATCTGGAGAGGTGGCAGTCGTTGACTATGTGGGTCATAGTCTGTCTGTAGCCGCAGGAGCAGTTCGGGTCGTCTCTGGCTCCCCAGCGCTGAACATGGGCATTAACAGGTTGATCCATACTCTCAGCCTGCCTCTCTCTTTCCCTAGTGGGGCATCCCACAATGACCTTGGTTCCGTACTCCCAGAGGGTTAAAGAATAGGAAAGCTATCAGGGGAAGGAATGGGATACAGAGTTCTGGTGGTGGGAATTATGTGGAGTTGTATCCCTCTTATCCTATGGTTTTGTCAATGTTTCCTTTTTATAAATAAAATTTAAAAAATTTAAAAGAGAAATAGCTTGGACCAGGGAGAAAGTACAGTGATTATGTAAAAGACTTTCATGTTTGCTGGGAAGACAGCTCAATGGATAGAGCATGCCTGAGGCTCCCAGTTTGGTCTCTGGCGAGTGGTCTGTCTCTCTCCCCTCTGCCTCATGTAAATCTCTTTTGTCTGTACTGGGTTGTCGGAAAAGTCACGACACAGTTTTGCATACAAAAACTGAGAAATACATCATGACTTTTTCAACAACTCAAAAATAAAATAAATTTTTATTCTTTTTTATTGGTGATTTAATATTGATTTACAGTTATAAGATAACAGGGGTATAATTCTACACTGTTGTCACCACCAGAGTTCTGTCTCTCCATTCCCTCCTTTGGAAACTGCAGTAGTTCTCGCAAGGTCAGAGATATAAGTTAACTATTATTTCTTTAAATATACAACATGCCCTTTTTTTTTTTTTGGCCCTCCTTTCTCTTCCTTTCTAAGTCAGCTATACACCTGTTACTACTTCTGAGTGTCCTTCCTTTGTTCCTCTTCTCTTTCAGTGTCCTGATGGAACTGAGCTTCAGAGCCCTCTAGTCATCTTCCCCTAACACTGTCCCCCCTCGGGGTGGTGCCCAAGGTAGGAGTTCTGGTTTCTGTAATTGCTATTCTGCTGGATTTGGACATTAGTGGGTTGATACATACCCCAAATCTGTTTCTATCTTTCCCTAATTAGATAGGGCTCTGGACAGGTGAGGTTCTGTGACACATTGATGAGGTTGTTGGCCCAGGAAGTTCAGGAATAAAATAATTTTTTAAAAGATTTTCATGCCAGAGGCTCCAGCACTACCATAAGCCAAAGCTGAGCAATGCTCTGATAAAAGAACAACAATAATACCCTAATAATAATATTTTAATATTTTGTTAAAAAACAAGAAATGGTTATTCAGGAGTAATGGTGAGAGTACATACATAGCACTCGACAATTATTGTTGAACAGATGAGTGATATAAGAAATATATTGGAAAAGTTTTAACTGAGGATCTAGATGCATAAAATTCGCAACATCTATATCTGATCCAGCTCTCTTGATATAAAATTTATGTGCATTCCCTAAAAGATAGCTGGAAACCAAAACATGATTTCCAATAATGCCAGTGTGAGAAATGTAGTGGTCACTGAGGGCAGAGAAAATGACAAGTCCCTAAGACAAATTCATAATTCACCAAGCTCAAAAGGCACATTTAGAACCATATTTCAGTTGGGCGGTGGTGCAGCGTGTTAAGCGCACATGGCACAAAGCCTGAGGACTGGTGCAAGGATCCTGCTTCTAGCCCCCTGGCTCCCCACTTGCAGGTAGGTCGCTTCACAAGCCGTGAAGCAGGTCTGCAGGTGTCTATCTTTCTCTCCCCCTCTCTGTCTTCCCCTCCTCTCTCCATTTCTCTCTGTCCTGTCTGACAACAATGACATCAATAACAACAATAATAACCACGACAACGATTAAAAAAAAAAAGGCAACAAAAGGGAAAAAAAAATAGCCTCCAGGAGCAGTGGATTAGTGGTGCAGGCACCAAGCCCCAGCAATAACCCTGGAAGAAAAAAAAAACATATTTCACAGCACCTCAATTTTATTTAGGTGCAGCCATGATGTGACTCAGTACCATATCTAAGCTGAAATTAGACCAAAATCATGTTTCATTCAATCTGCATGTATAAGGTGTAAAGAATTCTATAAAATTCTTGATAATTCTTGCCAGTGTGTTCAAATTTCAAGCAATATGGAGATCAAATACAATTCAGAGGTCAAGAAATAGCTCACCTGGTAGATGGCTCATTTACCAGCTATGAGGACTTGGATTCAAGCCTCAGCACCACAGAGGAGCACCTTGGATGGCACCAGAGGGACTCTATGGATGGTAGAGCAGCGTCTCTCCTGCTCTTCCTTTCTCTATTTATCCTTTCCTTTCTCTCCTCTTTCTCTCCCCCCTTCCTAACATGAATAATAAAATGTGTTGGGCTCAGGGGGGCAGGTGGTGGCTGACCTGAGTGCACACATTATCATGTACAAGGCCCAGGGTTCAAGCCCCCACTACCCACCTGCAGTGGGGAAGCTTCATGAACACTAAAGCAGGCCTGCAGGTGTCTATCTCCCTCTCTATCCCCTTTCCTCTTTCAATTTCTCTCTGTCCTATCTAGTAAAACAGAAAGAAAGAAAAATAAATAAATGGGAAAAAACAGCCACTAAGCCCCAGTGATAACCCTGGTGGCAACTCAAAAGAAAAAAGAAATGAAAAAGAAAGGTAGGGCCCAGCAGACCACACAGTTTCACTCATGCAAGGGAGCTCTGAGTTCATCCCCTCATGCTGCACTGAGAAGTACACACCCTAGTTATTATCTCATTAACTCCCAATAATAAGAGCTTAGAAATAAATTCCAGTGGCTTAGGAGGTGGCACTGTGGTTACAGCGGTGGACTTAAAAACACAAGGTCCCATGACCCCATCCAAAAATGGGTAGAGGATATGAACAGAATATTCACTACAGAAGAGATCCAAAAGACTAACAAACACATGAAAAATTGCTCCATGTCACTGTCAGAGAAATGCAAACAAAGACAACATTGAGATACCACCTAACCCCTGTGAGAATGGCATAATACATCAAAAAGGACAGCAGCAACAAATGCTAGAGAGGCTGTGGGGACAGAGGAACCCTCCTACACTGCTGGTGGGAACGTCAATTGGCCCAACCTCTGTGGAGAACAATCTGGAGAACTCTCACAAGGCTAGAAATGGACCTTACATATGACCCAGTACTAATTCCTCTCCTAGGGATATACCCCAAGGACTCCATAACACTCAACCAAAAAGATATGTGTACATCTATGTTCATAGCAGCACAATTCATAATAGCTAAAACCTGGAAGCAACCCAGGTGCCCAACAACAGATGAGTGGCTGAGAAAGCTGTGGTATATATACACAATGAAACACTATACAGCTATTAAGAACAATGAACCCACCTTCTCTGACCCATCTTGGACAGAGCTAAAAGGAATTATGTTAAGAGAGCTAAATCAGAAAGACAAAGATGAGTATGGGATGATCCCACTCATAAACAGAAGTTGAGAAAGAAGACCAGAAAAGGAAATTCAAAGCAGGATCTGACTAGGTTGGAGTAGGGCACCAAAGTAAAAATCTCTGGGTGGAGGGTGGGGGTGAATTCTCAGCTCACTGTGTGTGGCAGGGATGAGATGGGACACAGTCTTGGTGGTGGGAATGGTATTTATGTACACTCCTATTAACTTGTAGTCATATAAATCACTATTTAATTAGTATAGATGGGAAAATTTGATTGAATGTCTCAAAATTTTTAATGCACAGACCATAGGCTGAGTCTTTGATATGTTGACTCTCCTAAAAACTTAGACCAGGAAAGTAGAAGCAACCGGTGGCGTAACTTTATAAAATAAAATATATATAAATAACATCAAAGGAAAATTATGGTGAGGTCATATATGATACAGCAAATCTTAACAATGGGATTTTCATAATCAACCCATTTGCCAAATAATGTGATTATAGCAATAAATATCTATTGCTTTATGATCCCTAAGACGGCAGGAACCTCCCACTTCCCCAATACAGCCTATATTTCCCCCATTCCTGGAACCTCTAGGGTGGGGCTCACTTTCCTGCAGGCTTCTCTCATTTCATACCAAATGATATCACATCTGCTGACCTCAACCTAATCAACACAATGACTACCACCTCGGTATGCTTCACTTCAGACTGTGTCCAGAGACGTCAGGTGTGGAATGTCAACGCTTCCGTCTCATTACTAGGGTGAGACCTTTCCTTTCTCATAAGACTACGTAATTCCATTTAGGGTGGCCCACTTCCTAACAAAGTCCAAAATCCTAGATATAGACCAGGTCCCATGAGATAGGGCAGATGTACACATGTATCCATAAATTAGGGCAAAATATATACCTGAAAGCAAAAGTGCACAATAGTTTGAAGTGAGTCAATAAATGAAGCAAGCAAGTAGAAAGACCTAAAAAGATACCTTAGAGTACCTAATGAAATAGTTTCTACTTAGACCTAGATACCCTCCTCACCTACCTCCTATTATACTTCCCTCACTCCAAAGCTAACCTTATCAAAGTTAAGGACAACAAAAGCTGAAGAAGGGCAAGAGAGTGGCATACTTTAACAATGACTTTTTAGTCACTATCAGGCCACCCCATCAGCTGGAGCCCTAGTTGGGGAGTCCTGAGATTCCCACACAAACATGATGAGCCTAGACCTCAAATAGATCCCTCTCTCCATTATCACTGGTCATCTCTATCAGGAACAACATAATGAACCCCTTTGGGGGTCCCCAGAGGACCTTGCTCTCTGTGTGGATCCACAATGGTAGAAAATATTCCATCCTCTGAAGGGGGGTTGGATAACATACTCTATCTACCACCTGAAGAAGATGGGTCCTGAAATTGGTGCAACTCAGAATGTTCCTACTCATGACCACAGAATGCAAGTTCAGACCTACAGGGATGTAGAGGTTACATAGGCTCCTATGCTGAATGCTCCTAGAGCAAATGGGTGGTGTTTAACAATATTTAAACAATATTTAAAATATTTAAACAATATTTATACACCTTATATATAACAGTATTTAAAACAATATTTAACAATATAACAATATTTAAAATATTTAAACAATATTTATACACCTTTCCCATATTTGGGAGTTACTCTCTTCCCTGATCCAGCTTTCTAGCCCTTTTTCCAGCCATGACATCATCTCCCTAGACAATAACCTGGCTCCACCTGCATCAGATGTCAGGCTCAGGCAAAAACTAATAAATTCATGGGCCCTTTGGAATATACCTAAAACAGACCTACTAGCTATTTCCAAAACTCCAGAGCTTCATCTGCAATATTTCAGCCTTTAGGCTCATGATTAATCAATAATTTATATGACTTTATATGTTAACTCTTTCTCAGCCACAAGGTTCCAGATGCTACCATGATGCCAACTGGACTTCCCTGGACAAATGACCCCACCAATGTGTCCTGGAGCTCCACTCCCTCAGAGTCTTGCCCCACTAGGGAAAGAGAGAGACAGGCTGGGAGTATGGATTGACCTGCCAATGCCCATGTTCAGTGGGGAAGCAATTACAGAAGCCAGACCTTCCACCTTCTGCACCCCATAATGACCCTGGGTCCATACTCCCAGAGGGTTAAAGAATAGGAAAGCTGGGTATCGGGCAGTAGCACAGAGGGTTAAGTGCACGTGGCACAAAGACTGGCATAAGGATCCCGGTTCGAGCCCCTGGCTTCCCACCTGCAAGGGGGAGTGGTCACTTCATAGGCGGTGAAGCAGGTCTGTCTGCAGGTGTCTGTCTTTCTCTCCCCTTCTCTCTCTTTCCCTCCTCTCTCCATTTCTCTCTGTCCTATCTAACAACGATGACATCAATAACAACAACAATAACTATAACAACAATAAAAAAGGGCAACAAAAGGGAAAATAAATTAACTGTTTTTATTTATAAAAAAGAAACATTGACTAAACCATAGGATAAGAGGGATACAACTCCACACAATTCCCACCAGCAGAATTCTGTATTCCATCCCCTCTCCTGATAGCTTTCCTATTCTTTAACCCTCTGGGAGTATGGACCCAAGGTCATTGTGGATGCAGAAGGTGGAAGGTCTGGCTTCTGTAATTGCTTTCCCGCTAAACATGGGCGTTGACAGGTTGATCCATACTCCCAGCCTGCCTCTCTCTTTCCCTAGTAGGGTGAATCTCTGGGGAATCAGAGCTCCAGGACACATTGGTGGGGTTGTCTGTCCAGGGAAGTCTGGTTGGCATCATGCTAGCATCTTGAACCTGGTGGTTAAAAAGATAATTAACATACAAAGCCAAACAAATTGTTGATCAATCATGCACCTAAAGGCTGGAATAGTTCAGATGAAGAGTTGGGGGGGTCCTCCATTTTTTAGATAGCTAGTAGGCATAGTTTCATTATATTCCAAAGGGACTATGGCTATACTAGTTTTTTTTTTTTTTTCCCTGAGCCTGAAATCTGATATGCAGGTGGATCCAAGTTATTGTCTGAGGAGATGATGTCATGGCTGGAAAAAGGACCAGAAAGCTGGATCAGGGAAGAGAGTAGCTCCCTAATATGGGAACGGTGTATAAATACTGTTGACTATAAACCCCATCAATTTGATGTGATTTGGGGCCCATATTAGGAACTTAGGAACCTAGGAATAGGAAAAAGAATAGGAAAGTTATCAGGGGAGGGAATGAGATACAGAACTTTGGTGCTAGGAATTGTACCCCTCTTATCCTATGGTCTTGTCAGTGTTTCCATTTTATAAATAAATAAATTTAAAAAATAAATAAATAAGAAAAAGAAAAAAAGGAAAGAAAAGCTATTAGGGGATGGGAGGGGATACAGAGTTCGGCTGGTGGGAATTGTACCCCTCTTATCCTATGGTCTTGTCAGTTTTTCCATTTTAGAAATAAATAAATTAAAATAAAACACAAACATAAGGACCCAAGTTCAATACCCAGCATCACATGTGCCAGAATAATGCTCTGGTTCTCTCTCCTCTCCTCCTCTCCTCTCCTCTCCTCTCCTCTCCTCTCCTCTCCTCTCCTCTCCTCTCCTCTCCTCTCCTCTTACCTTCTCTTCTCTTCTCTTGTGCATAGCCCTGGTTCAAACCCCAGCACAACATAAGAATACCATGCACCAAGGAATGCTCTAGTTCTGTTGTGCCTCTCCTCTCTCTGGCTCTCTATCTGAATGAAAAAGTAACCCTAGAATCCTAGAAGTGGTGAAACTGTACATTTAAAAAAATGTGGGGGTCAGGCAGTAGCACAGCGGGTTAAGTGCATGTGGCGCAAAGAGCAAGGACTGGTGTAAGGATCCCAGTTCAAGTCCCAGGCTCCCCACCTACAGGGGAGTCGCTTCACAGGTGGTGAAGCAGGTCTGCAGATGTCTGTCTTTCTCTCCCCTTCTCTGTCTTCCCCTCCTCTCTCCATTTCTCTCTGTCCTATCCAACAATGACAACATCAATAACAACAACAATAATAACTACAACAACAATAAAACAACAATGGCAACAAAAGGGGAAAAAAAATTTTAAAACTCTAGCCCCCCCCCCCAGAAAAAAAAGTGCTGTACCTGAAAGGTAAAAACCAACAAGACTGTCAACATTTTTTTTTTTTGTTAAAATAAATGCCATGATGTCAAAATGAGAGAAATGTCTTTTTAATCAATACTAACTTCAGAACACACATCCTTCTTAAAGATGGCTGAAGATAAGCAGCAAACTGGTGAGGAACCACAAGCCAGTTTCCTATCAGCATGAGTGGAATGAGCTTCCTCTCAGCTAGGGCCTGCTTTCTGATGCCGTGAGCCAAAACGCTGAGCCCCTAGGCAGATGAACCACACAGAGAAACTGGAGTGCTGGTACCTATGACCAAAACACAGCTATTCCCCACCCTCCTTCCCTCTCCATCTCTGTCAATGTGAATTCCCAAAACCCAGTGAGCACAAATCGAAATTGGAGCCATTTCCAAGGTTTGGGAAGAGATTAAGAGATCAAAGTGGGCACAGGTGACTCAGAAGAGATGGTGTCCGTCCATCTGCAGGCAAAGCCAAGAGAAGCCCTGGGTGGGGGAGAGCAGATGGCGGGTGGGGAGTGGATGGCTCTCGGGGGTTCAGCGCCCTCTGGAGAGCATTCCACCACAGGAGAGGCCTATTTGTGGGAGGTGATGTTCATTCCACCAGATGGCCAGCTCACCACCTGGCGTCCCAACCACCAGGTAAGAAGCCTGGTGACCTGTGAGTATTTCACCTCACCTGAACACTGAACAGAACCCTGAAAAGGTAGGAGACCTTGGATTTATTTCCTAGAGGTTCTTTCTTGGCTGGATGACAGACTAACAACATTTGAAAGAGAGAAGAAAAAGGTTCTCCTCCCTCACCCTGTTACCTCCCAAAAGAACAAAACAAAAATACTAGATATTATAAGAACTAACTGGGGGACCAGGAGGTGGCTGACCCAGTAGAGCATACATGTTACCAGGAGCAAGGACCTAGGTTCAAGCTCCTGGTCACCACATGAGAATGCCCAAAAGGGGAAGTATCATAAGTGGTGGAGCAGTGCTGCAGTGTCTCTCCTTCTGTCTCGTTTCCTCTCACACCTTCTATCTTGGAGGGGGGTGGAAGCAGTGGAGTCACGCAGGTACTGAGCCTCAGCAAACAGCTCTGGAACTGAAGGAAATGAAAACTGCTTAAAGAAGAAAAGACAGAGGGGGGTGATGAGCAGGGGAGGGCACGGGCAGTGGCACACCTGGTTAACTGCGCACAGTACTATGTGCAAGAAAGGACGTGTGCAAGCATTCGGGTTCTAGCCCTCGACTCCCCACCTGTAGGGGGGATGCTTTGCAAACCGTAAAGCAGGTCTGCAGGTGTCTACCTTTCTCTTTCCTCTCTATCTCCCCCTCCTCTTTCAATTTCTCTCTGTCCTATCCAATGAAATGAAAAAAAAAAAATGTTGCTAGGAGCAGTGGATTTGTAGTGCTGGCACCAAGCTCCAGTGATAACCTACAGGCAAACAAAAAAGAAAACGAAGAAGAGGAGGAGGAGGGGAATAGTGAGGAGGAGGAGTCTTGGGAGATATACCTAATTATCATTCTTTCCTTTTTTTTAATTTCTTTATTGGGGAATTAATGTTTTACACTCAACAGTAAATACAATAGTTTGTACATACATAACATTTCCCAGTTTTCCATATAACAATACAACCCCCACTAGGTCCTCTGTCATCATTCTTGGATCTGTATTCTCCCCACCCACCCCAGAATCTTTTACTTTGGTGCGATACGCCAATTCCAGTTCAGGTTCTACTTCTGTTTTCTTTTCTGATCTTGTTTTTCAACTTCTGCCTGGGAGTGAGATCATCCCATATTCATCCTTCTGTTTCTGACTTATTTCACTTAACATGAATTTTTCAAGGTGCATTCAAGATCGGCTGAAAACAGTGAAGTCACTTTTTTATAGCTGAGTAGTATTCCGTTGTATATATATTATACCACAACTTGCTCAGCCACTCATCTGTTGTTGGACACCTGCGTTGCTTCCAGGTTTTGGCTATTACAAATTGTGCTGCCAAGAACATATGTGTACACAGATCTTTTTGGATGGGTGTATTGGGTTTCTTAGGATCTATCCCCAGGAGAGGAATTGCAGGATCATAGGGTAGGTCCATTTCTAGCCTTCTGAGAGTTCTCCAGACTGTTCTCCACAGAGGCTGGACCAATGTACATTCCCACCAGCAGTGCAGGAGGGTTCGTTTGACCCCACAACCTCTCCAGCATTTGTTACTGCTACCATTTCTGATGTATGACATTCTCACAGCAGTGAAGTGGTATCTCATTGTTGTCTTTATTTGCATTTCTCTGACAATCAGAGACTTAGAGCATTTTTTCATGTGTTGCTCAGCTTTTTGGATCTCTTCTGCAGTGAATATTCTGTCCATGTCCTCCCCCCATTTTTGGATGGGTTATTTGTTGTTTGTTGTTGAGATTTGCAAGTTCTTTATATATGCTGGTTATTAGCCTCTTGTCTGATATATGGCATGTAAAGATCTTCTCCCATTCTGTGAGGGGTCTCTTGGTTTGGGTAGTAGTTTCTTTAGCTGTGCAGAAGCTTTTTAATTTTATGTAGTCCCATAGGTTTATGCTTGTCTTAATCTTCTTTGTAATTGGATTTGTTACATTGAAGATGTCTTTAAATTTTATGCGGAAAAGAGTTCTGCCAATATTTTCCTCTAAGTATTTGATAGTTTCTGGTCTAACATCCAAGTCCTTGATCCATTTGGAACCTTTTTTTTTTTTATAAAGGCAGACAGAAATTGAGAGGGGAAAGGGAGATAGAGAAGGAAACAGTGGTCCGGGAGGAATAAGTTTGTATTCCTATGAGGTAACACGTACATGCAAATACCTGACTCCTTCTACTACCCTCAAACTTATCCCGCTGAGAATCCCAACAATAACTATTAAAAAAAAAAAACTGCTTCAAATGTGTCACAATCAAGAACTCGAACCTTCTACCCTCCATGTAATTAGTTAAAAAAAAGAAATGTTTTTAAGTCAAGGTGACATTGAAAAGGGATACTGGCTTTTATGACAAACAAAAGTCAACAGATCCCTACTCATTTGATATACAACTGGGTATAAAATAAATGAAATTGGTTACCTATAGGATGGGAAATCTCACTTGAAGTAAAAAAACAATTTTTTTTGTCTTATGAAACTACAGAGGTTGAAAAAAAAAGGCTGTTTTTTAACCTTTCCAGCCAGCCAATATCAAAGTCTATTACATCTTCTCATCAATAGTATTTATTCCCAGATAAATATTGAAAGTAGGAGAGAAGAGGAAATAAGCTTCATATTTATCCTTCCTTCTAGTGCAGCTACTAGCACTGTCCAAATATTAGCACTGTTTTCCTGAGACAGCCCCCAGCCTACCAACAGAATTAAGCACATAATGCTAAGTGTCCTGGGAGACAGCACAGTGAAAGAACTCAGGACTTTTTTTTATTTTTTTTGCCCTTGTTGTTTTATTGTTGTAGTCATTTTTATCATTTTATTGAGGGAAAGGTTAATGGTTTACAGTACAGTTGTTGACACATGGGTGCAATTTCTCATCTTTCAATGTCAAGTGTCTGCAAAACACTCTCACCCCCCTCCCCAATTTAGGTCCTTTTCCACCATCATGCACCAGGGCCATAAGGCCCCTTCCATCTCCTCTATTTCTCTTCTTCCCCAGAGTCATCTGCTTTAGTGGAATACACCATACCCAGTTCAAATTTCACTTTGTGTTCTCCTTTTCTTTTTTTTTTTATATTTATTTTATTTATTTTTCCCCTTTTGTTGCCCTTGTTGTTTTATTGTTGTAGTTATTATTGTTGTTGTTGTTGTTGGATAGGACAGAGAGAAATGGAGAGAGGGAGGGGAAGACAGAGAGGAGGAGAGAAAGATAGACACCTGCAGACCTGCTTCACCGCCTGTGAAGCGACTCCCCTGCAGGTGGGGAGCCGGGGTTCGAACCAGGATCCTTATGCCAGTCCTTGTGCTTTGCGCCACCTGCGCTTAGCCCGCTGTATTACAGCCTGACTCCCCCTCCTTTTCTTTTTTTAAAAATTTTTTTTATTATTGGGGAAATAATGTTTTACATTCAACAGTAAATACAATAGTTTGTACATGCATAACATTCCCCAGCTTCCCATTTAACAATACAACCCCCACTAGGTCCTTTTTGGACCTGTATTCTCCCCACCCACCCACCCACCCCAGAGTCTTTTACTTTGGTGCAATATGCCAATTCCATTTCAGGTTCGACTTGTGTTTTCTTTTCTGATCTTGTTTTTCAACTTCTGTCTGGGAGTGAGATCATCCCATATTCATCCTTCTGTTTCTGACTTATTTCACTTAACATGATTTTTTCAAGGTCCATCCAAGATCGGCTGAAAACGGTGAAGTCATCATTTTTTACAGCTGAGTAGTATTCTATTGTGTATATATATACCACAACTTGCTCAGTCACTCATCTGTTGTTGGACACCTGGGTTGCTTCCAGGTTTTGGCTATTACAAATTGTGCTGCCAAGAACATATGTGTACACAGATCTTTTTGGATGGGTGTGTTGGATTTCTTAGGATCTATCCCCAGGAGAGGAATTGCAGGATCATAGGGTAGGTCCATTTCTAGCCTTCTGAGAGTTCTCCAGACTGTTCTCCACAGAGGTTGGACCAATTGACATTCCCACCAGCAGTGTAAGAGGGTTCTTTTGACCCCACACCCTCTCCAGCATTTGCTGCTGTTACCTTTTCTGATGTATGACATTCTCACAGGAGTGAAGTGGTATCTCATTGTTGTCTTGATTTGCATTTCTCTGACAATCAGAGACTTGGAGCATTTTTTCATGTGTTTCTCGGCCTTTTGGATCTCTTCTGTGGTGAAGATTCTGTCCATGTCCTCCCCCCATTTTTGGATGGGGTTATTTGTTGTCTTGTTGTTGAGTTTGGCAAGCTCTTTATATATTCTGGTTATTAGCCTCTTGTCTGATGTATGGCATGTAAAGATCTCCCATTCTGTGAGGGGTCTCTTGGTTTGGGTAGTGGTTTCTTTTGCTGTGAAGAAGCTTTTTAATTTGATGTAGTCCCATAGGTTTATACTTGCCTTAGTCTTCTTTGTAATTGGAGCCCCGAACTTTAACAACATATGGCGCCCATGTGGGACCTGACCTGCACATCTCTCAGATAAGTGAAGACAATCTGGCTACCTATGCACTATGGCCTTCTCTTCTGCTTGTGAAGAGATCTCCAAAGGCCTCTGCCCTTTCTTCACGAGAGTGTTTCGCTGTTTCTGGAACATTTATCTCTGGACCACTCTGTGGTTTCCGCCCAACGCCAGCCCACAGGAACCCAACGCCAGCCCGCATGAGCCGGCTTTCTGCTGCGTGGCGCGGGGCATTGGGCACAGGCTCCCTCCACGCTGCTCGGCCACTGGGAGCAGGGCAGCAGACATGGCAGGCAGGGCTGCAGCCTATCATGGCCGCCACCCCGGGGCACCTCGGCCCGCGCCTTCTGCATGGCCAACCTGCCCACCCTCCTGCTATGAAGTCTGGACAGATCCTGGACCATCTGGAGACCCGCGGGCTCCCTGCTGAAACTGGGACCCCTGGTCGAGATCCCCAACTCGGCTCTGAAGGCAGAAAAGCTAAAATACTGCAGAGATCGCAACCTGCAATTCCTAGAAGTGAAGCTGCCCAAGAAGCCACTGCTGGACAACGCACTCCCCGAACGGCTAAGACAGTATAGATTTAAACTTGTGTTTAAAATGATATATATGTCTTCGTAACAAAAGTTTTCCTCCTTGTGTATTGAAGACCATGTATATGTGTGTGTTTAAAGTTTGGTAAACATTAACTTTAAGGTTAAAAATGTAACTTTAAGGCTATATTCTTACCAGACAGAGTTAAATGAAAAAGGTTTTCAACATAGTTCTCATAAAGGTAAAATTAACTTACATTTAAAGTCTGAGTTAAAAATTAGTTAAAAATCAATATATTTTAACTATAAATCACTAGTTAATATTAATATGAGGGGGAAAATTAATTGTATGTCTCGAAGTTTTTCAAAACACAAACTGAATCTTTTTAATATATAGGCTGTGTAATTGATATGCAGACTCTCTCAAAAGCCTAGACAAAGTAGATCAGAAGCAACCAATAGCACAGCTATATACCAGATACTGGGTACTGTACAGCAAACCCTAACAAAAGGACTTTTCAAAGTTAACCCAATTACCAATTAATGTGATGATAACATTAACTATCGATTGTCTTTTTTGAACCCTAAGACAGCAGGAACCTCACATCTCCACTATAGAGCCCCTACTTCCCCCAGTCCTGGAACCCTTGGATAGGGCCCACTTTCCCGTATGCCTCTCCCAATCCATATCAAATAATATTGCATCTGCCGATCACAACCTAACCAATGCAACGATTGCCACCTCAACATGCTTCACCTCAGACTGTGTCCAGAGACTTCACGTGTGGAATGACAACCCTTCAGCTTCATTACTCGGGTAAGACCTTTCCTTTCATAGTACACTCTAACTCCATCTCAGGTGGTTCACTTTCTAACAAAGTCCCAAAACCTAGATATACACCAGTTTCTGTGAGAGAGAGCATATGTTCACACATATCCATAAACTACTGCAAAATATATACCTGAAAGCAGAAGTACACTAGAGTTTGCAGTGAGTACCCCCCTAACACTTCCTCTCCACTATTCCAAGCTTTGGGTCCATGATTACTCAACAATTTGTTTGGCTTCGTATGTTAACTCTCTTTTCAGTCATCAGGTTCCAGATGTCATCAGGATGCCGGCCAGGCTTCCCTGGATTGAAGACCCCACCAATGTGTCCTGAAGCTCCGCTTCCCCAGAGACCCACCCTACTAGGGAAAGAGAGAGGCAGACTGGGAGTATGGACCGACCAGAATGCCCATGTTCAGCGGGGAAGCAATTACAGAAGCCAGACCTTCTACCTTCTGCAACCCACAATGACCCTGGGTCCATGCTCCCAGAGGGATAGAGAATGGGAAAGCTATCAGGGGAAGGGGTGAGATATGGAAATTGGGTGGTGGGAATTGTGTGGAGTTGTACCCCTCCTACCCTATAGTTTTGTTAATTAATCCTTTCTTAAATAAAAAAGAAAAATATAAATACAAAAAAATGTACCTTTAAGGCTATATTCTTACTAGACAGAGTTAAATGAAATAGGTTTTCAACATAGTTCTCATAAAGGTAAAATTAACTTACATTTAAAGTCTGAGTTAAAAATTAGTTAAAAATGAATATATTTTAACTAAGTTAGTCCAAAAAAAAAAAATCTGCACACACCTAGGGTGTGTCTCCAGCTTCAATGGGTGTAACAAAACGTTAAATAGACTTGTTGATATGTAAAACTCTCAAATCCTTCTCAATTAGAAATGGTAGATTGCACAATGGTTATGCTAATGATTCTCATGCCTTAGGGTTTTTTTTTCCCATGGTTCTTCTGTTTACCTTTCCACATTTTATTGTTTAAACTTTAAACAACCTTAAAATCATACTAAAAAAAAACTTCCAATTGTAATAGAGTTATCAATTGTGGTAAACTTCTAACCTGTTACAAGTTTTGTTTCATAAGTAAGTGAATTGCAGCTGTCAAGTTCTCTACAGAAAAGCAGAATTCCAATGGCTGACATTCCCCAACAAGACAGACGTACAACAATTCAGCCCCTGGCAATTCTTTGGTGGACATCTGCTTAGGACTGGCACTTCTATCAGACTCACTGGTACACCTCTTGGACACTTTGCACAAAACTAGCAGCTTCCCTTTATGCTGCTGGGTTTCTCAAAGACTGACTGCAGCCAGCTGCCTTGGGACTCTAGGCCATAACCCGCCCCCCATGCTAGGTAATGCCCACAGAAAAAAAAATGCCCATCGAGGCAAAAGCCCACAGAGGCAGCAAAGGTTCTTTAGCTGTTAAAGCTTTGCCCACAGAGGCAAAAAATGGCCCCCTCAGGCCTTCCCTTGGCAGCACACTGGTTCTTGTTGCTCGCTTACATGTTCCTCCATGTTTGGGCCAGTTTCTTTTTTAAAAATTCCTGTACGATATAGGTTTCTGTTCACCTCACACTCCTGATACTATGCTCAATTAGTTAAAAAGAAAAGGGAGAATTGTTGCTATGCTTCCGAGAGACTGTGGTTTAGTCTTTGCCTTTTTGTGCACTTCTCCCTTCTCCCCACCCCCTCCCCTACGGACTTCCAGAGTTCTTGCTGTGGCGCCGGAGGAGAAGGATGCAGGACAGATCTGTGTGGTGATTGGTTTGGGTTAGTGTTTGAATCGTTGTTCGTGAATAAAGAAATACAGCTTCTCTGCCCAGCCATGTGTCCTCGAGTCTCTGTCTACCGCCGCAAAGCTAGCCCGGCCTACAGGAGCCCCGGTTATAACAACAGTTTCATTGAAGATGTCTTTAAAATTTATGCAGAAAAGAGTTCTGCCAATATTTTCTTCTAAGTATCTGATAGTTTGTGGTCTAACATCCAAGTCCTTGATCCACATGGAATTTACTTTTGTACTTGGTGAAATACAGTGGTTCAGTTTCATTCTTCTGCATGTTTCAACCCATTGTTTCCAACACCATTTGTTGAAGAGACTCTGCTTTCCCCATGTAATAGTCTGAGCCCCTTTGTCAAAGATTAGATGTCCATAAGTGTGGGGCCTCACTTCTGGGCTCTCAATTCTATTCCACTGGTCAGTGTGTCTATTCATATTCCAGTACCAAGCAGTTTTTATGACAATGGCCCTATAATACAGTTTGAGATCTGGTAGTGTGATGCCTCTGGTTCTGTTCTTTTTTCTCAAGATTGTTTTGGCAATTCTAGGTCTTTTCTGATTCCAGATAAACATTTGTAGCATTTGTTCTACTCTCCTAAAAAAAAATGTGCTTGGGATCTTGATGGAGATAGCATTAATTTGTAGATGGCTCTGGGTAGTATATTCATTTTGATGATGTTAATTCTTTCAACCCATGAACATGGAATATCTTTCCACTTCTTTGTGTCTTTTTCAATTTCCTTGAATAGTGATTCATAATTTTCAGTATAGAAGTCTTTCACTTCTTTGGTTAGGTTTGCTCCTAGATATTTTATTGTTTTAGTTGCTATAGTAAAAGGAATTGATTTCTGGATTTCAATTTCTTCTAGCTTAGTGTTTGCATAGAGGAATGCCAAGAACTCAAGACTTTTAAGCTTTAGGTCCTGGCTTCAGTTTATAATTCCGCCCATGCCAGAGTGATGCTCTGGTCCACTCCCATATATAAATAAGTTTTGGGTTTTTTGGCCACAAGGGCTGGAACAAGTGTTCATTGCCTGCACAATTAACTCCTGGCAGCTGTTTTCCCCCTTTCTTTTATTTGACAGAGAGAAACAGGGTGAGGGTCGGGAGAGAGAACGAGAGACATCTGCAGCACTGCTCCACTATTCATGGAGTTCCCCCTCACAGGTGAGGACCAGGAACTTGAATTCAGGGTCTCATGCATGGTAATATTACATTACACTGGGTGCACCACTGCCAGGTCCCAAGTAAATGGTTTAATTCATTTTTTGTGTCCCTGAAGCAACACTCAAGAACCGTTGCTCTAAACAACTCATAGTGTAGTGGTGGAGACTTCCCAACCAATCGTTGTGGGTGGGAGAAAGAGGATTTGGAAGGACAGTATCTGACTGCTGAAATGCAGGGCAGAGACAGCACCAGGAAAAGTTACCAGAAGAAGGAAGTACTTGACTCAAGTCTTGAAGACAGTGCAGTTGCTAACCACACAGACAGGGCTCACAAGGGCGTCCTGGATAGAAAGAATACAAAGTAATGGGGCATGTGAGGGGTTAGGAGGAGCTGCGAGCCTTGATGGTGGTGGCAGTATTAGTTGGAGGTGCTTCATTCAGAAAGGATTCAGGTTACTAAACGGTGAAATTGAGCTCATTTATGGAGAGTCACTAAAGGTGTTAGTCGATTTATGTTTTCTTACATAAATCTGGCTGGAGGATGAGCTTGATTAGAAGGCCAACACAGAGGCAGGGCAACCAGTTAGGAGGTATGCTTTGGGGAAAAACACAGACCAGAAAGAGGAAGGGCCTGAATTGAGGCAACAGGGATAGAATTACAAAAGGGCTCAGAAATACAATGAACAAGGTTTAAAGAGCAAATAGATGAAAGAAAAGAGAAAAGTATTAAACATGAACTACGACCCAGGTTCACTGCATAGTACTTCCAACTCGTATTTTTTAAAGATCTGTTTACTTATTTTTTGTTTTTATTTATTTATTCTTTTGTATGAGAGAAGCAAGACCACAGAAGCAATTAGCTCTGGCAATATGGCACTGCCAGAGATTGAACCTGGGACCTCTCTCTCCTCATCCATGTAGTCCTGTATTCAGACACTAAGATATCTCTCCAGTCTCCTCTGTATGTTTAAAAATTATGTGGCCTGGGAGGTGGCACAGTGAATAAAGCATTAGACTCTCAAGCATGAAGTCTTGAGTTCAATCCCCGGCAGCACATGTACCAGAGAGATGTCTGGTTCTTTCTCTCTCCTATCTTTCTCATCAATCAATAAATAAAATCTTAAAAAGTAAAATAAAATAAATTAGTAAATCGGGAGTCGGGCGGTAGTGCAGTGGGTTAAGCGCATGTGGCATAAAGCAAGGACCGGCTTAAGGATCCTGGTTCGATCCCCTGGCTCCCCACCTGCAGGGGAGTCAATTCACAGATGGTAAAGCAGGTCTGCAGGTGTCTATCTTTCTCTCCCCCTCTCTGTCTTCCCCACCTCTCTCCATTTCTCTCTGTCCTATCCAATAACAACAACATCAATAATAACTACAACAATAAAACAAAGGCAACAAAAGGGAATAAATATTAAAAAGAATTTTAAAAACTTTTTTTTTAATTAGTAAATCAGAGGCAGGAAGACTGTCCTATATATTTACACTGTTCTCAGATCTAGTTTCAAAATCCCCTCTTCACCACTTAGAGGAATGTGCCCTTAGGCCACTCAGTTTCTTAAATGTTCTCCCAATCTTAGCTTCCTCCTTTCTCCAAACAAAACAGACACGAACTATCTAGCAGTGTCATCATAGAGATTACACGAAATAAAACTCTTGATCCAGTGACTAACACAACTAGGGCAAAATCTCTAGTGAAACAGAGGAGAATGATCTTGTAAAAGTTTTCTCTTGCTACGTCCCTAGGGAAATTACAAGAAAAATTACTTGTGCTATTTTTATAGGTACAGACACTGACCTCCCCTCAGTAGTAGAGCATACATATGAGGAGACATCTAAGCTATCAACCACTGCTCCGCTCCATCTCCCAGGAGCCAGCATCATCTTTTGGGAGAACTGGTTAGTGGCTCAGACATATCACGTAGCAGGACGCAGAACACCAGCAAAACTGTGAGTAGCACTCCCAGTCCCTTTCCCAGATGCAAAGGGTAAAGAGAGAAGCAAAGAGGCTGTGAGACCTGTGACAGCTGCTGACAAGCTGTGAAAGGTGGCAGTCACGATTCTCTCTGGGCTTTTAACATAATTAGATGAAGGGAGAGATAGTCTATGATCATCAATAAAAACCTTCAATCAAGACTAATCTGTGTATATTCAACTGAAAGACACCTAATAGGTCACCATGTGGGCTAGAGGTCTTAAGGCTCATAAGGTGAAGGGTCTGTGAATAATAATCCCAAACGAGAAGAAGGTACTGACATCTGGAAGCAAGAAAAAATTGCCCCTTTAGTGCCAAAAAAAAAAGAAAAGAAGGTCTAGAATTGAGAAGGCCGTACAGAAGCAAGGCACTGTGTTTGCAGGTGTGAGTTCCCAGCGCTGTATATGCCAGAGTAACACTCTGGTCTCTATACAGACAGACAGACAGACAGACAAGTGGTGCCTGGCCTCTTTCTCTAAGTAAATCTTTAAAAAAAGAGAGAGAGAGAAAAGAGGAGAAGAGAGGGAGAGAGAGAGGGAGAGGAGGTCTGACATCTTAAAACCAGTGATAGGGTTCATCATATGTCACAAGCAAAACAATGCAGGCAAAGGGAACTGTAATTTTGTAATAAAGTATCAGTGTGTGCCTGCTAGATTGCACACTTAGAGGACTTCATGCTTCAAGCTACTTCCGGCTGCACTTACTAAATCTAACTTCTGCCCTCACTACCTTGAAATCCTGTGCCCTTTGACACAATTACAAACCCACCTAGTTGGCTGGCCTATTAATCCTAGACTTCACACACTCCTGGGAGACACCCTGCTCTTGCTATGTGAGCTGACTGGAGACAGAGAGGTTCACATCAGCACTTACTCGACAGTGTGTGTCTCTTCCCAACTCTGTTGTTACATCAGCAGCTTAAAGTCAGCCATGGTGGGAGTACGTACACCACGGAAACTGGCCAATAGAATAGATCATGCTACTTGTCATTGTTTTTCACAGAGCCAACTTGCTAACACTTGACTGCTATGGGGAAGGAGGACAAAGTTCGAGATGCTTGCCCCATCTACACCACCTTAGTTACAAGTCCTGTAAATCAGGGACATCACTGAAGGAGGGGTCGACCTCGGAAGTTAACTGTGCACCCCTTCCTTGTCATTTCTGACCCTTTCTCCTTTGACTTCTGCTGGGCAGATGGGGTGTACACCCCTCATTAGGCAAACTCTGGCAGACCAGTTTTCCTCCTACGAAATAGAGACCTAGAACTCAGACTGGAAGGTGTGCTCATAAACTGAAAAGTCTTGCCAACTGTAGTGAATACCACAACATAAATATCCCATGCAAGGTTTAGTAAAAGAGGAACCAAGACACTGGGTAAGCAGAAAAAGTCAACAGAGAAAGAACAGAAGGATGGATCCAGCCTGCAGAAAAAGAGAGAACAAGAGACACCGGCTTCATAAAACGAAACCACTCTCTTATTGTTGAGGAAAACCTCCAATGAAGCAGAGTGAAGACTGTGGACTCGTACTTCCTGGGTTCAAATCCCACCTCTGACATTTACATAGGGAAGACTGGAAGCATTACTGTCAGGTTACTCTGTGCCTCAGTTCCCTCACTGGAAACAGGATATAACAGAACTACTTCATAAGCATTGTTCTGAGAATCAAGAGCTGATACAAATAGCAAGTACTCAAAAATGTTGGCTGCTAGTTTTAGGAATTAATTACAGTGTCCACATGACCCAGGCGTAGTTTATTCCTATTGTAAATATGTCACATAGATGCCCCCAGTAGCCTCAGGTCCCATACTTGAGCTAGTTGATAGGTAATCTAATCTATCCCCTGAATTATAAAATAAAAGAAAAAAGAAAAAAGCCCTGGACCACAGTGTGACCTTTACCAAATCATTTCCTCAACTCTCTCTTAAAAGTATAGTCAGATTTACATAAGTAAAAATTTCAACAACCATAAAGTACTATGCTAAGATCTAGTGGTTTTTTTCCATATAGGAAAAAGTAAATACACTACATTAGCCATAAGAATGGAAAAAATAGCGCGAAGCACAAGGACCAGCTTAAAGATCCCGGTTCGAGCCCCCGACTCTCCACCTGCAGGGGAGTCGCTTCACAGGCGGTGAAGCAGGTCTGCAGGTGTCTATCTTTCTCTCCCCCTCTCTGTCTTCCCCTCCTCTCTCCATTTCTCTCTGTCCTATTCAACAACAACAACATCAATGACAACAATAACTACAACAACAATAATAAATAAACAAGGGCAACAAATGGGGGAAAAAAAACTTTAAAAAAAGAAGAATGGAAAAATAGGGGCCACACAGGGGTGCAACTAGTTGAGCACACATGCTGTAATGCACAATGACCTAGGTTCAAGCCCCAGTCCCACTTACATTGGGGGAAACTTCAACAAGTGGTGAAGTACATCTGCAGGTGGTCTCTCTTTGTCTCTCCCTTTTACCTCCCTCTCCCCTCTCAATTTCTGTCTCTATCCAATAAATAAATAAAGTGAAACAAGACATCTCTATCCAATAAATAAATAAATAAAGTATTTATTCTGTCTCTATCCAATAAATAAATAAATAAAGTAAATGAAACAAGACATTATTCTCTGTCCCAAAAAAAAAAAAAAAATGTCTGATGGCTGGCCAGCGTTGCACCAAATTCAACATGTACCTTACCACGAAGAAGGACCTGGGTTTAAGCCCCTACTCCCCACCTGCAGGGGGGAAGCTTCACAAATACTGGAGCAGGTCTGCAGGTGTCTCTCTTTGTCTCTCCCTCTCTACTTCTCCCTCCCCTCTCAACTTCTCTCTGTCCTATCAAATTTAAAAAAAAATAGAAGGAAAAAAAAAGAAACAAAAAAAGGTCATCAAGAGCAGTAGACTTGTAGTGCTAGGATGAAACACTGGCAATAATCCCAGTGGCAATTAAAAGAAAAAAATTATCGGGTCGGGTGGTGGCGCACTTGCACACATGTTACAGTGTGCAATGACCCAGGTTCGAGCCTCTGGTCCTCACTGCAGGAGGGAAGTTTTGTGAGTGGTGAAGCAGGGCTGCAGGTGTCTCCCTCTCTATCACCCCCTTCCCTCTTGATTTCTGTCTGTCTCTACAATAAATAAAGATAATAAAAAAAATTTAATTTAACTTCTGTAGGATTCTCCAGGTGGCTGTGTGTCCACGTTTACTATTAACAAAATAATAACAGGAAACTGACAAAGGCAACGTTACAGTGCTGGGTTTTAGCACACTTCCATTCAGTTTAGTCATACTCAAAATAATGCTCACAGCACTGGCAGGAAGATAGTTCAGTGGGGAGAGAATCTGCTCTGTACACCTAATATCTCCGTTTCAATCCTCATACTGTGCATAGCAGGAGTAGTACTCTGGTCTCTTTCTTTTTCTTCCCCAGTAAATAAGTAAAACTTGAAACCAAAAACAGAATAATGCTCATATTCCAAACCCACCTAGTCTTTTCAAAACAAAGACCCATTATGTGATGAAAGATGTAGGCTTAGAGATATTTTTGCTCAGCTCTTTTTGACAAGGACTTACAAGCTGCACTATTACTTTCAACACATTTTCCTCTTAGACTTCACATTTTTTTCAGCATTCTTAAGTTTGTGTTGACATTTGGTGAATGAAAAAACAAGTGCAAGGTGCTGCATTCACTATCAAGGACAGAAGTGGAGGAGCAGGTCTGGGAGTTCTGGTTTCATTCTGGCATTTAATTTCATATTTCACATCACAGGAATACAGTTAGAAATATTAAGAAGAAAAAACTTACTGCTTACTGGTACTGCTTAAATACTGAGGCCATTCTGTGTCCCAACAGGGGAAGACTTTGTTTCACGCTAGGAACAGATTTAACATATATAAATCAAAACCAAATACCCTCTCACAGTTAGAGTGCACTGGACAGTCTTGCCTGAGTGTAGACACAGGGCAGGTGCAGCAATGACCTTGGCCCTATTTACGGCTACACTAATTGCTTTAAACAGAGTGTGTATCCCATTTATGTGGTCTTTTAAAAGGGCCCCTGATTCCCCTAACCTATCAGCTGAAGTCTTTTCCAGGAAAGGAAGTCAATAAGGAAATAGGAGGGAATATCTCAGGACATATATTAGCTCTGTAGGTTTGTGTCTGGTTTGTGGTTGAAAACTTTTATAGTAAAGACTCTTATATGTTTCTGGGAGAAGTTAAAATATTTACATGATAAAACTTACTTTCATGAAAAATAACAATCATAAAAAAATTGGGGGGACTTACTTTCAAGAGGGCCAGAAGAGAGTCTAAGCATGAGGTGGGAAAGCAAGATACTAAATATGTGGTCCGGGAGATGAAGCAAGGGATAGAGCATTGGATTCTCAACCATGAGGTCCCAAGTTCAATCACCAGCAGCACATGTGATGTCTGGTTCTTTCTCTCCTTTCTCATGAATAAATAAATTCTTTAAGAAAAAATAAGAAATAAATATGGCACCTTTTAACTCTTAAAAATTTGAAAATATGGATGTAAATGGCAATATTTATATGAAGAGAAGTCTGAAAGGACTCATCATACTCTCTTGACAGAGTAACTAACTCTAGGAAATGCCAATAATATTTGAAGACAAGTGAGTGTTTACCTGGTTGAAACCATGATAGAGAAATATATGGAAGCACTTCCCTTAACTGAATGAGTGTCCTTGAGACAGCTTGCCATGGATGGTGGCAAGCTCACACAAGAGACATGAAATACCGTTCCTCAAAAAAAAAAAAAAAAAAAAAAAAAAAAAAACCCTAGGACTCAAATACACAGCCTTCAGAGGCTGGGGAGTGACATACAGCTAAGTAGGGAGGTTCTGAGGCTCTTATACACAGATGACAAAACTAAGACCCTGAGAAGTGGAGTGATTTCATGGTCAGCAGTAAGAGGTGGCCTTTCACCTGGACACATCCAACGCAATTTTCCCCACCCAGGCTGTTTGTCCCAGACTTGAAAGGAATGCTCTCACCAAACATCTAGAATTGGCCACTGGTATCCCTCAGGACAAGAAAATGTAGTAGGGGGCTGCGTGGTGGCACAGCTGGTGGACTACACGTTACAATGTACAAGGACCAAGGTTCAAGTCCCTAGTCTCCTCCTGCAGGAGGGTAGCTTCACAAACGGTAAAGCAGGACTGCAGCTGTGTCTCTGTGTCTCTCTCCCCCAACCCTTTCGATTTATCTCTGTTTCTATCCAATAAATAAATAAATGAAATATATGCAAAAAAGAAAATGTATTAAAGGTAGCTTCAGCCTCTTCTGGAAGACCACAAATCATAAAGGAGAAATGATAACCAAGAACCACAGTGAGATCAGGTTAATATTCTTTCTCTCTCTTTTTACTTGGATAGAGACTAATAGAAATTGAGGGGAGGAGATAGAAAAGGAAAGAGACAGAGAGACGTCTGAAGCCCTGCTTCACCACTCATGAAGCTTTCTCCACTGCAGGTGGGAATCACAAGTTTAAACCTGAGTCCTTACATATTGTAACACGCGTGCTCAACCAAGTGCAGCACCACCTGGCCCCTTGACAGGTTAATATTCTTTTTTTTAAAAAATTATCATTTATAAAATGGAGACACTGGTAATAACACAGAATAAAAGGGGTACAATTCCACATAATTCATGCCATCAGAACTCCATATCCCATTCCCTCCCCTGATAACTTTGCTGTTCTTAAACCCTCTGGGAGCACTGACCCAGGGTCATTATGGGGTGTAGAAGGTGGAAGGTCTGGCTTCTGTAATTGCTTCCCCGCCGAACATAGGCATTGGCAGGTCAATCCATATTCCCCAGCCTGTCTCTCTCTTTCCCTAGTGGGGCAGGGATCTGGGGAGGTGGGACTCCAGGACACATACTGGGGTCGTCTGCCCAGGGAAGTCTGGTTGGCATCATGCTAGCATCTGGAACCTGGTGGCTGAAAAATAATTAAGATATAATGCAGAACAAATTGTTGACTAATCATGAACCTAAAGGCAAGAATATTGCAGATGAAGATTTGGGGTCTCTGTTTTGGAAAAAAACTAGTAGGTTTACTTTAGGTATATTCCAAGGGCCCATGACCCAACTAGTTTTTGCCTGAGCCTGACATCTAATGTGCAGGTGACCTAAGCTATTATCTGAGGGGATGGTGTCATAATTGGAAAAAGGACTAGAAAGCTGAATCAGGAAAGAGAGTAGCTCCCAAATATGGGAAAAGTATATAAATATTGCGAACTGTAAACCTCATCGATTCAATCTGAGGCCCATAGTCAGCACAGGAGCCTATCTAAACTCTGCATCCCTGTAGGTCTGAGCTCCCATTCCGTGGTCATGGCTAGGAACATTCCAGGCTGCGCCAATTTTAGGACCCTCGGGTGAAAAGCAGAGTATGCTATCCAACCTCCCTTTGAAGAATGGAACATTCCCTACCATTATTGATCCACATTGAGGGCCAAGTCCGATAGGGGCCCACAGAGGGGTCAATTATGTTGTTCCTTAGGTTAATAATCTTTTTTTTAATCTTTATTTATTGGACAGAGACAGCCAGAAATTAAGAGGGAAAGGGGAGATAGAGAGGGAGAGAAACAGAGACCTGCAGCCCTGCTTCACCACTTGCAAAGCTTTCCCTCTGCAGGTGGGGACTGAGGGCTTGAACCTGGGTCCTTGTACATTGCAGCATGTGCACTCAACCAGGTGTGCCACCACCCGGCCCCCCTCCTGAGGATAATTTTTTTTAATTTCTTTATTGGGGGATTAATGTTTTACATTTGACAGTAAATACAACAGTTTATGCATGCATTAACATTTCTCAGCTTTCCATATAACAATACAACCCCCACTAGGTCCTGAGATTAATATTCTTAATGTCATACTTTTGTAGGAAAATTACAAAGTAGGGTATCAAAGCATTGAAAAACATGAGATACTTATATACAAAATTTGTATATGGGAAACTATAAGACATTAATAAGAGTAAATAATAACTTAATAAGGAGAGGCTGGACAGTACTGCAATGGGTTAAGCGCACATGGTGCCAAGTGCAAAGACCAGCAAGCACAAGGATCCGGGTTCAATACCTGCCCACCCACCCACCCCCACTCTCCTGCAGGAGGGGGTCACTTCACAAGTGCTGAAGCAGGTCTGCAGGTGTTTATCTTTCTCTCCCCCTTTCTATCTTCCTCTCCTCTCTCAATTTCTCTTTGTCCCATCCAACAACAATAACAATAGCAACAAAATGTAAAAAATTGCTTCCAGGAGCAGAGGGTTCGTAGTACAGGCACCAAGCCCTAGTGATAATGTTGGAGAAAAAAAAAAGAATATCTTAATAAGTGGAGAGAGATTATTTATTGACCAAACACTTCAATACTGTTAAGATATGATTTTCACAAACACTTTAAGATAGATACTGATGGCAAATCAGAAGAGATGCAACAGTAACATCATCAGTCATTAAAAAACTGCAAACTCAAAAAAAGAAAAGTAGAGATAGAAAAGGCTGCAAACTGAAACTTCAGTGAAATACCACTATAAAAGCACTGAAAATGAATGAAATTTAAATTTAAAAAAAAAAGGTGACAAAACCAGGTGCCAGCAAAGTTACTGAGGGAATGTAAAATTATACAGCAAGTTTGGAAAAGAGTTTGACAGTTACTTACAAGGTTAAACACAACCTGACATATAACCCAAAGTCCCTCGCCTACGTATTTACCCAAGAGAATAAAAAGTGTCCCAAACCAAATGCCTAACTGGTGAATGGACAGGCAAACTGTGGTGCCTGTCAGCACGATGAGGACAGAACTGTGAGCTACGCACACCCCAAAATATCTATGTCTCCAAAGAGCATTATGCTAAATGAAAGAAGACAGGCATATAACTGTGGTTTCATGTATATGACCCCCAGTTAAAGGCAAAATTAGATGGACAAAGAATAGATTGGTGGTTGTCAAGGACTGGGGGTCTGAAGAGAGAAGACTGGCTGCATAAGGGCAGAAGGGAACCAGCAGAGGTGGAAGTGTTTGCTATCCAGATTATGGTGGTGGATTCATGTCAAAACTTATGCAGCATACCTAAAACGGATGAATTTTACTCTACATAAATTATCCCTTAATAAACTTGACTTTGAAAAAAAAGAGGGGAGGAAATACTCTTTTCATGGCTCATGAGTATGCTGTCTTTGTACAACATGACATTTTTTAAAAAATCTGAATTAGCTGGTGACATTTGAAAACAAGATATAAGCAAAAAAAAAAAAAAAAATGTTTTTTGAGAAGTCAAGGCATTGGCAGTCTGACTCGCATTCCCTTACAGGCTATAGGCGAGCAGACTGGCTCTTTGAACAAAGCAGGTACTCCATCTTACCAGATTCCTCCAGCTCACCCCATTCATGGAGTTTCTTCACCCACCCTGCTCTCCACCTGCCTGGGTAAGGGTCTCTTGCCCCAGGTGACAGGCTACCTGAACACAGAAGCCAGGCCTGACTTATTCACCACCTCTAGTATCCAGTAAAGAGTTTGCCATTGATGAATATGGCCATTCATTGTGACCAAGTGGCCACCTTTCCATCAGCTCCAATAACTGACATTTATACTTCTAACTGCTTCATTGGTTCCGAAGTCCTCAAAGAGAGTCACCATCTAAGGCAGCCACCCCGTTTCCTAAAATAATGTGTCCCTCTGTGTGTTTAGAGACAGCCTGGAATACACTGTAAAGCAACAAAAATGTTTTAGGGTCATTCCAACCATTCACTTTTGTCTGGAAAAGAGTCACATTGTCATTTGTTTTAAAAATAAGTAAAAGAGGGGAAAAGAGAGGAAGAAGACACAGTACAGTCTTAAAGGTCAATGAAAATAAAAAGGGAAGTGTGCACATTCACGTTGGACACTCAAGATCACATTCTAGTGGTTTAAGACTTGAGATAAGCAGGCTTCTGAGAGTCTCTGGTTGTCATCAGGATCTCAGTAGCTCAATGCTTCCACAGTGAGGCTCAGTTTTAGAGAAGGGGTGTGGAGCAAGGAGAGGATGGCAGACTAATGTTTGATGTCAATTATCTCAATACAGCATACTGTTCCCACTAGCTTTTTCCTTGCTTTGTGTAGAGAATGTGGGCAGAAGAGGGAGGCAAAGTTCAGAACATCTTGCAAGTATCTTTGAAGCACAAATAATTAACACTGCACTGAGGGTAAAAATTACAAATAAATTTCACTGGGTCATCTGTAGTCTAGGGGTGAAAAAAAAAACACAATGTAAACCACTGTCATTGCATGCCTTTAATGAGAAAAAGAAAAAAGAAAAAGGGTGAACGTAATGTGACTATACCCCACCTT
This sequence comes from Erinaceus europaeus, assembly GCF_950295315.1. Taxonomy (NCBI): domain Eukaryota; kingdom Metazoa; phylum Chordata; class Mammalia; order Eulipotyphla; family Erinaceidae; genus Erinaceus; species Erinaceus europaeus. The sequence goes on from NC_080178.1 coordinate 28,596,572, forward strand.
CACCCTCTCATGACCCATTTCCTGTATTTCTCTGTTTTCCTTCACAGAAAAGACATTAAAAGAGTCGTCTTTTACTGTCTCTGATTTCTCTTCTGCCTTGGGTACTGAGTTGTTCCCTAAGTTTGGCTATTATAGACAGTGCTGCCATAAACATAGTCATGCACAGATCTCTTTGGGGTACTGTTTGTGTGTTCCCTGGATAGATGTCTAGGAGAGGGATGGCAGGTTGTATGGTAGGTTCATCTTCTTTTTTTATTTTACTTTATTTATTTACTTTCCCTTTTGTTGCCCTTGTTTTTTTATTGTTGTTGTAGTTGTTACTGTTGTTATTGATGTTGTCATTGTTAGGACAGAGAGAAATGGAGAGAGGAGGGGAAGACAGAGGGGGAAAGAAAGACACCTGCAGACCTGCTTCACCATCTGTGGTGGACTCCCCCCCCCCCCCCGCAGGTGGGGAGCCAGGGTTCGAACGGGGATTCTTACACTGTCCTTGAGCTTCGCGCCACACGCTCTTAACCCGCTGCACTACCACCTGACTCCCAGTAGGTTCAGCTTCTGCCTTAAAGATTGCCCCTGTTATTCTCAGGACTCTCAAATGCCTCCACATCTTCAAACCCAACACCCAGAGCTAGTCCCTGTCTAGTCTTTCTTAGTCAATTTTGCTGCTCCCCCATTTCTCCTTGTTCAATGCTGCAGTGCCCCAGGGCTCATTGCTCAGATCTTGATACTTCTTTAGACACACTCTGTAGGTTTCCAATTCTAGTCTGGTAGCTACCAAATTTATCTCTAGATCCAATATTTGCCTGGGATTCCAGACTACTTTGCTCAGCCGCTTATATGACATCTTTGTTTAGATGTTTACTGCCCACTTCAAGCTTAACATACCCCAAGCCAACTCAATTTCCCAGCCCAACCCTGAGCCTCCTTCCTATAAGCTTCCCCATCTCAACTAATGGAAATTTCACCTTTCCAGGAATGTGAACTAAAAACTGAGGGGCTATACTGGTTCTTCGCATTCTCTCCGCAACCTCTATTCCATCAAAAAATTCTGTGGTCTGGGAGTTGGCGCAGTGATAAGGTTTTGGACTCTCAAGCACGAGGTCCTGAGTTCGATCCTCAGCAGCACTTGTTCCAGAGTGATGTCTGGTTCTTTCTCTCTCGCCCTATCTTCTCGTTAATAAATAAATGAAATATTTTTTAAAAAATTCTTTTGGGACTGGGTAGTGGCACACCGGGTTAAGCACACAAAGTATGAAGTGCAAGGATCCTGGTTCAAGCCCCAGGCTCCCCACCTGCAGGGGGGTTGCTTCACAAGGGGGGAAGCAGGTCTGCGGGTATCTATCTTTATCTCCCCCCTCTCTAACTTCCCATCCCCCTCTCAATTTCTCTGTCCTACTCAAAATATAAAAAAGTGGCTACAAAAGCAGATTTGTAGTGCTGGCACCAACCCCCAGCAATAACCCTGGAGGCAAAAAAAAAAAAAGGAAGAAAAGAAAAAAGAAAGTTCTGTTATCTCTGTCCTCAAAAGATGCCCAAATTCTGAACCTTGTGGCCGGCTCAAAAGTATTGTTTGTCTTTTATGAGACTTTGTGTTCAATTCCAGCACCACATAGGAACAAGAACTCCATGGATGATAAAGTAGTGCTTTCTTGCTCTCTCTGTCTCTATCTCACCATCTCTGTCTCCTCTCATTCTCAAAGTAGGAAAAAGTTAGATTATGGAGATAATTCAGTAGTGATATGCATGTATAAGACCCTGTGCCACATAAAAAAAAAAAATGTCCAAAATCTAACCACTTCTCACCACTACTGAAGCCATCCTACCTGATCCTCTGGCCCTGATTCTCTGTATGTCACTTTTCACTTTTCCCCTCACCCACTCAGATCTATGAGACTTTCCTGCTGATCCTCTGCAATCCAAATAAAGCCTCAAGACTTTTGTACTTATTCCCCCCTCTGTCTGGAATAACTTTCCCCAGATATCCACTTGTAGGTCTCTGGCCAAATGTCACCTCCCCCTGGAGCCCTTCCCTCACAGCTCACTATAAACAAGTCTGTATGTGAGGGGGCTGGGTGGTGGTACACATAGTACTAAGCACATACGGATGCTGGTTTGAGTCCCCGGCTGCCCACTTGCAGGGGGGATGCTTCACAAGCGGCAGGGCAGGTCTGTGGGTGTCTTTCTCTCTCCCTCTCTATCTTCCCCCTCCTCGCTCAATTTCTCTCTTCTCTCCAATAAAATGAAAGGGAGAAAAATGGTTGTGTGGATTCATAGTGCCAGCACCGAGCCCCAGTGGTAACCTTGGAGCCAAAAAACAAAACAGAATAAAAGAAAAGAAAATAGTCCCTATGTGAAGCTGCACACCATATAGACGTCAGCCTCTTCCTGGGTCTTTAACCTGATTTATTTTTTTTATCACTGTCCAACTTATATTTATTTGGTTACAGTCACTTGCCATTAAAATTGGCGTCAATGAGCCATCTGCAACAACAACAAAGGTGTGATTTTTATGAAAGTGGAACTCTAGGGATCATTCCAGACCCACTGGATCGGAATCTGCACATTAACAGGACTATCCTGTGAGTCACAGGTAGTGGAAAGTTTAGGAAGCATTGTGCAGGTTTCTGATTGCCAAGAAGGAGTTTATTTCCTGAATTATTGTAACCTCAGAAAGAAAGGTGAGTCACCTGAGATACATTAAATGAATGGAGGAGCAAATAACTGTTGCAAGGCCAGTGAGGTGAGATACCTGAGAGGAGGGCTTTGCCAACCATGCAGGTTCAAGCCTAGCCCCCAGTTCACTAAGGGAAGCTTCAGTACTGTAGTGTCTTTTCCTCCTTCCTTTTATCTAGCTGAAAATGTCACCCTCCAGCATTGAAACCCCAGCAACAACAGATATATATCTGTTTCAGATAGGATTCCGAAGTGATGATGTGTATAAGGCTGCGGAGGGGCAAGACAGACATCCTAGGTCCAAATCATCTCCTTCAACAAGACTAAAGCTATTATTTTGTCCATTTTACCTGGGAGAGAGCCGAGGCTCAGAGAGGTAAAGTCACATAAAGGAACGAGCACTGTACCTATACAAAACAGCCATATTGTAAACACTTTCTGACAAGAGCTGAATGGAAGACCAAGAGTAAGACCAAGAAGTCGAATCTGAACTTCATCATGGGGGGGGGGGGGGTCTCCCATGACAGACTGGCAGGCTGACTGTCAGAATTCACTGCTATAAAGAAACTTCTTTCCCACACCAACCCCCCACCACACACACACACACACACACACACACACACACACACACACATGTCCAAAACAGAAGTCGCTACCTGGGAACAAGGGTTCCAAGGAGGTGGAAGTTGGGGGAGAAAGTCTGAGTGAGGATACAGAAGTCAGCAGTTTTCCCTTTATGGGGTAAGGAGAAGCTCCCACTTCTCAGGAGAGATAGGGTTTGAACAACTTTACAGTATCTCCCAGAAACAAATCTACTTTTACCCATTTTTTCCAACCAGTGCAAATGTTTGGACTGGTTGGAAGAATGGGTAAAAGTAGATTCTTAGCCTTGCTTAGGAAGCAAGAAACAGCAGTAATGCAAATGACAGAATTGTAGCACATAAGCACTTTTAACAGGATCTTAATGCCACAGGGTTTTTTTTAAATATTTATTTATTTATTTATTCCCTTTTGATGCCCTTGTTGTTTTATTGTTGTAGTTATTCTTGTTGTCGTCATTGTTGGATAGGACAGAGAGAAATGGAGAGAGGAGGGGAAGGTAGAGAGGAGGAGAGAAAGGTAGACACCTACAGACCTGTTTCCCCGCTTGTGTAGGGACTCCCCTGCAGGTAGGGAGCCAGGGGCTCAAACTGGGATCCTCAAACAGGTCCGTGCGCTTCGCACCACATGCTCTTAACCCGCTGCGCTACCGCCAGACTCCCAATGCCACAGGTTTTTGATTTCTCATACAGGTCAGTGCTGGGCAGATTCTGTGGTGGGTAGCAGCACCAAAGTGCAGCTGACCTTCAGAAAAAGCTCAAGACCACCTTGCTTAGTAAAAGCTAAAGTTCCTATGAATACATCAGCCTTTCTCCTGGCCCTACTTCCTCACACAAATTCCTTAGGGTGTCTATACTGGGTCAAGGATTCACTCACTTACTCACCTTGCAGGAAAGCTGTCTTGAGCAGAAACCAAGAACAAATAAAAGCAGAGGAGGCCAGACAGGGACCCCAGTATTTAGTTCTTCTATTGAGAGAGAAGCAACATAAAACTGAGTCTGCAGCAAACCACCAGCCATCATGGTTCCCAGTGTTAGACACTGGACCCAGAGGTGAGCTGGGTTGTAAGGAATTGGTTGCCAAGGGTAGCAGCAGAAGGGTCACCCAACAAGCATAATGAAAAGGGAAAAGATAAGGGAGGATCATCAACTTCAATGATTCTCACTTTCTCAAGTCCAAGTGTCTTTCCTGTTGATTCCCATGATCACCACACTAAGAAAATAATAAAAATCAAAGGTAAGGCATTAAAAAAAAAAAAAGTAAGGGGTACAGATCAGTAGTCCTCTAAGTCAGACTCAGGCAGTCTGAAAGAAGAG